>NC_090410.1:37729183-38031868 GCF_036365525.1 Heterodontus francisci
TTTAACAAATTAATTAATGAAATATTGTGCACTTGTTGTCATGTCAATTTTAATAATTAACTGGAAATGGACTGCCCTCCATATTGGGTATTAAGCCCACTTTAACAATGAACTGTAATAATGCTTGTCATGGCAATGTAATTATTAACTGTAACTTTATTTCCCAGTGCATTGGTAATCAGGCCCAATTAGCCAATTAAATATCAATATTTTATCCTCCATATAGTTTTCAAATTCAATATAACAATTTAATGTAACAATATAAACTGTGTTTTAGTTATCAAGACTAATATAGCAACTAAATTCAACACTGTATTAATTATCAAGGGAAATTAAACAATTAAGTGCAGATTTTTACCCTTATGTATTGATTATTAGGTCAATGGCACAACTAACTGTGACATTGCTATGCCTTTGTAATGGCTATCAAGCCCAATTTAACAATTAACTGTAACTTTATTGCATAAAAATATAAAAAATAGGAGCAGGAATAGCCACTTAAGCCTGCTGGGCCATTCAATAAGATCATGGCTGATCAGATCAAGGCCTTAACTCCAATTTTCTGACTGTTCCCCATAATCCTTGACTCCAGTATAGTTCAAATATTTGTCGATCTCAGCCTTGAATATATTCAATGACTCAGTTTCCACTGTTCTCTGGAGTACAGAATTCCAAAGATTCATCACCCTCTGAGAGGAGAGGTTCCTTTTCATTTTTGTCTTAAAAAGGGTGACCTGTTATTCTGAAACTGTGCCCCCCAGTTCTCGATACCCCCATGAGGGGAAACAACCTGTCAGCATCTATCATGTCAAGCCCCTTAGAATCTTATGTTTCAACAAAATCACCTCTCATTCATTTAAACTCCAATGAGTTTAGGCCCAACCTGCTCAACCTTTCCTCATAAGAAAGCCCATTTATCCCAGGAATTAACCTAGTAAACCTTCCCTAAACTGCCTCCAGTGCAAGTATATCCCTCCTTAAATAAGGAGACCAACACTGTATGCCATACTTTAAATGAGGTCTCAGCCATGCCCTGTGCAGTTGTTGCAAGACTTCCCAGCTTTTATACTCCATCCCCCTTGTCATCAAGGCCAACATTCCATTCCTTCCTAATTACTTGCTTTACCTGCAAGCTAACACTTTGGGCTGGAATTTAAAGGCTCTCTGACACGGAGAATGGTGATAGAGGGGGGAATGAAGATTGCAACAGATGAGGACTGCCACCGACCCCGGCAGGGTCTGTACCAATCTCAGCGGTGGCGGTGAGGCCTCGTGGCAACTCCCCTGCTGCTCGGCGATGGACCCGCATTAAAATATGCAAATAGTACTTACCTTTCATTAACATTCCAGTCGCAGTGATTCTGAGGGCAGGTTCCGATCTTCATTCCGGCCTGCAATGCCGTGCCTTCGAATCCCTGTTCGGGGAAACGAGGCGTGACTCCTGTGGGGAGGGGGGAGGAGGAACATTTCTCAATGTGGGAGAGGGTCAAACTCCTCGGATTGGTTGGGGGAGTGATGGGAAGGGGTAAAGGACAAAGGTTCTGAACTTTGGAGTGGGGGTGGGGGGAAGGTCATATTTTCACAGCAGGTATTCTGGGGGGGAAGGGCAGGAATGATGTGTAATGTCATTGGGGAAGTGGCAGACGGCATGAAAAGATGTTTTTATTCATTTCTATGATCTGTAATATAACTGGCCCTTTAAAAATTTAAATTGTGATTTAGGGCCCTTTAAAAATGGTGCCGGTGCCTGAGCATTGGCGCCGGACGCCGTTGCCAGGGACGGCTTGCCCGCACCCTCCACGTCATGGGGGATGGGGGTGGCTGTCCCTGCCATGCAAATCAGCCACCGCGTTTGGAATTGTGGCATTCTGCAAGATGTGTCCCGTGTGTGCAGGCTGCAAATTTTTCCGTCCGCTACCTATCTCGGTGGCGGGCTTTTAAAATGCAGCCCTTTGTGTTTCATGTTCATGGACACCCAGATCCCTTTGTACAGGAGCATTCTGTAATCACTTTACACTTAAATCATGTTTTTCTTTTCTATTCTTCCGACCAAAATGGAGAACTTCACATTTTATTCCATCTGCCACATTTTTGCCCTCTCACTCAACCTCTCTCTATCCCTTTGCAGACTCTTTGTATCCTCCTCACAACTTGCTTTCCCACCTATCTTTGTATTGTCAGCAAATTTAGCTGCAGTACACTTAGTCCCTTCATCCAAGTCATTAATCTGGATTGTAAATAGTTGAGGCCCCAGCACTGATCCCTGTGGCACACTACTAGTTACAGTTTGACAACCCAAAAAAGGCCCATTTATCCCGACTCTCTGTTTCCGATTAATTATCCCATCCTCTGAGCGTGCTAATATATTAGCCGAACTCACTGTGGCACCTTATCAAATGCCTTTTGGAAATCCCAATACATTACATCTACTGGTTCCCCTTTATTCATCCTGTTTGTTACATCCTGAAAGAACTCTAATAAATTTGTCAAACATGATTTTCCTGTCACAGAACCATGTTGACATTGACTAATTGCATAATGATTTTCTAAATGTCCTGCTACCACGTCCTTAATAATAGATTCCTGCATTTTCCCAATGACAGATGTTAAGCTACAGACTGATGGTCACAGACCTGAAACATTAATTCTGCTTTTCTCTCCACAGATACTGCCAGACCTGCTGAGTATTTCCAGCACTTTCTGCTTTTATTACAGATGTTTGTCTAACTGGTTTATAGGCCAGAATTTAACATTGAGGCGGTAGCCCTGCCCACCAGCTGAAATATTGGGGGAGAACCTGCCGCCCCAGGCCTGGAGGCCATGCTGCTATTTTACATGGGCCCAGGCCCTGAATTGACTTCAGTCAGGACTTCCGCCCCTCTGAGATACCAAGTCCCGCCTCCAAAAGCTGCCAACCAAATAAAGAGCCAGCAGCTGTTCAGGCCAAGCAGCGCCACAGGGACTGGTGGTCACTGCTGGGACTGCACTCAGCGAGAGGCGACACAATGGATGACGGGCTGGGATTAGGTAATTGGGGTTGGGGCTCGCTTGGGACAATCGCTAGGCCCCAGCAAGTTGGGGGGAAGTGAGTCAGAGAGCAGGGCAAAGGGGTTAGTTTTAGCAGGAGCAGCCCATGCTGCTGGCAGGGCTAATGTGGGGCCTAATCAGGAGGGTCCCCCAGCCTGCAAGGAGTCCGGCAGGTATTACTGGACGGCCTCCTCACATGCTAAAATGCCCATCTGCTACTGGTAAAATACCAGTGATGGCGGGAGGAGGCCCTTAAGTGGCCACTTAAGGGACTCAATTGGCCTTGTGCGGGCGGGCCATTTGCCACCTTTTCTGCCATTGGTAAATAGCAGCAGGTGATGGTAGGTAATGCACCCCCTCCTTCTCGCTCACACCTGTGTGGATGCATCAGATTCCAGCCATAGTTTCCCGCTTTCTGTCTTTCCTTTCTTGAACATGGGTGTGACATTTGTGGTTTTCCGATCCACAGGGATCTTTGCAGAATTCAGGGATTTTTGAGACATGGCTGCATTATGGTCAGGACTGGGAGCTAAATATACACAACATCTGCAGGAAAGATAGGGAAAATGGTCGAGGGGGAAGAATAGCCTTATTGATGAAGGATGATATCACTTCAATGATAAGAGGGGATATAATGAAGGGTAAGCAGGCAGTGCAGAATTTGTGCATGGAATTAAGAAATAGAAAATGATTAAAGATTAGTGGGAGTTGTGTACAGATCCCTGGAAGTATCTGTGGAATGGTAGCTTGTAAATGCAGAGATTAGACAAGCATGTAGCAAAGGCAGAGTGGGTTTAATGGAAGATTTGAACTTTCATTTGATTGGAATAAACAGACTAGCACGTGTCAGAAAGAGACAAATTCGTTCAGTGTGTCTGGGATTGTTTTCTGCAACAACCCATCCGAGAACCAACAAGGGGCAGAGCATGTTAGATTTAGTGATGAGAAATGAACCTGATTTAGTTAAGAGCCGATTGATGTGTGAACATTTATCTTATAATGATCATAATATGATTAAGTTCAACGTAGTGTTTGAAAGGAAGAAATGTAAAACTAAGATTTTAGATTTCGGTAAGGCTGACTTTAATGGGATGAGACAGAGACTGTCCACAGTAAACTGGGCAAATCTGTTAATGGGTAAAATGACAGAATATCAGTGGGAGGTGTTCAAAAAGAATTTAATATGATATAGAACCAGTTTGTACCCCTAAAAAGTGAGATCTCTCCTTGTCAGAAAACAATGACCAGCCATGGACAACTAAAGATGTAAGGGACAACATTAAAGTTAATGAAAAGACACGCAAATATGCAAAAGAAAAGCACAGATGCTGGCGATTGGTAAAGATGCAAAAACAGCAAAGGGTGACAATACAGATAGCAAGAGCTACAAAAAGAGAGTATGAAAAAGAAACTTGCATGGGATATCAAAATCAACAGAATTTTGTTTACAGTTAAATTCGGGAAAAGAGGGTGTTCAGGAGCAATGTGGATTCTTTGAAAACTGAGAATGGTAATATTGTCAATGAAACTAAGGAAATGGCAGACACGTTGAAAAATAACTTTGCGTCAGTATTTACAATAGAGGCAGAGGTCAGCATGCGTGACATAGCAAGGAAATTGGTATTGAATCAGGGACAGTGTTTCACCAAAATTTACTGCAGCAAAATAACAGAAATTAAGAAAATAATGACACTAAAGAGTGACAAATCCCCAGAATCAGATGGTTTGCATCCCAGGATTTTCCAGGAAGTAGGTGAGAATATTTCAGATGACCAAATTATATTCTTTCAAAGTTCTCTCAACTTGGGAACCATTCCTTCAGGAAGGTCAATAGTGTGTGAGCTTTTGTTGCAAAGGGATTGGAGTATAAGAGTAACAAAGTCTTACTACTTTGCTGAGACTACACCTGGAGTACAGTTTTGGGCTCCTTACCTAAGGAAGGTTACACTTGGACTAGTGGGAGAACAACAAAGACTGGTTCCTGGGATAAGGGCATTGTTCTATGAGGAGAGATTGAGTAGACTATGCCTATATTCTCAAGAGTTTCGAAGAATGAGATGTGATCTAATTGAAACACATAAAACATTTAAGGAGATTGACAGGTTAGATGCTGAGAAAATGTTTCCTCTTGCTGGGGATTTTAGAACATGGGTCACAGTCTCAGATTAAGCAGTTGTTCATTTGGGACTAAGATGAGGAGAAATTTCGACTCTCACAGTTATGAATCTTAGGAATTTTCTACCGCAGAGAGCTGTGAATGCCCTGTCCTTGAGTATATTCAAGAGGGAAATCATTAGATTTTTGGGTACTAAGGGAATTAAGGATGTCAGGATCAGACAGGAAGGTGTAATTTAGTTTGAAGATCAACCATGGTTGTATTGAATGACAGAATAGGCTCGAGGGGCTGAATGGTCTACTCATTGTATTTCTTATGCTGTTATGTTGATTTGAAAATTGTGCATGTCACTCTACTGGTTAAGAAAGGTGAGAGAGGAAAAATAGGGAATGATAGACTGGTTAATCTAACATTTGTTGTCAGGAAATTACTAGAGTACTTAAGTTCCTATTTGGCAGGTAATGCGGCGGGCCTTCACACAAAGAGGTGACGCAGGGCTCTCGCTGGTGCTTCAGCCGGTGGCCAAGACCCCATCACCTACATAAAATTCACCCCCCCATCTATTTGTGTTTATGTCATTTACCATTATTTTTATATGTGTCTACGTTCTGGATAAATGTAATTCTTATGTAATTTAAAAGTAGCATTTTGAGGAATGCAGAACCTCCAAAATCCATTTGAAATAAAGACAACTGCACCCCAATTGATGATTAAATATTAGGGATTCAAATAAATAAATCGGTAATCTGCAGGGCCATGAAATGCAGTTACAGTTCAAACAAGTCCAATAATCACAAGAGCTGTTACAGCTTTTCCTGGTGGTCTCGAGTTTACTATTTGATGCTATCACTGCTGTGGCCCAGGTTTGATTATCAGTCAGTAAAATGATTTTTATAACACAGTTTCAGTAGAGCCATTGGGTTGAATTACTGACATGCATCCAATGTGAAAAAAGCAATTGCTTTAATCACCATTAATCAAGCCAGAAGCTTCTTTTGCAGAATGGAGCAAATTCTTACTGAAGGAGTCGACCCTTTCATGATTTGATTTGTACTTTGCAGGTGATAAGCTGTTTCCTGCAGCTCATTTTACACTGGTGTAAAAAGTTGTTTGCCTAAGACACCAGGAATCTGGTGGAACTTTTGTTAAATGTAATGGGGTTGTTTATTTCAGAGGAAAAACAAGATTCTAACATCAGTCTTTTGCCTGAGTTTGATCCGGGGGATTTTAACATTAGCAATGATCATGATAACTGCTACACTACTGAATCCATGTAGTTGGGTTCCTCATGGACAAATTACTTCAGAGAAAATGCTGAATTCCTCTACCTGCAACAACATCTGTCCTGAACAGAAAATTCCATGGTGCTCATTTTCAGTTTCATAGCTGTCAGCTTTTCATGAAATCCAAATAATTTTACAGTGAAATGAGTCGGAAAGTAAGTGTTAATTGTGGTTAGAATCATAGAATCATAGATTGGCGACAGCACAGAAGAAGGCCATTTGGTCCATCGTGTTTTTGATAGCTCTCTGCAAGAGCAACTCAGCTAGTCCCACTCCCCTGCCCTTTCTCCATAGACCTGCAATTTTTTCACTTCAGGTTTTTATCTAATTCCCTTTTGAAAGCCCTGATTGAATCTGCCTGCACTACATTCTCAGGCAGTACATTCCAGATCAAAACCATTCACTGCAGAAAAAAAGTTTCTTTCTCATGTCACCGTTAGTTCTTTTGCCAGTCACTTTAAATTCCTGTCCTCTTGATCTCGACCCTTCCACTAATCTTGAACAGTTTCTCCCTATCGACTCATGCAAACACACGAACATAAAAATTAGGAGCAGAAGTAGGTCATTCGGCCCCTCTAGCCTGCTCTGCCATTCAATAAAATCATGACTGATCTATTTGTGTCTTGAATTCCACACTCCCAGCTACTCCCGATAACCTTTGATTCCATTGCCTAACAAGAATCTATCTACCTCCGCCCCTTCTCTTGTAGGACTTTCTACGTGCTGGCTCAAAAAGCTCTCCTTTATGCACTTTAAGAATTCCGCCCCTTTAAGTCTTGTGCACTAAGACTATTCCAGTTAATACTGGAGAAGTTGAAATCCCCTACTATTATTACCCGATTATTTTTGCACCTCTCTGAGATTTGCCGACATACCTGCTCCTCCATCTCTCCCTGACTGGAGGCCTGTTGTACACTTCCAGTCAAGTGATTGCCCCCTTTTTGTTTTTAAGTTCTACCCATATGACCTCGTTTTAGGAACCTTCCAAGATATCATACCTCCTTACTGCAGTAATTGACTCCTTGATCAACAGTGCAATGCCACGTCCTCTTTTACACCCCACTCTGTCACGCCTAAAGATTCTATACCCTGGAATATTGAGCTGCCAGTCCTGCCCCTCCCTCAACCATGTCTCTGTGATAGCAATTCCCATGTGTTAATTAATGCCTCAATTGATCTTCCTTAATAGTCAGACTCATTGCGTTAAAATAGATGCAATCCAGCCTTGCATTATTCGCTTGTACCTTAACAGGTCTATATTTGCTCTGCCTTCCAGATTGACTCAGTTTCTCTTCTATATTTGACTGTGTATCACCCCCTACTCTGCTTCCACTCTGTATCCCATCCCCCTGCCAAATTTGTTTAACCCCCGCACCACCCTCCCCGCCAACATCACGAGCAAACCTCCCAGCAAGCATGTTGGTCCCATTCGGTTCAGGTGCAATCCGTCCAACTTGTACAGGTCCCACCTTTGCCTGAAACAGACCCAGTGATCCAGGAAACTAAAGCCCTCCCTCCTGCACCATCTCTTTAGCCACGCATTCATCTGCTCTATCTTCCTATTCCTATACTCACTAGCACTGGGAATAATCCAAAGATTACAACTTTGAGGTCCTGCTTTTGAATCTGCTACCTAGCTCCCTAAATTCTTGTTGCAGGACCTCATCCCTCTTTCTACCTCTGTTGTTAGTACCAATGTGTACCATGACCTCTGACTGTTCAGCCACCCCTTCAGAATGTCCTGCATCGGCTCCATGACATCCTTGATCCTGGCACCAGGGAGGCAACATACCATCCTGCAGTCACGTTTGCGGCCACATAAATGACTATCTGTACCCCTTACAAGAGAACCCCCATCACTAAAGCTCTCCCACTACTTTCTCCGTCCTGCTGTACAGCTGAGCCACCCATGGTGCCACAGACTTGGGTCTTGCTGCATTCCTCTGAGAAGCTATCTCCCCCAACAGTATCCAAAGCGGTATATCTGTTTGAGAGGGGGATGACCACAGGGGACTCCTGTACTACCTGCCTGCGCCTACTACTCAACCTGGTGGTCACCCATTCACTTTCTGCCTGAGCAGTCTTTACCTACAGTGTGACCACCTCCCTGTACGTGCTATCCGTGATGATCTCCACCTCGCGGATGCTCCACAGTGTCTCCAGCCACCGCTGCAGATCTGAAACGTGGATTTCAAGTAGCTGCAGCTGAAGACACTTCCAGGTGTTTGCCCTGGAGACTGGCAGTGCCCCTTACTTCCGACATTGCACAGGAGGAGCATTCCACGCTGACGAGCTGCCGTGCCATGAAACAAGGCTACGGGCCAAGTGCTGGAAAATGGGATTAGAATAGAAAGGTGTTTGATGGCTGGCACAGACACGATGGGCTGAAGGTCCTGTTTCTGTGCTGTAGAACTGTATGACTCTATGACTTAGCCTTAATTTACTCCTTTAAATTACCCAAAAATTAGATTATTTATACTAGGGACCTTGAATCCCCCCAAAAAACTACCTACTATATATATAAAAAACTGTAGACCTTTCTCTTTACTTTGGTTACTTACCCAGCTATTTAGAGTTATTCCCTAACAGCAGTTACTCAACAACCAATCATCTTGCAAATTTCATGTGATGTCACTGTTGACTTTTTTCCTTCTTTTTTTCAAAACTCCGATGCGTCTGGACTGCTCTGTGCTGCCGGAAGGTAAGTGTCTAGGCCATGATCCTCGTGCTCTATTTATCCTCTTCTCTCGCTCGGCGTTCTCCCCACAGGTCCACTCCTCTCCATTCTGCTCCCGGACAGTAAGTCTCTAGGGCGTGATCCTCGGACTCTATTTACCCTCTTTTCTAGCTCAGAGTTTTCCCCGCAGGTCGGCTCCGCTCCCGGAATGTTATCAATGTACCAGAAAAAGAGGTGATGGAGGGGGCCCAAGTCAGACTGAAATAAGGAATGTTCCACATATTCCACCAACATGCAGACATAGCTGGGACCCGTGGCTATTTCCACTTGTGACGTCACCTGATTTCACCCCTGTCTCAGCACATCTGCCACTGAAACCCTCATTCATGCCTTTGTTCCCTCTAGAACTGACCATTGCAATGCATTCCTGGCAGGTCTACTATATTTTACTCCCCTTAAACTTGAGTTCATCCAAAACCCTGCTGCCTGTATCCTAACTTGCACCAAGTCCTGTTCCCCTGTCACATTTGTGCTCGCTGATCTACATTGGCTCCCAGTCAAGGAATGCCTTGATTTTAAAATTCTCATTCTTGTTTTCAAGTCCCTCCACTGCCTCACCCCTCCCTATCTCTGTAATCTCATCCATCCCACAAAACCTCCAAGATATCTGTGCTATCTGGCCTCTTGAGAATCCCCAATTTTAATTGCTCCACCATTGGTGACCATGCATTCAGTTGCCAGGGCCTAAACACTGGAATTCCCTCCTGAAATCAATCTGCCTCGCCACCTCGCATTCCTCCTTTCAGCCACTCGTTTAAACCTACCTCTTTGTCCAAGCTTTTTGTCATCTGACCTAATATCTCCTGATGTGACTCGGTGTCAAATGTTGTTTTAAACGCTCCTGTGCAGCACCTTGGGATGTTTCATTATGATTAAGGTGCTATACAAATGTAAATTGTTTATAGACAGTCATTTTAACATTCTGTACAGAAGGAGTCTGTGCCGTTTTTTTTGAAAGAGAGATTCAATTATTAGCTCTCTGCTGCTATTTCCCCATAGCCATGCAAATATCTCCTTTTCAATATATATCCACTTCTTTGGAAAGTTACTATTAGATCTGCTTCCTACTTTCTCAGATACTGTAATCCAGCTCAAAACAAATCACTGCATCAAATTTCTTCTCATATCCTCCCTGGATGTTTTGCCATTTGTTCTCAATCTGTGTCATCTGGTTATTCACCCTCCTGCCTGTGGAAACAGTTTCTCCGTCTCGATTCTGTCAAAATCCTTCATGATTGTGAGCATCTCTGTTAAATCTACTCCAACCATTCTCTGTTCCATTGAAAACCATCCCAGTTTCTCTAACTGGTTAAAATTCAGGAATTAGGACTTTGTCTGGTGGGGATCTCTGGAAATGTGAATTATTTGCACTCTGCCTCTGGAAATGAGAGAATAAGTATAAGAAACACTTGACAGTGAGATCTTTACAGGCGTTTACAGGAACAGTTCGTAATTGTGGATTGTTTCCCAGCAATTGTCTGATGTAATTGTAAGGATTTATTCCGTTACCAGTGATTGCATCACCATTTATAGAGATTGGGCTCTTGGAATCTAATCACATGGGTCTCTGAATGGGAATCAATACTTGTGGGGAATCCTCGGGAATGTTTCAATGTTTAGAGCAGCGACATGGCCACATATGACTCTGTGTCGGCTCAATGGTTGTGTATTTTTTGGACTGATTCCAGATCATGTGTGCCCAATCTTTAGGGTCTGGGAGTGTGACAGCATTTTAAGGACGATGGAAATAAAATGATGTTTGATCCAGAATTGAGTAAAGAATATTCCCGGGGCTATACCACATGTTTTGGTCTCACTGGCTGAGTTTAAAGTCCATCCTGTGAATTGGAGAGAAATTCTCTGAAATTACAGAACAAATTATATCACAGAAAAAGCGGGCAACCTGTAAATAAATCTGTTCTCACAGCACTCAATGCTGTAACACTGCAGATTTCACCCAGTCTGTTCATCCTTGGAGTCTGGGGAGATTCACATTCCATTGTGCAATATCTGGCTAAATATAATTTATGATATTGCAATGTGTTGTGTAACTGAGATGAACAGAATCTTTTTGTTCAGTCACTGTAAGTAATGTCAGTCTCCTTGACTCATAATTATGTCAATGGGGATTTCTCCTGCCTTACATAAGGGTCTTTGCTCAGTTGCAGAGTCAGTAAGAGTTTGGTCTCCAGCACAAACCGGGATCAATGTTCTGCAGAAATGGGAAGAATGAATCGGATTAGTTCACTGGAATATTATGTCAGTATGGTGCTTCGTGATATAGAGCGTATTTATTTTCCCACCCTTGCTTTTATTGGTGTCCCTGGTAAGTTTTATGCCCCCCTATTAATATTGTAACTCACCTTAACTCACTCTTGACTCTCACTGCCTGAAGAGGGTATGAGAATAAAAAAGTGATGGAGAAGGATTGCACGTCCTTTACAGAACCAGCCTGATATTCATTGCAGTAAGTTTAAGGAAAGGATAATCAGGTGGGTTTTATTCCCGGTGAAGGGTCTGTCCCCACCCCGATTATCATTGTGCACACTGGACAAGAACTGCTTAATTGATAAGTGTAGACATGGCTTTAAGGATAATTGAAGGTCTGCTGGATAAGATTAACGATACAGAGTTGCAATTGACAATAAATCATTCCAACTAAATTTAATTCTAATTGATTGCAAATGGGGTAATGTGTGAAGTAGATTCCTTTCTCATTTTATTGATTTATATTCCCTCGATTAAGTGGAAATCTATTCAGTTCTCACTCACAGGTCGAAAGCACCAGATTAATATTGTACCACTTCCATCCTGATACATTCTCAAACCCGAAGGAGCAGATCTCAGCATCAGTTACAGCATCAGCCCCTTGATAGTGACTGTTCATCAGGATAGCTTTGTAATATAAGTGTAAATTCTCCCATTGTGTGAATTATTAGATGGGTAGATAGATGGATGGATGGATGAATGGATGGATGGATGGATGTAGAGTGAGTGCGTTATGGTCAAGTGAGGAGTTGTCAAAGGACCTCCCTCTTGTCCCTCCTCTTGTTTGTTGACAACAGGTTTTTTTCTTTCTGAAAGTGGATGTACTGGCCAATTCAATAGGTGTGTCATTACTTACTTGCGATGATCATAGCAAAACCAACCAGACAGGTTTTCCTACTTTTAACTAAGTGTTATGACAGTGCTTCCATTTTTGAATGTTTTTTGAGGACTTATACTTAAAACTGAAATGATTTGATGGATGTGTTTTTCACAAGGATCACTGAGAGGTCTTGCTTGAAAATAACCATTACTCGAAATCACATGCCTTAAGCTTAATAAACAACAGAAACCTTGGTGACATGGGGAAGATGTTTACAGAGCAGTGACATGTCAAGATGTATCATTGTCAGAACGTTCTGACTTGCTGTTTGTGATTTCACTTCTGAGATATTGTTTAGGTTCAGTTGGTGTGCGGACTGTGTTTGAAGGCAGTTGGAGGTCAGCCTGCTGAGACATAAGACACCAGCTCATCTTTCTTTAACTCAGTGACAAATCTGCAAATCCAGAGTGGGATAACTGAAACCCCTGATGTAACATTTCTCCTGGAATGTATACCAGACTACTGCTTGACATCTCCAGAATGAACTGCTCCAGAAAAGATCCCAGTCATCAATCTCCATATACTTGGCACCAGACTAAAAAAGACAACTGATATCCTTCAATATCTTCTCTTTTTTCTTCAAGAATTAGCAAGTATTTCGCAAAAGTATTTTTTTTGTAAAATAGCTCTACAGAGAAATTTTCTACTTTTTAGTTAACTGATGTGTGTGTGTGTGTGTGTGTGTGTGTGAGAGTGGCTAAGGTAAAAAGGAATGTTTATATTTCAATCAGTGTGTTAATATTTTGCTTCCTTTCTGGATAAGTCTTGTTTATAATCAATTGATCATTTTGTTGGTTATTAAAGAAATCTAGTTGATGCAATTAATTCGGGGGGAAAGAGTAGAGTCGATGATCGACTATATCGGATCCTGGGTAAACATATAAATACATGCTGTGACCTGTAGAGAAGTGGAACTAGAAAATGCAGCGCATTCCTCCCACCCCAGTTGTAACATATAATTGGGGGCTCTGTGCTGGATCAGCCAAAGCTGACGAGATGAAATTCTAAGTGGCGTAATAATAACTGAAAAGAGGAAAAGGGAAAAGAAAGGGTTTCTTGTGCATTAGAGTAAAGTTTACATGACCAGAATGGATTTGTTAGTTTCTATGATCTTTCTGGAGAAGGATGACTTATCCCTGAGTGTCACAGAGTTATAGAGTTATACAACCAAGGATAAGCTAATAGAATTGTCAGCAAAATTGGGATCAGTGTTGAAACCAGGAGCTAAGAAAGCAGACATAATTGAAGTAATAGCATTTGAAATTGAAAGAAGAAAAAGGCAAACCAGATGATAATTCAATTGAATTAGCTAAAATTCAGTTGCAGATGAAGCAGCTTGAACTTGAAAGTGGAAAGAGAGGAAAGGGTGAAAGAGAGAACATTTCTGAAAGAAAGAGAATTGGAAACGAAAAACATTGAGCTTGAAAATGAAAAAGAAATGAAGAAACTTGAATGAGAATTTCAAAAAGAAAGTGAAAGAGAAGGAATGGAAATCGAATGAAAAAAGCTGAAACTAAAACAAAAGCCTGTCTTTGATTCCAGTGAAAGTTCTGAGGAAGAAGCTGAGTCCAGCCGAGGACCCAGTGGAGAGCATTTTAAATTTGTACAAGGCCTCCCAAAGTCTGAGGAAAGGGATGTAGACACATTTTACATTTCTTTTGAAAAGTGAGCTAGACAGATGAAGTGGCCGAAGGAAAGCTGGGCACTGCTCATGCAAAGAAGGTTGATGGGCAGAGCTCATGACGTTTCTGCTATGCGTTCTGAGAAGGCTTCTGCAGATTATAAGATGGCAAAAAAGTCTCTGAAGCTTACCAGCAGAAATTTTGAAACCTCCGGAGACAGACTGGGCAGACTTATATAGAATGAGAGGGTAAAGCAAATCAAATTTGTTCGTTTGATGTAAGCACGAAAGGTAAATGCCATGTATGAGAAATAATTCTCCTGGAAGAATTGTAAAAAATCACTTTCTCCATTAATAAGAACCCATTTAGAGAACCAGAAGGTTTCAAAAGCCAGACAGGCAACTGAGATTGCTGATGATTATGAGCTTGTTTACAAGCCCAAACCCTTTGTCTGTCACCCCCACAAACCGAAGAAGGATAGACGATGGGAGGGTGAAAAGAAGGCAAGTAGCCAGGGAAAAGAAGAGACAGCTGGGAATGCCCCAGGATCTCCTCATTAGGCCAGAAAGGAAGATATTGAGGATGGAAGTGCGGTCTGAAAGCCGAAGTGTTATCATTGCCACAAGGTGGGACACTTTTGTGCAGAATGCTGGAAGTTGTGGGGTAAACCCATAGAATCATAGAAAGTTGAAGGCACAGAAAGAGGCCACTTGGCCCATCATGTCTGTGCTGGCCGAAACAAAATGCACCTATTCTAATCCCACCTTCCAGCATTTGGACCATAGTCCTGCAGCTTACGGCACTTGAGGTGCATATCCAGACTCCTTCTGAATGAGTTGAGGGTCTCTGCCTCAACTACCCTTTCAGGCAGTGACTTCCAGACCATCACCACCCTCTGGGTGAAAAATCTTTTTCACATCTCCCCTCTAATTTTTCTACCAATCACTTTAAATCTATGCCCCCTCATCACTGAGTTATTGCGACACACAAGGCCAACTCAGAGAAAGGGTCCTGACTGAGAGTATGACAGAGCAAGCTGTAGCTCTGACTGCAGCTGTAAGGCCAAGTATAAAAACTGCTGTGAGTGGGGGGGATGTGAGCAAGATACTTGAGAATTATTGGGAATTCTTGTCAAGGAGAAAAATAACTCCTTATCCCTCAATTAACGCAGGTAAACCTTTAGTTATATGTAGGGATACAGGAGCCACACAAACTCTTTGCTGGGAAAGGCATAACTTTTCACCAGAGTGCACACTGAATGCCAAGGTTTACATTGGCGGGGAGTATCTACCTGTACCTTTGTATTGGGTGCACCTGGAGTGTGACCTCATGTCTTGAACGGTAGCTGTAGGAGTTGTCCATAGTTTGATGGTAGATTGAGTTGATCTACACCTGGGGAGTGATTCTGCCGGAGCGAAGGTGGTAACTTCTCCTGTAGTCATTGAAACACCAAGTGAAGTCAAAGAGACAGAACAGTTGCAGGACAAGGTTCCAGGAAGTTTTTCTCCATGTGTAGTGACAGGAGCAATGACGAAACAAGTTCAATTTTCGGAGGTAAAATTGGCACCACAGACAGACAGCCAAATATCTGAAACTTTCTTTGGGGATTTGAATAATCTTTAGGAAATGTTTAATAAATCTTCTCTGATCAAGGGTCAGCAAACCAATCCAGAGTTAAATCAAATGACACAATCGGCTCAAATGGAAACTGAGGCAAAGGGAGTTCTGGAAGAATATTAAATTAAAAATGAGATCCTGATGAGGAAGTGGAGACCTGCTGACAGACCTGCAGATGAAGCATGACCCATGAAATTACTATGGTGGGACATGTGGGGATCCGGAAGATCCAATCGCATCTATGGTAGCATTTTTATTGGCCAGGTCTTTCCAAGGATGTGATGCAGTTTTATAAAATGTGCCAGATGTGCCAGATTGTGGGAAAACCATAATCTGTTATAAAACAGGCACCTCCAATTCTCATATCAGTTTTGGGGGAACCATTATGTAGGGTGTTGGAAGACTGTGTAGGATGTTTAACGAAAACGAAAGTGGGACACCAAAATATACTCACAATCATATATATGGCTACTCAATTCCCTGAGGCCATTCCCTTGAGAACAATTTCTGCGAAGATAGTGGTCGAGAAGTTAACCAGTTCTTCACCAGATGTGGATTACTGATTGAGATTCAGTTGGATCAAGGTTCCAATTTTATGTCTATAATTTTTCAGAAATATATGCATAATTTGGATGTAACACAGTTAAAGTCCTCAGCAAACCACCCACAGACACAAGGAGCTTTAGAAATGTACGATCAGAACTTCAAAATGATGATCAGGGAATACCGTCAGGAATATCCTCATGATTGGGACAAAAGGCTAGAATATCTTTTGTTTGCCACCAGGGAATCCCCTAATGAGAGCCTTCAAAGCGGCTCAGGAACACCTGCAAGCTTCTCAAACAACTGTAAAGAAATGGGAAGACAAGCACGCCAAGACCCGAACATTTCATCCCGGGGATGAGGTGTTAGTTAATAACATATAAATGTGGTGTGAGGTTTTCAAGCATTGTAATTAATAGCAAAACTATATTTCTTGTTAATTTGGGGTAACAGCTGCTGTTAATTGGGGATTTCTTTGAGTTTAGTTATTATAACAAGGGTCTCAAAACATGAAATCTTGTTGTGTAATTCTTGAAATTGCTCTTGAGGTTCATATCTCGTACTTTTTATGTTAACGATCTCAGTGAGGTCAGAACAACTTTTATTGGAATGAAGTGACGACCAATCTGCTGAGATGATCTGTGGTGGAGCCTCAAGTATTCATAATATTTATTGATGACTTAGATTAGATAATAATGAATCTGAGAACCATATATCCAAGTTTGCAGAAGACACAAAGGGCTGCATCTTAATTCACAAAAACAAACAGGTTGGGGTCATGCCAAAGATTAAATGCAAAGAATCTGAAACAGGAAACCAACTTACATCATATCCCATGGTCATAGAACAGCAGCAGAAGCCGGGGGATTAAAAGCTCAGCATGTCCAAGGGTCACTGATCAGGAGCGAGACCTTGGTAATTGTCCCACCATATCCCAGTGTAACTGATTCCGATTGTAACTGAACCAGCTGAGAATTGATCTCTTTGGTTTGCATGGCACCAGTCAGTGTGTTTACTTTCAGTGTACCAGGGGAGACCATTATTCTACCCATGGATCCACTATATTGATATTCCTGCTCCCATCCTGATGTATAATGTCCCTGTTTTTCCTCTTCCTTACAGTTAACTTAGTGACGATTGTGATCCTGTCTCGGGGAAAGTGTGGTCTCTCCAAATGTGTCACTCGTTACTTGGTGGCCATGGCAGCAGCAGATCTATTGGTCATTATCTTCGATCTGATACTGAGGCAAATTCCCATTAGTTATCGTAAAATGTTTCAATTTCTGTTTGATATTCCAGTGTGTAATATCCACGCTGTCCTACTTTATGCAGCAACGGACTGTTCTGTCTGGTTCACCGTCGCTTTCACCTTTGATCGATTTGTGGCCATTTGCTGCCAGAAACTGAAAACTAAATATTGCACTGAGAAATCGGCGGCTGTGATAATTGGAACAATGTCTGTGTTGTTCTGTGTGAAGAATATTTTCTGGTATTTTATGCTTTCAAGCAGCTATATCCGTTTTCGAGGCCCCTGGTTCTGCGTTCTTCCCTGGAGTGTTATGTTTTCACCAGTATGGGCAGCAATTGAATTTCTACATTATATTTTCACCCCATGTGTACCATTTATTCTGATTCTGATGCTCAATGTTTTAACTGTCAGACACATTCTAGTGACCATCAGAATTCGCAAGAGACTTCGGGACCGGGTCAGTGGGGAGAGTCACAGTGATCCAGAGACAATGAGCAGAAGAAAATCAATCACTTCACT
Organism: Heterodontus francisci; assembly: GCF_036365525.1. Taxonomy (NCBI): domain Eukaryota; kingdom Metazoa; phylum Chordata; class Chondrichthyes; order Heterodontiformes; family Heterodontidae; genus Heterodontus; species Heterodontus francisci. The sequence continues at coordinate 37,747,045 of NC_090410.1, forward strand.
TTTTATGATATCGGGGAATTTTATCCTTCTATGGATTCTGTTCCTGGTGTCTACGATTCATTCTAGATTAGTTCTGCTGGACCTGACTGATCCTGAAGGTCCATCACACATTGTAGAACGACTTGGGTTTATGCTTCAGCTCCTGAGTTGCTGCACAAACACTTTTATTTACTCTGTGACCCAGAGTAAGTTTAGAGAGGAACTGAAGAATGGGGTGAAATATCCCTTCACTACACTTTCTAAGGTTTTAAAATAATGAAGAATATGAAATATTCTCACGTATAAACCACATGTGAACCCAGCCTCTCTCCACTCAGTCTCTGTAATCATGCTGTTTTGAAGCCAAACGGATTGATTTGATTGAGTTTATATTTAATGTAAGGCACCTTTTGTGTACATAGAGCAGAAAATCCTTTGCACTAATCATACTGTAGTATACTGAATTAAACTGGCTGATTGCATGTAATAGTGCATTTGTGTGGTGTCTCTCTGCAGCCCTCTCTGTTGAAAGGTGTAATTAAATTGTGTTCAAGATGGTTGCTTCCAGTTAAGACTTCATGTTAGTTTTATTCTGTGTCAACAACACAGAAATGTGACAATGAAGGGATGGGACTGATTTTTTTTTTACATCTCATTTGAGAGAATGCATTCTAAAATTTTGAGTAAAGGCAGTGAGCTGGGAGGGAAGGAGGCCTGCGATGAGGCCACAGCCGTGGAAATGGCAGGCTGAGATAGCTGCAGATTGCAAGAAAGTTTTTTTCTTGAGCTGGCAGAGGAAGTCCACCAGATTTCAGCAGCAACCAGGAAGCCAAGTTTGCAGACTCAGAATCAGAAATTTAGATGCTATCATTGCCATGGTAACTGCCAACGATCCAAATGTTCCCATTTCCACTCAAAATGCTATGCCTGTGGAAACGTCAGTCATATCCAGACTGCATGTCTGAGTAGAGGAAACAGTAATGCTCCAGGTTGCAGCAATGTTTCAGATCGAGGTCATGATAGACTTAAAGTCCAAATTCCTCCAGTCCCAAGTGAAAATCAGGAGGAAAGTGAAAGTCACAGTAAAACTGAAAGTTTTCCGGTATCACAGAGCCCACCACTAGAACAAAGTGAGTCAATGTCTTTGATTAAAACTAATCAATTTCACAGTTCAAACCATGAAGTGGAGTTGGTCGTCAAAGTCAAAGTTCAGAGTCGACACAGTCTGAGATGTTGGCAGAGCAGAGTCAAGCTAATGAAAATGGAAGAAGATACCCAGACAGAAAGAGAAAGAAGCCAGATAGGTTCATTGAAATTATGTAGGAAGGAAGAAGAAATAAGTTATCATAAAAACAAGAAATGCTGGAATCACTCAGCAGGTCTGGCAGCATCTGTGGAAAGAGAAGCAGAGTTAACGTTTCGGGTCCGTGACCCGAAACGTTAACTCTGCTTCTCTTTCCACAGATGCTGCCAGACCTGCTGAGTGATTCCAGCATTTCTTGTTTTTATTTCAGATGTCCAGCCTCCGCAGTATTTTGCTTTTATAGAAGAAATAAGTTGTTCTTTTCATTACTTCTTGTCAGTGATGATATTTGTGTTAAAGACATACTGGTGTTAATGTAAAACAAATGATTACGTGGGGAGAGAGTGTAAACTGAATTAAACTGGCTGATTGTATGTAATCGGAGAACATTTGTATACTGCCTCTCTACTGCCCCCTCTGTTGAAAGGTGTAAATAAAGAGTGTTCAACATGGCTGCTCTCAGTGAAGACCTCATGTTCGTTTTACTCCCTAAAACACATACATTTAGAATAAAATTAAACTAATTTGGAACATCTCCCGTGACCACTTCCCCCATCTCTGTTTTATTGGATAAGTCTACAGCTTCCCACTTTATCGCTCTCTGCATCCTCCACAGTGGTCATTGAGGCACTCGGCGATCACACATTACAAGCATCGATCCCAATTGCCCCATCCTAATCTTTCACTGAATCTCCGCACCCACTGAGGGCTAATCTTCCAATATCTTTCTCATCAAACTCACCCCTCCCACTGCTGACATTATGGACTCAGCCAATGGATCAGCTCTCATCATCCCTCTACACATCTCCCACCAGAATGACCGTTCAAGGCCTTTTTCCATCCATGAAGTTATTGTGGATGATTGCAGTGACATCATGGCCTCAATGGAAACCTGGCTGAGGGGTGATAACACATTCCCCCTAAATGAAGCCTGCCCACCTGGCTCGACCTTTCACCACAATACCCATGGAGATTGATGCAGTGACAGTGTGGCACTTATCACCAGATCACACCTTGGCCTAACCCCCCCCACTCCTCTGGCATTTTCTCCCCCTTTCAGCATCTCCCGCTGCTCCACCCCTCTCACCTCTCAATCAAAATCCTCGTTATCTACCGACCTCCCAAGTACAACGTAAATATTCTCACTGAGATATATTCATTGCTTTGCTCCCTCAGCCTCTGCACTGAATGACATCTCATCCTCGGTGATTTCAATCTCCATCTCAACTAATGATTCTCTCTCTCCACTGAGATCTTCGCCTTCCAATCTTCCCTAAATCTCTCCCTCAATGTTAATTTCCCAATTCATCTTCACGGTTACAACCTTGACCATGCCATCTCACATAGTTGCGCTTCAATTACAGATAAGGCAATCTCTGATCACTTCCTTGTATCACTCTCCACCCACATACCCCTTCCACGCCCCAACCCTACCTCCTTCTGTATCCACCCCGGAAAATAGACCATCCCCCAATTCACTTACAACTGCGCATTAAAAATCCCAACTGTCGAGCCTTTGACCTTCCATTTTCCACAACATTTCCGCAGTTACCGATTTGCTCCACTGCACCCTCACATCAATCTTTGAAAACCTCGCTCCAAATAAATCCATTTCTCTCTCTCACTCTGGTCATTTCCCCTGGTATGGCCCTCATCTCAGCTCCCATAATTCCAAGGGATGCAGAATTGAAAGGATATGACAGACAACTTGTTTAGCAACACGGCCAGGTCACATAAAGCTCTATTGGGTCCTGTTCTCATCTGCTGAAACCGTTCACTATTCCTGGATCATCCTGCAATGAGAAGATAACCCCGCCTTCTTTTCTTGACCGGACACCGTCTTCTTAAACTTCACTCCCCTGTCTCCTCCACCCTCCCCTCTAACAATAAGGGCTGAATTTTACCTGCTCTCCGCCTTTCCAACGGCGACCTTGAAAAAAAGTGCACATCACACGTGACCTCTCTGCCGCTGAGCCCCAGCGATATTATACCCGGGGGCTGATTTAAATGGAGGAGGTGGAACGGCTGCCCCTGATGATGTAGAGGGGGCGGCTACTGTATCCCAGCAACGGTGACCGGTGCCACCGCACAATCACCGGCGCCATTTTTAAAGGGCTTCGAGCCCTTCACTAGCAGTTTTAAAAGGAACAAAAGTTCAAAATTAAACTTACACATTTAATCACATTTTCACTTCCCTCACCTGCATTTCCCATGGAAGAATCGATTTATTAAATAACCATATCCCCCGAAAAAACTGTGATGCAGACTCCAGCCTTTCCCACCGACCTTTATTAACTTTAGACCTTAACCCCTTCCCACCATCACCCCACCAATCAAAAGACTGTCCCCCACAGCTTCCCCTTCTCCCCCCCTGAGAATTACACTCCTCACCCCTCCCCACCAGTGTCTCGCCTCCGTTTCCCAAATGGGGATCCGAAGGCATGGGACATTCGGCCACTGTGCGGAATGCTGGCGTGGGAAGGCCGCCCGGTCTAGGTAGGTTTATTTGCATTTATTGAATACATTTTGCAATGCAAATGCAGGCCCCGCCCCTTGGCAGCGGGTGGGAGGGGTGGGTGCACCGAGGCAGGTAAAAGGCGACAGGGCCTTCTCAGCATTGTGGGTCGCAGCGGGCCTCTTCCACAAGTATTTTATGGGTTCCCCCACCACAACCCATGATGTCGAGGGGCTGGTAAAATTGAGCCCTAAGTTTGAGGAGTTCAGAGAATTCTTTGTCACTAAGATGAAACCATCTGATCTGCTGCCTCTCCACTGTTGTCCAGCTGGTTGGGACTGCACTCGCCTGGTTCCATTCTTATCTATCTAATCGTTGCCAGAGAATCACTTGTAATGGTTTCTTTTCCCACTCCCACATCGTTACCTATTGTATCCTCTGAGGATCTATCCTTGTCTCCCTCCTATTTCTCATCTGCATGCTGCCCCTTAGCGACATCATCTGAAAACACATCATTAATTTTCACAGGTAGCAGGGATAAACCAGGTAGTTACAGAGGGGAGGGTTAACATCAGTGGTAGGAAAAGTATTGGAAAAAATTCTGAGGGACAGGATTAAACTCCACTTGAAGAGGTAGGAATTAATCAGGGATAGTCAGCATAGCTTTATCAAGGGGTGATCGTTTCTCACAAACTTGATTGAATTTTCGAGGAGGTGACTAGATGTGTAGATGAGGGTAAAGAAGTTGACTTAGTCTGCATGGACTTCAGCAAAGCTTTTGATAAGGTCTCGCATGGGAGATTAGTTAAGAAGGTAAGAGCCCATGGGATCCAGTGCAATTTGGCAAATTGGATCCAAAATTGGCTTCGTGGCAGGCTGCAGAGAATGATGGTTGAGGGTTGTTTTTGTGAGTGGAAACCTGGGACCAGTGGTGTACCGCAGGGATCAGTGCTGGGACCCTTGCTGTTTGTAGTGTACATTAATGATTTCAGCGTGAATATAGGAGGTATGATCAGTCAGTTCACAGATGACACGAAAATTGGTGGTGTCGTAAATAGTGAGGAGGTACGCCTTAGACTACAGGATGATATAGATGGGCTGGTAAGATGGGCGGAGCAGTGGCAAATGGAATTTAATCCTGAGAAGTGTGAGGTGATGCATTTTGGGAGGACTAACAAGGCAAGGGAGTATACAATGGATGGTAGGACCCTAGGAATTACAAAGGGTCAGAGAGACCTCGGTGTACTTGTCCAAAGATCACTGAAGGCAGCAGCACAGGTCGATAAGGTGGTTAGGAAGGCATATGGGATATTTGCCTTTATTAGCTGAGGCACAGAATATAAGAGCAGGGAGGTTATGATGGAGCTGTATAAAACACTACTTAGGCCACAGCTGGACTACTGTGCACAGTTCTGATCACTACACTATCGGAAAGATGTGACTGCACTGGAGAGGGTGCAGTGGAGATTCACCAGGATGTTGCCTGGGCTGGAGCATTTCAGCTATGAAGAGAGACTGGATAGGCTCGGGCTGTTTTCCTTTGAGCAGAGAAGGCTAAGGGGGGACCTGATTGAAGTATACAACATTATGAGGGGCATTGATAGGAAGAAACTTTTTTCTCAGCAGAGGGGTCAATAACCAGGAGGCATAGACTTAAGGTAAGGGGAAGAAGGTTTAGAAGGGACTTGAGGAAAGGAATTTTCACCCAGAGGGTTGTTGGAATCTGGAACACACTGCCTGAAGGGGTGGTAGAGGCAGGAACCCTCACAACATTTTAGAAATATTTAGATGAGCACTTAAAACGCCATAGCATACAAGGTTACTGGCCAAGTGCAGGATAATGGGATTAGAATAGATAGGCTTGATGGATGGCACAGACACGATGGACCGCAGGGCCTGTTTCTGTGCTGTATAACTCTATGACTCCATGACATGTACAGACAACACCCAGCTCTACCCTACCACCACCTCTCTCGACTCCTCCACTGTCTCTATATTGTCAGACTGCTTGACTGACATCCAGTGTTGGATGAGTAGAAATTTCCTCCAATTAAGCACTGGGAAGATTGTCTTCACTTCCCTGCTACAGAATCCATTCCCTAGTTACTCTCCCTGGCAACCTTCTGAGACTGATCCAGACTGTTCACAACCTCGGCACCATATTTGATCCCAAAGTGAGTTTCTGACCTCATATCTTCAACATCACTAACACCGCCTATTTCCACCTCCATCACATCACCTGACTTTTCCCCTGACCCAGCTCATCTACTGCTGAAATCCTCATTCATGTCTTTCGTAACTCGAGGCTTGACTATTCCAATGCACTTCCATTGGTCTCCCACATTCTTTCCTCGATAAAATTGAAGTCATCCAAAACTATGCTGCCTATTTCATTACTCACATAACAATAGCATAAAGTTACATTACTGGTGGCACTGGCTCTGGACAAGTTTATGGGCATTTTTGAGCCAGAGACAGACTGTCAGCTATTTTTCACCAGTAGGTGACAGGTGGAGTTAATAGTCACAGTAACCAAGGTATGAATTATATCCCCCGGTCTGGAAAGGGCAAAGTCCCAGTCCCTGGCATCAGGAACCAAATCACACTTAATGACTGTCTTCAATATGGCAGTTATGTAACACAACAACATAGTCACACAGTAACTGGTTATGGAAGGAGACAACCTTCAATATATCTAGTCCACACATCCACAGTATTCTGTTGCTACATTTCCAATTGCCTCAAATCCCATTTGCTCACAAGCAACTGTTTAATTCCTTATTGAAACATATTGATTTTTCTTGTTATACCAGTCATGTCTGCAATCTGTTTCACATACTTAATAAACTTTTGTTACAACAAATCCTCCTGCATTTCCTATTTTATTTGTAAGAATGGTCCCTTATCCTTAAATTCTGGACATGACAGTAAAAGCTGAAGATTCTGATAGGCTGCTGCTCACAAAACTATTTATTGCTGATTCATTATGGCATGACAAGTCTTATTGTGAAAAAGACATCCAGAAATGAGGTATTTCCTACTACATGAGTAGAAACTTGTTTCTCATCCTCTCCTGTTATTTCACATCCTGTTTCAAGACTGCCCTGGTGATCCCGTTTCACAATGTGTCTACATAAAGCAATAAAGAAACACGAATCACACATTCTACAGTTTTGGCAAAAATATCCAACAGCATCAGCTAAATTGTGCCCTGACACATTAGACTGTAAAGCATCCTGACAATGAACAACATTAACCTTTTCATTATTTCTAGTTGCAGTACAAATCTACAAGCTGTCGAAAAGTGAAAAGAAATCAACAAGTTTAATCAGATTAAAACAAATCCAAATCCCACATATGTATTTATACAAAACTAGGTGATCTTACAGTCCCACCCCGAGGATGAAGAAATCACTGAGTGATTTCTTATTTATGATTCAACAACCCAAACATTTAACTGTTCAGCTGAGACTTTTAAACTTCTCACTCACACTTAAAAGTAATCCTTTAATTTGCCTTGATCATAATATTGATTTTCTATATCTAATATGTTCCATGTAGCCCCATCATCAGCTCCTCCTGCCTCCAATCCATAATGGGCCCTTTCTGGCAAAAGTGGGAGAGAATATTAACTCTTTCTCTCTGCCTCCCAATACATCCCAGTGGTATATTAAGAGAACCAATTCTGTCCTTATTCAAGCACTACTTAAACCCTGTTAACATAATCATTATCAAATAGCCCCTGAGGAAATGCCATACTTGTGAAATCAGTGGAACCGATACAGTTTCATAGCATATATTCGTGTACCCTGAATATTTCTGGTTATCCACGGTTCTCTGGGCTTGTTGCTCCTACCTATTACCCTCAAACAAAAGAACAAAGAAAATTACAGCACAGGAACAGGCCCTTCGGCCCTCCAAGCCTGCGCCGATCCAGATCCTCGACCTAAACATGTCGCCTATTTTCTAAGGGTCTGTATCTCTTTGCTTCCTGCCCATTCATGTATCTGTCTAGATACATCTTAAAAGACGCTATCGTGTTCGCATCTTCCACCTCTGCTGGCAATGCGTTCCAGGCACCCACCACCCTCTGCGTAAAGAACTTTCCACGCATATCCCCCCTAAACTTTTCCCCTCTCACTTTCAACTCGTGACCCCTAGTATTTGAATCCCCCACTCTGGGAAAAAGCTTCTTGCTATCCACCCTGTCTATACCTCTCATGATTTTGTACACCTCAATCAGGTCCCCCCTCAACCTCCGCCTTTCTAATGAAAATAATCCTAATCTACTCAACGTCTCTTCATAGCTAGCGCCCTCCATACCAGGCAACATCCTGGTGAACCTCCTCTGCACCCTCTCCAAAGCATCCACATCCTTTTGGTAATGTGGCGACCAGAACTGCACGCAGTATTCCAAATGTGGCCGAACCAACGTCTTATACAACTGTAACATGACCTGCCAACTCTTGTACTCCTTACCCCGTCCGATGAAGGAAAGCATGCCGTATGCCTTCTTGACCACTCTATTGACCTGCGTTGCCACCTTCAGGGAACAATAGACCTGAACACCCAAATCTCTCTGTGCATCAATTTTCCCCAGGACTTTTCCATTTACTGTATAGTTCACTCTTGAATTGGATCTTCCAAAATGTATCACCTCGCATTTACCCTGATTGAACTCCATCTGCCATTTCTCTGCCCAACTCTCCAATCTATCTATATTCTGCTGTATTCTCTGACAGTCCCCTTCACTATCTGCTACTCCACCAATCTTAGTGTCGTCTGCAAACTTGCTAATCAGACCACCTAAACTTTCCTCCAAATCATTTATGTATATCACAAACAACAGTGGTCCCAGCACGGATCCCTGTGGAACACCACTGGTCACACGTCTCCATTTTGAGAAACTCCTTTCCACTGCTACTCTCTGTCTCCTGTTGCCCAGCCAGTTCTTTATCCATCTAGCTAGTACACCCTGGATCCCATGCGACTTCACTTTCTCCATCAGCCTACCATGGGGAACCTTATCAAACGCCTTACTGAAGTCCATGTATATGACATCTACAGCCCTTCCCTCATCAATCAACTTTGTCACTTCCTCAGAGAATTCTATTAAGTTGGTAAGACATGACCTTCCCTGCACAAAACCATGTTGCCTATCACTGATAAGCCCATTTTCTTCCAAATGGGAATAGATCCTATCCCTCAGTAACTTCTCCAGCAGCTTCCCTACCACTGACGTCAGGCTCACCGGTCTATAATTACCTGAATTATCCCTGCTACCCTTCTTAAACAAGGGGACAACATTAGCAATTCTCCAGTCCTCCGGGACCTCACCCGCGTTTAAGGATGCTGCAAAGATATCTGTTAAGGCCCCAGCTATTTCCTCTCTCGCTTCCCACAGTAACCTGGGATAGATCCCATCCGGCCCTGAGGACTTGTCCACCTTAATGCCTTTTAGAATACCCAACACTTCCTCCCTCCTTTTGCCGACTTGACCTCGAGTAATCAAACATCTGTCCCTAACCTCAACATCCGTCATGTCCCTCTCCTCGGTGAATACCGATGCAAAGTACTCGTTTAGAATCTCACCCATTTTCTCTGACTCCACGCATAACTTTCCTCCCTTGTCCTTGAGTGGGCCAATCCTTTCTCTCGTTACCCTCTTGCTCCTTATAAATGAATAAAAGGCTTTGGGATTTTCCTTAACCCTGTTTGCTAAAGATATTTCATGACCCCTTTTAGCCCTCTTAATTCCTCGTTTCAGATTGGTCCTACATTCCCGATATTCTTCCAAAGCTTCGTCTTTCTTCAGCCGCCTAGATCTTATATGTGCTTCCTTTTTCCTCTTAGCTAGTCTCACAATTTCACCTGTCATCCATGGTTCCCTAGTCTTGCCATTTCTACCCCTCATTTTCACAGGAACATGTCTCTCCTGCACGCTAATCAACCTCTCTTTAAAAGCCTCCCACATATCAAAAGTGGATTTACCTTCAAACAGCTGCTCCCAATCTACATTCCCCAGCTCCTGCCGAATTTTGGTATCGTTGGCCTTCCCCCAATTTAGCACTCTTCCTTTAGGACCACTCTCGTCTTTGTCCATGAGTATTCTAAAACTTACGGAATTGTGATCACTATTCCCAAAGTAGTCCCCTGCTGAAACTTCAACCACCTGGCCGGGCTCATTCCCCAACACCAGGTCCAGTATGGCCCCTTCCTGAGTTGGACTATTTACATACTGCTCGAGAAAACCCTCCTGGATGCTCCTTATAAATTCTGCTCCATCTAGACCTCTAACACTAAGAGAATCCCAGTCAATGTTGGGAAAATTAAAATCTCCTATCACCACCATCCTGTTGCTCCTACATCTTTCCATAATCTGTTTACATATTTGTACCTCTATCTCATGCTCGCTGTTGGGAGGCCTGCAGTGCAGCCCCAACATTGTTACCGCACCCTTCCTATTTCTGAGTTCTGCCCATATTGCCTCACAGCTCGAGTCCTCCATAGTGCCTTCCTTCAGCACAGCTGTGATATCCTCTTTGACCAGTAATGCAACTCCTCCACCCCTTTTACCTCCCTCTCTATCCCGCCTGAAGCATCGATATCCTGGGATATTTAGTTGCCAATTCTGCCCTTCCCTTAACCAAGTCTCAGTAATAGCATTAACATCATACTCCCAGGTACTAATCCAAGCCCTAAGTTCATCTGCCTTACCTACTACACTTCTTGCATTAAAACAAATGCACCTCAGACCACCAGTCCCTTTGCTTTCATCATCTGCTCCCTGCCTGCTCTTTTCCTTTGTCACGCTGACTTCATTATCTAGTTCCTTACAGGCTTTAGTTACTACCTCCTTACTGTCCACTGACCTCCTCATTTTGTTCCCAACCCCCTGCCACATTAGTTTAAACCCTCCCCAACAGCGTTAGCAAAAGCACCCCCAAGGTCATTTGTTCCAGTCCGGCCCAGGTGTAGACCGTCCAATTTGTAATAGTCCCACCTCCCCCAGAACCGGTCCCAATGTCCCAGAAATCTGAACCCCTCCCTCCTGCACCATCTCTCAAGCCACGCATTCATCCTGACTCTTCTTTCATTTCTACTCTGACTATCACGTGGCACTGGTACCAATCCTGAGATTACTACCTCTGAGGTCCTACTTTTTAACTTGGCTCCTAACTCCCTAAATTCTGCTTGTAGGACCTCATCCCGTTTTTTACCTATATCATTGGTGCCTATGTGCCCAACAACGTCTGGCTGTTCACCCTCCCCCTTCAGAATGTTCTGCAGCCGATCTGAGACATCCCTGACCCGTGCACCTGGGGGGCAACATACCATTCGGGAGTCTCGTTTTCGACCACAGAACCGCCTATCTACTCCCCTTACAATCGAATCCCCTATGACTATAGCCCTTCCACTCTTTTTGCTGCCCTTCTGTACAGCAGAGCCAGCCATGGTGCCATGAACCTGGCTACTGCTGCCTTCCCCTGGTGAGCCATCCCCCTCAACAGTATCCAAAACGGTATACCTGTTGTGGAGGGAGATGACTGCAGGAGACACCTGCGCTGCCTTCCTACTCTTTCTCTGCCTTTTGGTCGCCCATTCCCTTTCTCCCTCAGCAATCCTAATCTGCGGTGTGACCAATTCACTAAACGTGCTATCCACGACCTCCTCAGCATCGCGGATGCTCCACAGTGAGTCCATCCGCAGCTCCAGAGCCATCATGCGGTCTAACAAGAGCTGCAGCTGGACACACTTCCTGCACATGAAGGAGTCAGGGACATCAGCCGTGTCCCTGAGCTCCCACATTGAGCAAGAGGAGCATAACACGGGTCTGAGATCTCCTGCTATTTTCAATCTTAAGCTTAACTTCGTCTGAAACTTAGAAAAAATGAAAAAGGAACGAAAAGTTTTTACCAATCACACGATAAAAAAAAAGTAGAAAAAGCCTTACCTTATCTACACACCACCGAGTCCTTTTTTTTTTGATTAGAGGAGGAGGGCGGGTGGGAGACACTACCAGTGTAGTTTTTCGGGTTCAGAAAAGGCCCAAATATATAGGGTTTTACTTACCCAGCAGCCCCTTGGTCCGCCGAAATGAAAAGGGAGTTAAGTTTAAGCTGAAACTGACCTTCCCAGCTGCTCACTGGCTCGCACTCTCTGCTCCCGAATAAGCTGCTGCAGTGAAAGCAATGTTCCCTCGAGGGAACATGTAGGGCCTGTACCCTCCCCATTTCCTTTTTGAATGCCCCCCACTGCTCTTCTGTAGATTTCCCAACAAGTAACTCTTTCCAGTCTACCTTGGCCAGATCCTGCCTTATTTTGCTAAAATTTGCTCTCCCCCAATCCAAAACCTTTTTTTGCAACTTGTCTATTTCTTTCTCCATCACAAGCTTAAATTGTACCATGTTGTGGTCGCTATCACCAAAATATTCCCCCACCAACACATCAACCACCTGGCCCCAGAATTAGGTCCAGCACTGCACCCGCCCTTGTTGGATCCTTTACATATTGAGCGAAAAAGTTCTCCTGTATACATTTTAAGAACTCCACTCCATCTAAGCCCTTAACATGATGACTGTCCCTAATAATGTTGGGAAAGTTGAAATCACCTAATATAATTACCCTATTATTTTTACACACCTTTGCGAACTGCGCACATATTTGCTCCTCAATTTCCCGCTGACTATCTGGGGGTCTATAATAAACACCTAGCAATGTGGCTGTCCATTTTTTATTCCTAAACTCTACCCATAAAGCTTCATTTGATGCCCCCTCCAAGAAATCATCTCTCCTTACTGCAGTAACTGACTCCTTAACTAATATTGCAATGCCCCCTCCTCTTTTACCCCCTCCTCTGTCTCGCCTGAAGATTCTATATCCTGGGATATTGAGCTGCCAATCCTGCCCCTCCCTCAACCATGTCTCCATGATGGCTACTATATCACAATTCCACTTGTCAATCATTGCCATTAACTCATCCGTTTTACCTGCAATACTCCTGGCATTAAAGTAGAGGCCTTCCCTCCTGGTCTTACTCCCTTGAAACTTACTTCCGCTGTCTTCCCTCTGACTTGTTCGCTTTCCTGTGTTTAGCTGTGTCCCTATTCTGCTAGATCACCTCACTCAGTATTAAGTGTGCTGCAGTGAGCGGTGTGTTAGTTATGCATGGGAATGTCTCGATCCACTTAGTGAAATTGTCACTAATTATTGAGCAATGTAGGTGACCTGCATTTGACCTGTGCAGGGATCCAAGACAATAGATTTAGTTGATAAACTTAAATGTTAGAAAAATAATAAAAATCAGCAGTGAAAAGAAAATAAAGAAAATACCTATCAGAAAACTCACCGACTAGCCCCTGTGCCTTGCCTCTCTCTCTCCCTTTTCACGCTGTTTGTAGCTCGATGTTTCATCCAGCCAATCACCTACCTGTTTCCCTGTGATGTCCACTTACCAAAACTAATCCACCTTACCACTATTAATAAACCCGACCAATCTAAAATACTACCAATAGTAATAATAACCTCAGTAATAAACCTTACTGGTTCAAAATAAAACAGAACAGTAGACTCACCAACTTCTCCCTTCTGCATGTGTGTCTTAATTGCTGAGAAGGTAGTTACATAAATTTAATTTTTTTCTCGAACTTGTAGCTATTTGCACGCACACCCTAGCAGTCGTGTCCGAACGCTGCTATTTGCAGATAATCCCTAATAGCAGTTATTCACCAACCATTCACCAACCAATCACCTGACAGCTGTCCTGTGATGTCACTGTTCACTTTTTTCAAACTCAGGCATGCCTGGACTCCTGTCAGCTGCTCTCCCGGAAGGTAAGTAATGGTAGAGTGGGGGATATGACGGGCCAGGAGGTTACGGATTGTAGTTGAATACAATTTTGCTGCAGCTGAGGGCCCACAATGCCTCATGGACGCCCAGTTTTGAGTTGCTAGATCAGTTTGAAATTTATCCCATTTAGCACGGTGGGAGTGTCACACAACACAATGGTGGAGACAGGATTTTGTCTCCACAATGACTGGCAGTGGCCACTTCTTCCAATACTGCCATGGACAGATATATCTGTGACAGGTAGATTGATGAGGATGAGGTCAAGTAGGTTTTTACCTTGTGTTGGATCCCTCATCACCTGCCAAAGATCCAGTCTAGCAGCTATGCCCTTTAGACCAGCTCGGACAGTAGTAGAGCTATCGAGCCACTCTTGGTGGTGGACATTGAAGTCTGCCACCCGGAGAACATTTTGTGCCCTTACTACCCTTAGTGCTTCTTCCAATTGGAGTTCAACATGGAGAAGCACTGATTCATCAACTGAGGGGAAGGGCGGTGGGGGGCGGGGGGGGGCGTGCAGTGGTGCGGTAGGTAGTAATCAGCAGGAGGTTTTCTTGCCCATGTTTGACTTGATGCCATGAGACTTCATGTCCTCCGTCGTCAATGTTGAGTCCCAGGGCAACTCCCAAATATATAACACTGTTCTGCCACCTCTGGTGGGTATATCCTGTCCCACCAGCAGGAATGGTGCTGGTGGTGTCTGAGACATTGTCTGCAAGGTATGATTCCATGAGTATGACGATGTCAAGTTGTTGCTTGACTAGTCTGTGGGACTTTACAGGGTCAACAGGGCTGGGTTTGCCGCCGGTGCCTAGGTCGATGCCAGGTGGTCTGTCCGATTTCATTTCTTTTCTCAGAATTTGTAGCAATTTGATACAACTGAGTAGCTTGCTAGGCCATTTCAAGGGCATTTAAGAGTCAACAACATTGCTATGGTCTGAAGTCACATGGAGGCCAGACCAGGTAAAGACGGCAAATTTCCTTCCCTGAAGGACATTAATGAACAAGATGGGCAATGGTTTCATGGTCACTACTGGACGAGCTTTTTAATTAAAGATTTATTAATTGAATTCAAATTCCACTATCTGCCACGGTGGGATTCCAACCCGTGTCCTCAGAGCATTAGCCTGGGGCTCTGGGTTACTAGTCTAGTGACATTACCACTATGCACTTCCTCCCCCCCGGCCTAATCCCACTTTGAAGCTCTTGGTCCATAGCCCTGTAGGTTACAGCATTTCAAGTCCAGATCCAAGTGTCTTTTTTTTTATTGAAATGAGGGTTTCTGCATCGACCAGCCTTTTCAGGAGACAGGACCAGACCCTCACGGCCCTCTGGGTGAAAAAAATTCTCCTAAACTCCTCTCCAATCCTTCTGCCAGTTAATTTAAATCTAGGCTCTGATTATTGACCTCTCTGCTAAGGAAAATAGGACCTTTCTATTAAATCTATATTCCCAGCTTAACTTTCTATACATGGGGTGGCACAGTGGCGCAGTGGTTAGCACCACAGCTCCAGCAACCCGGGTTCAATTCTGGGTACTGCCTGTGCGGAGTTTGCAAGTTCTCCCAGTGACCCCTTGGGTTTCTGCTGGGTGCTCCGGTTTCGTCCCACAGCTAAAGACTTGCAGGTTGATAGGTAAATTGGCCATTATAAATTGCCCCTAGTATAGGTAAGTGGTAGGGGATTTGAGGGAAGGTGGGGATGTGGTAGGAATATGGGATTAATGTGGGATTAGTATAAATGGGTGGTTGATGGTCGGCACAGACTTGGTGGGCTGAAGGGCCCGTTTCAGTGCTGTATCTCTAAATAAAATAAATAAATAGAATAAAATAAGCATCTCAATTAAATCAGCTTCCTCTGTTCCAAAAACAAGAACCCCAGTCTATTCAATCTTTCCTCATAGCTAATATTCTCCATTTCTTGCAGCATTCCCATAGATCTCCTCTGTGCACTCTTTAGTGCAACCACATCCTTCCTGTAATGCAGTGACCAGAACATTATGTAGTATTATAGCTGCAATCTGACTAGCGTTTTATACACTTCTAGCATAATATTCCCGATCTTATGTTCTGTGTTTCGGCCCAGCAAGAAAAGTATCCCGTATGTCCTCTTAACCACCTTATCTACCAGTCCTGCTACCTTCCGGGATCTGTAGGCCTACACTCCAAGTTCCCTCTGTTCGTCTACAATTCTCAGTTTTCTGACATTTATTGTGTATTTATTTGCTTTGTTTGTCCTCCCCAAATACATCACCTCACACTTCCCTGGATTGAATTCCATTTTCTACTTTTCTGCCTGCCTGACCAGTCCAATGATGTCTTCCTGTGGTTTACAGTTTTCACCCTCATCATCAGAGTCATAGAGTGATTTACGGCACAGAAGGAGGCCATTCGGCCCATAGAGTCCATGACAACTTTCCAGGAGCTGTCCCTTTCCCCCACTCAATCCCCGTAGTCTTGCAAGATATTTCCTTCAAGTGTCCATCCAATTCCCTTTTTGATTGATTGTCTCCGCTTCCACCACCCTTATGGGCAGTGATTTTGGGTCATTATCACCCATGTCATGAAGACCCCCACCTGCCAAGAATGAGGCATATTAATTTCATCACATGAACATTAATTTTAAACTGTTGCTGGAATGGAGAGATGACTTGTTTAAAGAGATCAGCAGTGGCTGGAAAGAAATTTGCATCCTAAGAGACAGTCGCCTGGGAAAAGGCAATGGGAATTGCTCACTGATTCAATTAACAGAGATTGAATTGTCCAATGGTGATCCATATCTTGTGGGTGTAAGAGAGAGCATTACAACCCCCCACCAAGAGCTTTGGAATCCACAAACACAGGAGTTTGTTAAAACAGCGACTCACATGACTAACCTGCTGGCTCAGGTCTGGTTTTAAACTGCTCACAGGACAGCTTGGGTCAGATTGCAGATTTCATCTGAACTTGGAAGAAGAGAGCCTCTTTCTCTCTCTCTCTCTCTCTCTCTCACTAATCTCCGGGTTCACTGGCATCACCTAAACCCCAAGAGAGAAAAGACTCCTCCATCAAAACAGATTTTAAAGAGTGCACTGGGTCCCAACGAAACAGCAAGACTTTACCAGCAACCAAAGACTCTCCATTGACCTCAAAGGACCATAAATAGAAATGCAGCTACTGCCTCAAACTTTTCCTCTTTATTCTTTCTACTTTTTCATGTTTCTTTCGGCATGTGTGTTTATTGCGTTTGCATGCTTGCATGGTTGTGTCACATATTTGTAGTCGTTAACCAAATTAGAGTTTAAGATTAATAAACTTCCATCTTTCTTGTTTAAATCTAAGAAAACCTGCCTGATTGATTTCTTTGCCTTTCAATTGGAAAGTAGTGAACATGAATTCACTGAGGGGAAGCTAAAAACATGGTGTTTTTAAAATTAAACCCTGTTACGGTTAAACCAGGCAAGACTGAAAGGGACCCCTAGACCCCTTTCAAACCTGGTCATAACACCCATTGTATAAAAAGGTTCTTTCTCATATTCCCCCTGCATCTCCTGCCCAAAAGCTTCAATCTGTACCCCCTAATGCTTGTACCATTAGTTAATGGGAACAGTTTTTCCTTGTCTAACTTATCTCAGCCTGCCTGAATCTTGTACATTTCTATTAAATCTCCCCTCAATCATCTTTCTTCTGAGGAGAACAACCACAGCTTTTCCAACCTAACCTTGTAACTAAAATTCTCCATCCCTGGAACCATTCTGGTAAATCTCCTCTGCATCCTCTCAAGAACCATTACATCCATCCTGAAGTGTGGTGACCAGAACTGGATGCAGTACTCTAGTTGGGGCCTAACCAGAGCTTTATAAAGGTTCAGTATAACCTCCCTGCTTTTATATTCAATGCCTCTATTTGTGAAGCCCAAGATCCCATAAACTTTACAAACCAATCTCTCAATATGTCCTGCCACCTTCAATGATCGATGCAGGTCCCTCTGTTCCTGCACATTCTTTAGAACTGTGCCATTAAGTACATATTACCTCTCCCTATTCTTTCTGCCAAAATGCATCACCTCACACATGACAATAATAAATTCCATCTGCCACTTCTCTGCCCATTCTGCTGGTGTATCAATGTCCTGTTGCACGCAGTTCGTATCATCCTCACTGTTTGCCAAACCTCCAAGTTTGGTGTCATCAGCAAATTTTTCAATTCTACTCTGTATTCCAAGATCCAAGTGATTTATATGTCGCTAAAAAGCAGTGGTCCCAGCACTGACCCTTGGGGAACACCGCTGTCTACCATCTTCCAGTCTGAAAAACAGTAATTTACTATGACTCGTATTTTTTCTGTCCTTAAGCCAATTTTTAATCCAATTAGACACTGACACTCCTATTCCATGAGCCTCAATTTTGTTCACCAGCCTTTTATGTGGTACCTTCACAAATGCTTTCTTAAAATCCAAAAAAACATCTACTGCATTCCCTTCATCAACCTTCTCTGTTACTTCATCAAAAAATTCAACTCGATTAGTCAAACATGATTTGCCTTTGCACAGTGGCGCAGTGGTTAGCACCGCAGCCTCACAGCTCCAGCGACCCGGGTTCAATTCTGGGTACTGCCTGTGTGGAGTTTGCAAGTTCTCCCTGTGTCTGCGTGGGTTTCCTCCGGGTGCTCCGGTTTCCACCCACATGCCAAAGACTTGCAGGTTAATAGGTTAATTGGCCATTATAAATTGCCTCGAGTATAGGTAGGTGGTAGGGAAATGTGGGGATGTGGGAGGAATGTGGGATGAGTGCAGGATTAGTAAAAATGGGTGGTTGATGGTCGGCACAGACTTGGTAGGCCGAAGGGCCTGTTTCAGTGCTGTATCTCTAAACTAAACTAAACTAAATCCATGCTGGCTACCCCTAATTAACTTGAACCTCTCCAAGTGTGAGTTGATATTTTTCCTGATTTTTGTTTCTCAAACCTTACCGAACACTGACATTAAACTAACTGGCCTGTACTTGCTTGGACTGTCCTTGCACCCTTTCTTGAATAAGGTTGTCACATTTGCCACTTGCCAATCCTCTGACACCTCTCCCGTATCCCGGCAAGATTGGAAGATAATGGCAAACCCTTTTGCTATCTCAATCCCCACTTCCTTTAGCAAACTACAATGCAAGCCATCCGGACCAGGTGACTTATCTATCCTCAGCATAGCCTGCATTTTTACTAACTCCGCCCCTCAATTTTTACCCTATCCATTGCCTCTACTCTCTCCTCTTCCACTGATATTTTGTTAAATTACACTTCCTTAGAGAACACCGAGACAAAGTACTCATTAACGATATTAGCCTTGCCCTGCATCTCTAAGCACATATTACCCTCTTTATCCCTAATAGGCCCCAATCCTCCCCTTCCTACTTACTATTTACATGCCAGTAGATGATTTTTGGGTTTCCTTTTATGTTGACTGCCATTCTATTCTCATATTCTCTCTTTGTCAGTCTAATTTTCCTTTTCACTACCCCTCTCAACTTATTGTATATGGCTTGGTTCTCATTTGAAGAATTCACCTGGCATACATCATACGTCCTCTTTTTTTGTTTTATCATCAACTCTAACTTCCTCGTCATCCAAGGAGCCCTAGTCTTGGTTCCCCTACTTTTCACTGTTATTGGAATATTCCTAGCCTGTACCTGAAACATCTCTTCCGAAAAGAGAACCCATTGTTCTGACGCAGCTCTTCCTGTCAGTCTTTGGTTCTATTTTAACCTGGCTAGATCCTTTCTTATTGCATTGAAATTAGCCCTCTTTCAATATAGACGTTCTATCTTATCTTGTTCCTTGCTTTTCTGCATTACGAGTCTAAACCTTATGATACGATGATCACTCTTACCGAAGTGCTCCCTGACAGAGACTTGGCCCATCTCATCTCCCAGGACAAGATCCAGCAATGCCTCCTTCCTATTTGGGCTGAGAACATACTGATCAAGGATGTTCTCTTGAACACATTTCAGAAATTCCTGACCCTTTATAATTATCCCGATAGATATTTGGACCATTAAAGTCCCCCAACATAAACACTTTATAGTTCTTGCACATCTCTGTGATTTCCCTGCAGATTTGCTCCTCTATCTTTCTTTCACTGTCTGGAGGCCGATAGAATACCCCAGTAACATGATCATACCCATTTTGCTTCTCAACCATAACCAAATGGATACTGTCCTTGCCCCCTCAAGGACTTGCTCCCTTTTCAACACTGTAATGTCTTCCCTTATTAATACTGCCATCCCGCCTCCCTTTTTCCCTTCTCTATCTTTCCTGAATGCTTTATGTCCATGTATATTAAGCATTCAGTCCTCACCATTTTTAAGCCATATTTCTATTATTGCCACTACATCATATTCTGATACTGCTATTTGTGCTTGTAACTCACCAACCTTATTCACCACACTTTGTGAATTTGTAATCCTGTCTTTGCATTCCTTGTACTCCTTCTCAGTCTGCTCCCATCCAATATGGATCTATTCCCTTCTCTCGTACTGCCAAATACTCTCACATTATGCACATTATTCCTCTATTCTACTTCTATATGCTGCTGCCCATCCCTCACCAATTTAGTTTAAACCCTACCCAACCACACTAGTGAATCTCCCCACGAGGATATTGGTCCCAGTCTCAGTGAGGTGCAACCCATCCCTTTTGAACAGGTCCAACTACCCCAAGAATCGGAAGCCCTCCCTCCTGCATCATGCTTCAAACCACGCATTGATCCTCCCTATCTTCCTATTACTACTCTCGCTAGCACAGAGTACTGGGAGTAATCCAGAGGTTACTACCCTCAAGGTTCTACTCTTGAACTTCCGCCCTAGTTCCTGAAAATCCGACCCCGGGACCTTAATACCTGCCCTTGCTCTATCATTGGTACCAACATGTACCACAACTGCTGGCTCACTCCCACCCCCCTACAGAATATCCTGCACCCTCTCTGTGATGTCCTTTACCCTGGCACCAGGGAGGCAACACACCATGCGGGACTCATGATAACAGCAACAGAGATGCCTATCTGTCTCCCTGCCGATAGAATCACCTATAACAACTGCATTTCTGCACTTTACTGCTCCCTCCTGCACAGTCCCATGCCCATTGGTGCCATGGTCTGAACTGCACACCTTCAAGGTGTTATCACTCCCAGAAGTCTGCAAAGCTGAGTACTGGTTTGTGAGTAACGCACATCCTGAAGACTCCTCCACTTCCTCTTCCTACTCTTCCGGATGGCCACCCACCTACTATCGTGAACTCCTACTGCCTGTGGGGTGACCAGCTCCTGCAACATACAATCCAGGAAACTCTTCTGCTCCCTGATGCTCTGCACTGTTTCCAGCTGCCCCACAAGCTCGGAAATCCTGAGCTCAAGTTGAAGCAGCTGGAGAAACTTCATACACACATGGTCACCCAAGACACAGGAAGTGTCCTGAAGTTCCCACATCAACAGGAATTGCAAGCAACAAGTCGCAGCTACTCATCCCTGATCTAAAAAAAAACCCTCGATTCCCTTTTTGAATAATCTATTTAATACCCTGTTTAAACTGTCAATTGTAATTAATATCTCCAGTCCTGCTCTGGGTTGATTCTCTTTATAACACTTATTGTTCCACTACCCCGAATGAATATTTTTAATTTCCATGCTCCTAATTTGAACCTATACTCTCCCTGCTAGTCTCTCTCTCTCTACATATGATAAATTATAAAATCGGCCTTAGTTTTTAGTTTTTATGCTAATGAGTTGATCAAGTTTTATATAATATTGGATTAATTTAGATTAAATTAAAAGCTTACCGATATACTCACCCCAGCTGGCTTTCTGTCTCCCGCACTCTCTCTTGAATGTGACAACACTCTGATATCACTTTTTGATTTGTGATTTGTCTCCGAATTTCTGTTCTGCTCCCATTCCTTTATCTCCAGCCTCCAATTATTTGGCGCGCTTTTTAAATCTCCACTCTGCTTCCGCTGCTTTCTCTCCGGCCATTAATCACACAGACAATTTTTGCATCATCTGTAAACTTCTTAATCATGCCCTGACATATAAGTCGAAATCATTGACATCTACCATGAGCAACAAGGGACCCAGTATTGAGCCCTGTGGAACCCCAGTGCAAAAAATCATTCCAGTAAAAATAATACCCATGGACCATAACCCTTTACTTTCTATCACTAAACTACCTTTGGAACAAACTTGCCACTTTATCTTGGATCCCATAAGCTTTCAATTTTCTGACCAGTCCATCATGTGGAACCTTGTTAAAAGCCTTGTTAAAATCCATGTAGACGACATCAAATGCGTTACCCTCATCAACCTTCTTGTTACCTCCTCAAGAAATTTAATCATGCTAGTCAAACATGACCTTCCTTACCAAATCCTTACTGATGGTCCTTCATTAATCCCTACCTTTCTAAATGATGATTTATTCTACCTCTCAGAGATTTATCCGATAATTTGCCCACCACCAAGGTTCGGCTGACTGGCCTGTAATTATCTGGACTATCCCTTCCTCCATTTTGAAAGAACGTTACAACATTAGCAGTCATCCAGTACTCTGGCACTATGCCAGTAGCTGGAGACAATTGCAAAATGATTGTCAGAGCCTTCACTATTCCTTCCCTTCCTTCTCTTCGCAACCTAAGTTACATTTCATCTGAGCCTGGTGATTTATCTACTTCAAAGGATGCTAAACATCTAAATATTTCCAACCTCACTCTGTTTATCCCATCCAATACTTCACACTCCTCATCCTTATTAACAATGTCTGCTTCATCCCTCTGTATTGTGAAACCAGACGCAAAGTATTCATTAAGAACCATGACCATGTCTTGGTATTTATGTGGCTATTCTAGTTCTGCTTCTGATCAATTGTAATCCCTCGGAAATTGATAGTGGGAGATTCAGTGATCGTAATCCACTGATTGTCAAGGGAAGATGGTTAGATTCTTTCTTGTTTGACATTGTTATTGCTGACACTCGTGTGGTGCAAATGTTACTTTCTACTTATCAGCCAAAGCCTGGATATTGCCCAGGTCTTGCTGCATTTCTACATGACTGCTTCAGTATCTGAGGAGTCGTGAATGGTGCTGAACATTGTGCAATTATCAGCCAACATCCCCACTTCTGACCTTATGATTGAAGGAAGGTCATTGATGAAGCAACGGAAGATGGTTGTGCCGAGGACACTACCCTGAGGAACTCCTGCAGTGATGTCCTGAAGTTGAGATGATTGACCTCCAACAAACACAACCATCTTCCTTTGCACTTGGTATGACTCCAACCAATGCAAGTTTTTCCCCCGATTCCCATTGACTCCTGTTTTGCTTGGGCTCCTTGATGCCGTACTCGGTCAAATGCTGCTTTAGTTTCAAGGACAATCATTCTCACCTCGCCTCTGGAGTTCAGCTCTTTCATCTATGTTTGAACCAAGGCGATAATGAGGTCAGGAGCTGAGTGCCCCTGGTGGAACCTAAACTGAGCATCAGTGAGCAGGATATTGCTAATCAAGTACTGCTTGATAGCACTGTTGACGACACCTTCCATCACTTTACTGATGATTGAGAGTAGACTGATGGGGCAGTAATTGGCCGGGTTGGATTTGTCCTGCTTTTTGTGTACAGGTCATGTGTTGTGGGACAACTCAATCACCACACGAGGAGACTCAGGTACAGGTTCAATCGATTTATTCAAGGGTACGCAGGGAGAGACACCACCTCGGGTATTCTGAGGTAATACCCTCCCTGCATACGCTTGAATAAATCGATTGAAACTGTACCTGAGTCTCCTTATGTGATGATTGCCCCACAACAGTTTGGCGTAGTCGGCACGATACTCGCAGTGGAGCATCGGAGCGGCACTGCAGGCGGGTGAGTATATTTAGGGCAGTTAGCCTGCACAGTCTGGTCGAATATCCAAAGAATCTAAGGAGGACTCAGGATGGGAGGCTCCAGGTAAAGGAGGCAGAACTGTGCTGGCAGGACAACAAGTCCGAAGCCGCACAGAGGTCAGAACCACTCACTGTAAGTAAACTGAATGTGAAGGCGTGTCGGTCAGGAGAGGAATAGACCACGCTGGGCAACGTTCAGAAGCTGGCAAAATGTCAGAAGTAAAGATGAATAAGGAAATACCTTTTGATTGGGGTCTGGAGGGCTCTTTCACCAAATTTATGGCAGAGCAACACACAAAGATTATTAAAAAGATGCAGAAGGATGGGTGGGATCCAGAGGAAGTACCCAAGAGGCTGAAAAATTGGTGGATACGTCATAAGAAGGAGAGGGAACAGAAAGGGGTGGTCATTGTGACCACATTATATTTACAATTTGCAGCTGACTGAACGCCCACATACAACAAAAAAAGAGGGAAGATTCCTGGTGGCGGTGGTGCTCCCAGCCTCCGATAAACCCACCAATGATATGGTTGATTGGGGAGGTCTGGCAGAGGAGAAGCTGAATTTGGACAACACCCGTTTCCATAGGAGGGAGCGGAGGTAGTTCCCATGGCAACCCCTCTCGTAGTTCCCAAATTGGCCCCTGTGACAGTACAAACCAAACTGCAAAAGAATATTAAAAAACAAACAGGATAAAGACTTAGAAACACAGGAAGTAACAGAGAAAATAACACAAATCCCTTTCAGTCCAGGTGTGAAACAGATGTTGCTTCAGGAACTGCCCCGTCTTAAACAAGGGCCCAGACAGATCTCTAGTAGCAGATCAAGGCAACAGGACCTGACAGCTGACCAGGTCCGGCAACTGTTCCAGGATATGGCCAGGAACAACACATAGGGAATATCGGCCCTCAGATCATCCAGGGCCGGGAACCCCAGAATGTTTGTTGACGTGCTGTTAGGGGGCCGGCAGTGCAGGATGTTAATTGACACTGAGGCGTCTGTATCAATCACAGACCTGGATTTACCAGCAACAACACAAATAGTAACTTTATCTGGGATGGGGGGTGGGGGGTGGTGGTGGTGGAAACGAGAATTGAAGAAAAACACAATGAAACTATCCCCATAGAAGTCGACAGATTAATGATCTCCATCCAAATATGGGTATGTAAAACCACAGAAGGGAGTATCCTAGGGATGGACCTTTTAATAGAGTTGGGGGCTCTGATTAACCCAGGAGACCATAAGATACTGATGTGGGATCCACTCAAAGGGAGGAAAACCCCTATGATCGCTTGCAATGTGGTGGCAATGACCTAGGCTGACCCAGATCCATGGGAACGCCATGGTCCCTGGGGAATACTGTGCCGGCAAGGGATTGGGCAAAGCACAAACATGACAGTGGAAGGGTTATTATGGCACCCGTCTATATACCAGGACCAGAACATTCCCTAAGGAAGCAATACCCCATCAGATGGAGGAGGTAGTGTGGGAAATAGTGCAGAGCCTGGAACGTGGAGGAATAGTGAGGAGGACACATTGTTCCACAAATTCCCCCGTTTGGCCGGTCGGGAAGCCTGATGGATCTTACCGACTGACTATAGATTACACAGCCCTGAATGAAGTAACACCCAGACAACACCCAATCGTAGCTAGTCCGGTTACTATACTTAATGGCTTGGGGTCAGATTATACTGTCTTCTATGTACTGGACAAAGTGAACGGATTTTGGGCTATCCAGTTGCATGAGGAATCCCAGGACAAGTTTACATTCACGGTCGGGCACTGACAATAAAACTGGGCGTGATTACCTCAGGGATTTCACAATAGCCTTGCGATCTTTCACTGGGTCATGTGCAACACCTTGAGTCAGGCAAACATAGGTGAGGGTAGCACCATAGTCCAATACATAGATGACTTTTTGATTGCCTCAAAGACCTCCTGGGGCATTAGGAGCTCTACTGAACATTTTGGAATTACTGGAGACGGTGGGATTTAAGGTAAGCCTGAAGAAAGCTCAATTGGGGCAACAAGAGGTCCAATACGTCGGGTACCGAGTCACCCAGGGTAGGCGGGAGCTCCTCCCGAGTTGGAAGGAGGCCATAAATAGAATGCCCAGACCGGTGGATGTAAGAGGAGTTAGGAAGGTTTGGGCCTATTTAACTATTGTCGGAACTTCGTAGAGAATTTTGCAAGAATCGCAGCACCCCGACAGAATGTGACCAAAGGGGAAAGGCATCACTGGACAGTATAGAATGGGGCGAGGAGCAGGAACAAGCATACACTGTGTTAAAACAGGCACTCGTGCGCGTGCCAGCTCTAGGGTTACCCAGCATGGGCTAACCATATCATCTGTATGCCCACAACGAGGGAGACTTCTATAGCACGGTATTAACCCAAGAGAACGGGGATCACATGAGACCGGTAGGATATTTCTCAATGAAACATTCCTCTATCGTGAGCGGCATGCCCCGCTGTGTGGCAGCAATTGATTGTGCATCAGGGGCAGTGAAGGTCTGCGAGCCTAAAATAATGACAGGGAAGATAGTTCTTCATACAAGACAAACTATCGTGGAATGACTGAATATATGGAAAGTTAAGACAGTATCTGACAGTAGATGGGCACCCTGGGAAGCAGTGCTGTTATCGAGCGATCGTGATAGTCCATGACAACAGGGTTAATCCAGCAGGGAGCATGCTGCAGGAAGGGGAGGAGCACAGTTTCTGTTCGAATGGAGGAAGGGACGCCTGGAACCTTAAAGGAGGAGGAGATTAAAGAAGTAGATATGACCCTGTTTGTGGACAGGTCCCGTAGATACATGGATGGGACCCCGTGTACCAATTGGGCAGTTGTTAACGAAGGGGGGCATGTTGTCGGCAGTGGAAAGTTATCAAGAGACCTTTCAGCTCAGGTAGCAGAACTGAGAGCCCTAAGAGAGGCCTTAGCAATGGCAGAAGGAAAGCGGGCTACTATTTACACTGACAGTATACCTAGGTACACCTTGTACCGAGGTGGATAGGACCCTAGGAGGTAAAGATGACCAGCTACACCTTGGCCTGTGTCGACATTAGAGGGAAGAGACGCTGGAAACACTGGACGCAGCTGAAACCTGTAACTAATTGATTCTGTTTTGCAGAATTTAATCATGGCCGCCCAGTGATGACAGGAAACCCCATTATATCTTACAGAATATTACCCACAATACAGATGCTGCTGGAACTGGGAATCAGCGAAGGTTCAACGCACTAAGTGACAGCTGAATTGTACTCAATGACAGAATGGAAGGGGGAACTCAAATATCCTGGAACTTAGTATACAGCAGATAGAGTCATACAGCAAAGAAACAGGCCCTTCGGCCCACCACGTCCATGCCGAAAATAATGCCTATATATACTAATCCCACCTGCCTGCATTAATTCCATATCCCTCTATGCCTTGCTCATTCAAGTACCTGTCCAGATGCCTCTTAAATGTCGCTACTGTTCCTGCCTCCACCACCTCCTCAGGCAGCTCATTCCAGATACCCACTATTCTTTGTGTCAAAAATTTACCCCTTTGATCCCCTTTAAACCTCCTCCCTCTCATCTTAAATCTATGCCTTCTTAGTTTTAGTCACCCCTACAATGGGAAACAGACTCTGGCTATCTACCCTATCTATGCCTCTCATAATTTTATATACCTCTAACGTATCCCCTCTCAGCCTCCTTCACTTCAGGGAAAACAGACCCAGCCTATCCAATCTCTCTTTATAACTCAAGCCCTCCAAACCAGGCAACATCCTTGTGAATCTTTTCTGCACCTCTCTAGCTTAATCACATCTTTCCTGTAGTGCGGCGACCAGAACTACACACAGTACTCCAAATGCGTCCTAACCAACTTTATGTACAACTGTAACATGACATCCCAACTCTTGTACTCAATGCCTCGGCCGATGAAGGCAAGCATGCCATACGCCTTCTTCACCACCCTGTCTACCTGTGTTGCCACTTTCAAACTTCCCAAAATGCATCACTTCACACTTGCCTGCGTTAAATTCCATTTGCCACTCCCTTGCCCACTTTCCCAGTCGATCTATATCCTATTGTAACCTTAGACAACCTTCTTCACTGTCCACTATACCACCAATTTTGGTGTCATCTGCAAACTTACTAATCATGCCCCTTACATTCACATCCAGGTCATTAATATATATGATAAACAACAGAGGGCCCGGCACTGATCCCTGCGGCACACCACTGGTCACCTGCCTCCAATCTGAAAAACAACCCTCCACTACCACCCTCTGCCTCCTATTACCAAGCCAATTTTGTAACCAATTTGCTAGCTCACCCTGGATCCCATGTGTTTGAACCTTCTGGACCAGCCTACCATGAGGGACCTTGTCAAAGGCCTTGCTAAAGTCCATGTAGACAATGTCCATCACCCTGCCCTCATCAATCCCCTTGGTCACCTCCTCGAAAAACTCAATCAAATTCATGAGACATGATTTCCCATGCACAAAGCCAGGCTGACTATCCCTAATCAGACCATGCCTTTCCAGATGCATATAAATCCTGTCTCTCAGAATCCCTTCCAATAAGTTTCCCACCACTGATGTAAGGCTCACCGGCCTGTAGTTTCCTGGCCTATCCCTGCTGCCCTTCTTAAATAAAGGCACAACATTAGCTATCCTCCAGTATTCCAGTACCTCACCCATGGCTAATGATGATACAAAAATCTCTGCCAGGGCCCCAGCAATCTCCACCCTTGCTTCCCAGAGCATGCTGGGGATTTATCCACCTTAATGCGTTTCAAGACCTCCAACACCTCCTCCTTTGTAATATTGATATGTTCCAGGAATTCGGTGTTCCCTCCCTTGACCTCAATAACTTCCATGACCTTCTCCACGGTAAATAAACATAAGAAATATTCATTTCAGACCTCGCTCATTTCCCGTGGCTCCACACATAGATTGCCACACTGATCCTTCAGGGGACCTACTCTCTCCCTAGTTACACTTTTACTCTTCATATACTTACAGAATATTTTAGGATTCTCCTTCATCTTATCTGCCAGGGAAATCTCATGGCCCCTTTACATCCTCCTAATTTCCTTCTGAATTGTTCTCCTACATCCCCAATACTCCTCGAGGGACTCGCTCGATCTCAGCTGCCTATACCTGACATATGCCTCCTTCTTTGTCCTGACCAGACCCTCAATATCCCTCATCAACCAAGGTTCCCTCAACTTGCCGGCCTTGCCCTTCCATCTAACAGGAACATGCCAGCCCTGAGCTCTTTCTATCTCACTTTTAACAGCCTCCCACTTGCCAGGCATCCCTAAACCTGTAAACAGCCTCTCCCATTCAACTTTTGAGAGTTCCTGTCTGATGCCATCAAAATTAGCCTTCCCCCAATTTAGGACTTCAACCTGAGGACCAGTCCTATCCTTTTCCATAACTATCTTGAAGCTAATAGAGTTATGGTCACTGGTACCAAAGTGCTCCCCACTGACACATCAACCACCTGCCCATCCTCATTTCCTAAGAGGAGGTCGAGTGTAGCTCCTTCTTTAGTAGGGCCATCCACATACTGCTTCAGAAAATTATCCTGGACACACTTAACAAATTCTTCCCCATCTGATGCCTCAGCACAAAGGCAGTCCCAGTCAATATTAGGGAAGTTAAAATCACCTACTATTACAACCCTATAATTCCTACACCTATCTGTGACTTCGACATATATGCTCCTCCACTTTCCTCTGACTATTGGGGGGCCTATACTATAATCCCATCAAAGTGATCACCCCCTTTCTTATTTCTAAGTTTTACCCACATGGCCTCGCTGGATATTCCCCCCGCAATATCCTCTCTAAGTACTGCCGTGATGTCCTCCCTAATCAATAGTGCAACTCCCCCTCCTCTCGTACCACCACCTCTGTCATGCAGGAAGGATGGGTACACCGGAACATTGAGCTGCCAGTCCTGCCCATCCCTCAACCACGTTTCTGTAATAGCTATAATATCACAATCCCATGTACCGATCCATGCTCTGAGTTCATCTGCTTTACCTGTAAGGCTTCTTGCATTAAAGTAATTACAGTTTAGCCTAACTTGCTTCTGCTGTGACATCGGGGAAGTAACTGTTGATGTCACAAAGGATGACACCCTTCAGCCCCTGATTGGGCCTGTTTCCAATTCCAGAACCTGACTCAGGCGTTCATCGTTCTCAATGAGACACAATACGACGGGATGGGTGAGTTTTGTTGGCTGTTTGTACCAGACTGTTTGATGATCAGATGTGATCCCATGAGTAAGGGTAAAACCTTTGAGCCAAGTTTGGGGGACAATGGGATCCACCTAAGTGGCCGACATGAACTGTGGCAAATTTGCCTAAAGTCACCACAGTTCATGACCCCACTTCTTGCCACAACAGCTTCAACTGATGTAACGAACAGAACACCAACACCGAGGACACAATTAACGGATCCCCCTTGCCCAGTGTTGAGCCCTGGGCCAGAGAATGGACCAGTGTTGTCAAAAACGAGTAAAACCCTGTCCACCCTGAGCCTGGTGTCCTGAACATTTCTGACATTAAATTACTTCAGTGGTGCCCAGTGGAAACCCAAACCTTGTATGAGGCTTTAGTGAAACAAATAAGAACACAGGTCTCTTGGTTTAATTCAGGGGGACAGCCAAGTTGTGGGGGGCGGGCACCCCTCGCTCAGGGAAGGTACCGACAGAAACATAGTCTAATAAATGATGCTGCATCGATGTTTAACTCAGGAACCTCGGTTGTAATTTCCATTGACTTGGCTTCTGTGGACCAAAAGTCCGGATGCTGAGCGCCCAACTTAAAGGAATCCTCAGACGGGGACAAACGATCCAAAGTGGACAACTTGGTACAGATCAAAACCTGGCGCGGATAGCTGAGGATTTAATTGCGGGACTTGAGTGTCATGCATGGACTATTAATGAATTAATTGGTGAAGGGCAGAACATCTCGGAGGATGCAGTTAGGAATGATGTCTGCAGCACTTATGGATCTTGGATGCTTGAGCAGACTCGGGGGAGCTTGAGACAATTCCACGAGGGTGAACTTCCCCTGTGGGTGTCCAATACCCATTTATCCAACTTGACCTGACACCACAGAGGTTGAACACATGTGTATAAAGCTGATGAGAAATATGTTGTCAGTAACAGCCTATTGATAGGTGTGGTCTTGACAATCCCAGGTATACCAGAATCAATACCCTGTAAGATACTAAAATCAAAGCAAAATACTGCGGATGCTGGAAATCTGAAACAAAAACAAGAAATGCTGGATTCACTCAGCAGGTCTGGCAGCATCTGTAGAAAGAGAAGCAGAGTTAACGTTTCGGGTCAGTGACCCTTCTTCGGAAGAAGGGTCACTGACCCGAAACGTTAACTCTGCTTCTCTTTCTACAGATGCTGCCAGACCTGCTGAGTGAATCCAGCATTTCTTGTTTTTGTCCCTGTAAGATACTGTTCGAAGTAAAAAAAAATTGGGGTTATTTGGGAAGATTATTACATAAGATATCATGAAAGACTGCCATATGCGGTAGAAATAGAGGGGGAAATGATAGGTACTACTTTAGACAGATGTAGTGTAGGCGTCTCTGTTGTAGTGTGCCCACACCCGATATATATATGACCAAAGACGCAAAATGTGGATTTAACGCAATGGATTTAATTGTACAATGGAAGCTATATGGGCAGCAATAGAACTTTTTTTAAATTCATTCATGGATTGTGGGCGTCGCTGGCCAGGCCAGCATTTATTGCCCATCCCCTAATTGCCCTCGAGAAGGTGGTGGTGAGCTGCCTTCTTGAACCGCTGCAGTCCATGTGGGGTAGGTACACCCACAGTGCTGTTCGGAAGGGAGTTACAGGATTTTGACCCAGCGACAGTGAAGGAACGGCGATATGGTTCCAAGTCAAGATGGTGTGTGACTTGGAGGGGAACTTTCAGGTGGTGGTGTTCCCATGTATTTGCTGCCCTTGTCCTTCTAGAGGTCGCGGGTTTGGAAGGTGCTGTCTAAGGAGCCTTGATGCATTGCTGCAGTGCATCTTGTAGATGGTACACACTGCTGCCACTGTGCGTCAGTGGTGGAGGGAGTGAATGTTTGTAGATGGGGTGCCAATCAAGCGGGCTGCTTTGTCCTGGATGGTGTCGAGCTTCTTGAGTGTTGTTGGAGCTGCACCCATCCAGGCAAGTGGAGAGTATTCCATCACACTCCTGACTTGTGCCTTGTAGATGGTGGACAGGCTTTAGCGAGTCAGGAGGTGAGTTACTCGCCTCAGGATTCCTAGCTTCTGACCTGCTCTTGTAGCCACGGTATTTATATGGCCACTCCAGTTCAGTTTCTGGTCAACTGTAGCCCCTAGGATGTTGATAGTGGGGGATTCAGCGATGGTAATGCCATTGAATGTCAAGGGGAGATGGTTAGATTCTCTCTTGTTGGAGATGGTCATTGCCTGGCACTTGTGTGGCGCGAATGTTACTTGCCACTTATCAGTCCAAGCCTGGATATTGTCCAGGTCTTGCTGCATTTCTACACGGACTGCTTCAGTATCTGAGGAGTCACGAATGGTGCTGAACATTGTGCAATCATCAGCGAACATCCCCACTTCTGACCTTATGATTGAAGGAAGGTCATTGATGAAGCAGCTGAAGATGGTTGGGCCTAGGACACTACCCTGAGGAACTCCTGCAGTGATGTCCTGGAGCTCAGATGATTGACCTCCAACAACCACAACCATCTTCCTTTGTGCCAGGTATGACTCCAGCCAGCAGAGGGTTTTCCCCCTGATTCCCATTGACCTCAGTTTTGTGAGGGCTCCTTGATGCCATACTCGGTCAAATGCTGCCTTGATGTCAAGGGCAGTCACTCTCACCTCAACTCTTGAGTTCAGCTCTTTTGTCCATGTTTGAACCAAGGCTGTAATGAGGTCAGGAGCTGAGTGGCCCTGGCGGAACCCAAACTGAGCGTCACTGAGCAGGTTGTTGCGAAGCAAGTGCCGCTTGATGGCACTGTTGATGACAACTTCCATCACTTTACTGATGATTGAGAGGAGGCTAATGGGGCAGTAGTTGGCCGGGTTGGATTTGTCCTGCTTTTTGTGTACAGGACATACCTGGGCAATTTTCCACATTGCAGGGTAGATGCCAGTGTTGCAGCTGTACTGGAACAGCTTGGCTAGGGGCACGGCAAGTTCTAGAACACAGGTCTTCAGTACTATTGCCGGAATATTGTCAGGGCCCATAGCTTTTGCAGTATCCAGTGCCTTCAGTCGTTTCTTGATATCATGTGGAGTGAATCGAATTGGCTGAAGTCTGGCATCTGTGATGCTGGGGATTTCAGGAGGAGGCCGAGATGGATCATCAACTCAACACTTCTGGCTGAAGATTGTTGCAAATGCTTCAGCCTTATCTTTTGCACTGATGTGCTGGGCTCCCCCATCATTGAGGATGAGGATAATTATGGAGCCACCTCCTCCAGTTCATTGTTTAATTGTCCACCACCATTCTCGGCTGGATGTGGCAGGACTGCAGAACGTAGATCTGATCCGTTGGTTATGGGATTGCGTAGCTCTGTCCATCGCATGCTGCTTGCGCAGTTTGGCATGCAAGTAGTCCTGGGTTGTAGCTTCGCCAGGTTGACACCTCATTTTGAGGTATGCCTGGTGCTGCTCCTGGCATGCCCTCCTGCTCTCTTCATTGAACCAGGGTTGGTCTCCTGGCTTGATGTTAATGGTAGAGTGGGGGATATGCTGGGTCATGAGGTTACAGATTTTGGTTGAGTACAATTCTGCTGCTGCTGATGGCCCACAGCGCCTCATGGATGCCCAGTTTTGCATTGCTAGATCTTTTCAAAATTTATCCCATTCAGCACGGTGATAGTGCCACACAACACGATGGATGGTATCCTCAATGTGAAGGCGGGACTTCGTCTCCACAAGGACTGTGCGGTGGTCACTCCTACCAATACTGTCATGGACAGATGCATCTGCGGCAGACAGATTGGTGAGGATGAGGTCGAGTATGTTCTTCCCTCGTGCTGGTTCCCCCACCACATGACTCACATTGCATATGTGGGAAAAGGGAGATATTGTCTGACTACGACACAATGAGACTATCAGTAGGGACACGACAGATCCTGTCCAATAACTAATCACATGGTATATCTACACCCCCAGGTCGCAGCGAGGGTTGGCAAGGTAGAGCTGGTGGAAATATATAAAAGGGAAGCTGTCACCCTGCAGGTCACTGAGAACACAAAAGAAAACCTCACACATTTACTTGAGACAGTTCTCATACTCTATCCCACCAGCGGCCACATACCTCACAGGCATCCGTGAGGGTTAACAGCAGGTCCATAGGGTGTATTATACATTACAACAACAAGCTAAGGTGCTGGAAGAAGAGATCGAACAGATCGATGTTACCACATGGTGGGAGGATCTGTGGAATTGGGGTTCAAACGTACAGATACCCCCCGGGTCAGGATCATCTCCCACATCTTAGTTATTGCCCAAGTAGTGATGGTTGTATATTTAATGTGTTTAGTCCACAGGGTGAGGTGGACACACAAGGAGAGGCCAGTAGTATGGGGACATGAGAACTCGGGAATTAGGAAAGCTGTTTGTGAGCCCCTGAGAGATCTCTTGTTCATTACTGTTCCTTATTGAGCAGTTGAGAAGTTCTGAGGTACAAGCACTGATTTTTGAGTACTGAGTCCAGCCAGCGGCTTTCCTCTCCTCGTGTTAAATCGTCAGTTCCCCACACCCCGGCCAGGCTGAAAGGCAGATGTCTGGCCACAGCTGCTCTGTCGGCCTGTCTCCAGCTCTGGATGGACGCACACGGCTGTAATGTGCCTGCCTTCCTCACCAAACTGTGGACTTTAATTGTAGATCCTGACACCAATGATCTCATCTGCTGGAGCGCAAGTGGGAACAGTTTCCATGTTTTTGACCAAGGACATTTCGCGTAAGAAGTGCTTCCAAAATATTTCAAGCACAATAACCTGGCCAGCTTCGTCCGGCAGCTCTACTTGCATACTTGCAAGTAAAGATCATGTGGCATGGTTCGAAGAAGAGAAGGGAGCTCCCTGGTGCACTGACTGATATTCCTCCCTTAGCCAACATCACCAAGAGCAGCTGGCTTATTACCTGCACCTCCTTTCCCCCCACTTCCCCCCTTCCCCTTCCCCCCTTCCACCCCCTCCCCCTTCTCAGCTCCACTCTCTCAGCTCTCCTCCCTTCCCCTTCCCCCCCCCTTCCACCCCCCCTCCCCCTTCCCAGCTCCACTCTCTCAGCTCACCCCACTTCCCCTTCCCCACCCCTTCCACCTCCCCCTCCCCCTTCCCAGCTCCACTCTCTCAGCTCACCCCTCCCCCCGCACCCTCCTCCCCCCTCACAACTCCTTCCCAACTTCCCCCTCGCACCATCTTCCCCTCACACCCCCTCCCCCTCGCACCCCCTCCTCCCACCGGCTTCATCCTACACCTGTGTAGGGCCCTAACAACCCCACTGCCTTGTGGGCGTCTCGGGAGAGACCAAGGCTGAGGGAGTAAACCCTAACAGAAAATTCGGAGCGGAACCCCGGAGGCGGTCATGTGTCACCTTTGGCATGTTTCCGGCAGTTCCTGCAGCCATGCCGGTGCCAAACGTCGTGCTCTGCACTCCTTTGGACCCCACCAGAAAGGCCGAGAGGGGGGTTTTGACGCTTGGGCAACTCTCAACCTCCATACATTCGCCCAGGCATGCGCCATGGAGCGGTCACTCCATAGTTGCCTCACAGCGAATGAAACAACACGGAAGGCAGCAGTTACAGGTTATAAGTCCAGCTAAATTGGCGTAGAGATTGGGTGCCACGGGTTGCCTTTGTCGGTGGGAGAGGTCATCGCACCTCACTGGACAGCTACCGCCCGCCTCAAACCGGGCAGCCTCCGGTCAATAAGGTTCTGTACCGCCACAGACCACCTGCTTCAATGGGTGCTTGAAGCTCAGGGTCATTGCCCGAAAGATGGACTGCATCACCGCACCAAACAACATGAAAAAAGGAAAGAAGGTACCAGCCCTTCGCTTTGCAAGCTGGAACGTCAGAACTATGTGTCCTGGCCTGTCGGAAGACCTTACACAAATCAACAATACTCGGAAGACCGCCATCATTAACAACGAGCTCAGTAGACTCAATGTAGACATTGCAGCACTTCAGGAGAACACGCCTCCCCGCGAGTGGATCTCTAGCAGAGCAAGACTACACCTTCTTCTGGCAGGGCAGGGATCCTGATGAACCAAGACAGCATGGAGTGGGCTTCGCCATCAGAAACTCCTTGCTCAGCATGATAGAGCCTCCCTCAAATGGCTCTGAACGCATACTGTCCATCCGACTGCTCACCACCTCTGGTCCAGTACACCTACTCAGCATCTATGCTCCAACACTCTGCTCCCCACCTGAAGCTAAAGACCAGTTCTCCGAGCAACTCCATAACATCATTAGCAGCATCCCCAACACCGAACACCTGTTCCTGCTGGGGGACTTTAATGCCAGGGTTGGGGCCGACCATGACTCATGGCCCTCCTGCCTTAGGCGCAATGGCGTTGGAAGGATGAACGAGAACGGGCAGAGACTGCTTGAGTTGTGTACCTATCATAACCTCTCCATCACCAACTCGTTCTTTCACACTAAACCCTGTCACCAGGTTTCATGGAGGCACCCAAGATCGCGTCGTTGGCACCAGCTAGACCTCATCGTCACAAGGCGAGCCTCCTTAAACAGTGTTCAAATCACACACAGCTTCCACAGTGCGGACTGCAACACCGACCACTCCCTGGTGTGCAGCAAGGTGAGACTCATACCAAAGAAGTTGCATCATTCCAAGCAGAAGGGCCACCCGCGCATCAACACGAGCAGAATTTCTCATCCACAGCTGTTACAAAAATTTCTAAATTCACTTGTAACAGCCCTTCAAAACACTCCCACAGGGGATGCTGAGACCAAGTGGGCCCACATCAGAGACGCCATCTATGAGTCAGCTTTGACCGCCTACGGCAAACATGCGAAGAGACATGCAGACTGGTTTCAATCTCATAATGAAGAGCTGGAACCTGTCATAGCCGCTAAGTGCATTGCACTGTTGAACTACATTAAAGCACCCAGAGAGATAACATCCGCGGCACTAACAGCAGCCCCAGAAGCACTGCACAAAGAGCAGCCAGGCGCTGCGCAAATGACTACTGGCAACACCTATGCAGTCATATTCAGCTGGCCTCAGACACCGGAAACATCAGAGGAATGTATGATGGCGTTAAGAGAGCTTTTGGGCCTACCATCAAGAAGATCGCCCCCGTCACATCTAAATCAGGTGACATAATCACTGACCAACACAAACAAATGGGTTGAGCACTACCTAGAACTGTCCTCCAGGGAGAATGTTGTCACTGAGACTGCCCTCAATGCAGCCCAGCCTCTACCAGTCATGGATGAGCTGGACATACAGCCAACAAAATCGGAACTCAGTGATGCCATTGATTCTCTAGCCAGCGGAAAAGCCCCTGGGAAGGACAGCATTACCCTGAAATAATCAAGAGTGCCAAGCCTGCTATACTCTCAGCACTACATGAACTGCTATGCCTGTGCTGGGACGAGGGAGCAGTACCTCAGGACATGCGCGATGCCAATATCATCACCCTCTGTAAGAACAAAGGTGACCGCGGTGACTGCAACAACTACCGTGGAATCTCCCTGCTCAGCATAGTGGGGAAAGTCTTTGCTCGAGTCGCTTTAAACAGGCTCCAGAAGCTGGCCGAGCGCGTCTACCCTGAGGCACAGTGTGGCTTTCGTGCAGAGCGATCGACCGTTGACATGCTGTTCTCCCTTCGTCAGATACAGGAGAAATGCCGCGAACAACAGATGCCCCTCTACGTTGCTTTCATTGATCTCACCAAAGCCTTTGACCTCGTCAGCAGACGTGGTCTCTTCAGACTACTAGAAATGTCCACCAAAGCTACGAAGTATCATCACCTCATTCCATGACAATATGAAAGGCACAATTTAACATGGCGGCACCTCATCAGACCCCTTTCCTATCCTGAGTGGCATGAAACAGGGCTGTGTTCTCGCACCCACACTTTTTGGGATTTTCTTCTCCCTGCTGCTTTCACATGCGTTCATGTCTTCTGAAGAAGGAATTTTCCTCCACACAAGATCAGGTGGCAGGCTGTTCAACCTTGCCCGTCTAAGAGTGAAGTCCAAAGTACGGAAAGTCCTTATCAGGGAACTCCTCTTTGCTGACAATGCTGCTTTAACATCTCACACTGAAGAGTGCCTGCAGAGTCTCATCGACAGGTTTGCGGCTGCCTGCAACGAATTTGGCCTAACCATCAGCCTCAAGAAAACGAATATCATGGGACAGGACGTCAGAAATGCTCCATCCATCAATATTGGCGACCGCGCTCTGGAAGTGGTTCAAGAGTTCACCTACCTCGGCTCAACTATCACCAGTAACCTGTCTCTAGATGCAGAAATCAACAAGCGCATGGGAAAGGCTTCCACTGCTATGTCCAGACTGGCAAAGAGAGTGTGGGAAAATGGCACACTGACACGGAACACAAAAGTCCGAGTGTATCAAGCCTGTGTCCTCAGTACCTTGCTCTATGGCAGCAAGGCCTTGACAACGTATGTCAGCCAAGGGCAACGTCTCAATTCATTCCATCTTCGTTGTCTCCGGAGAATCCTTAGCATCAGGTGGCAGGTCCTCGAGGCGGCCAACATCCCCAGCTTATACACACTACTGGGTCAGCGGTGCTTGAGATGGCTTGGCCATGTGAGCCGCATGGAAGATGGCAGGATCCCCAAAGACACATTGTACAGCGAGCTCGCCACTGGTATCAGACCCACCGGCCGTCCATGTCTCCGCTTTAAAGATGTCTGCAAACGTGACATGAAGTCCTGTGACATTGATCACATGTCGTGGGAGTCAGTTGCCAGCATTCGCCAGAGCTGGCGGGCAGCCATAAAGGCGGGACTAAAGTGTGGCGAGTCGAAGAGACTTAGCAATTGGCAGGAAAAAGGCAAAAGCGCAAGGGGAGAGCCAACTGTGTAACAACAGCCCCAACAAACAAATTTCTCTGCAGCACCGTGGCGCAGTGGCGCAGTGGTTAGCACTGCAGCCTCACAGCTCCAGCGACCCGGGTTCAATTCTGGGTACTGCCTGTCTGGAGTTTGCAAGTTCTCCCTGTGTCTGTGTGGGTTTTCTCCGGGTGCTCCGGTTTCCTCCCACAAGCCAAAAGACTTGCAGGTTGGTAGGTAAATTGGCCATTATAAATTGCCCCTAGTATAGGTAGGTGGTCGGGAAATATAGGGACAGGTGGGGATGTGGTAGGAATATGGGATTAGTATAAATGGTTGATGGTCGGCACAGACTCGGTGGGCCGAAGGGCCTGTTTCAGTGCTGTATCTCTAAACTAAACTAAACTAAAACCTGTGGAAGAGCCTGTCACTCTAGAATTGGCCTTTACAGCCACTCCAGGCGCTGCTCCACACACCACTGACCACCTCCAGGCGCTTACCCACTGTCTCTCGAGATAAGGAGGCCAAAGAAGAACTGCAGGGCCGGCCCATACAGATGATGCAATCAATTGTCTTTGCGACCCTCAGCTCGATACCTGGCCAGCATCAATGAGCAATGGAGAGCATCAAGG
Organism: Heterodontus francisci; assembly: GCF_036365525.1. NCBI lineage: Eukaryota > Metazoa > Chordata > Chondrichthyes > Heterodontiformes > Heterodontidae > Heterodontus > Heterodontus francisci. The sequence continues at coordinate 37,786,223 of NC_090410.1, forward strand.
GTTGAACACACATTATGATGTAGGCTTGTTGCCCATCTTGGGCTAGGCGAAGGGCCAAACGGGGGGGACTGAAAGGGTTAAGTAGAAACAAGCTGAGTATTAGGAAAATCGCTCAGCAGAAATAATAGTCAGACTGAGAATAGAACAGAGAAGCTGTTAGGGCGAAGGTTAGGATTAGGGGGTGAAGATTGGAGCCGGGGCTGCAAGGCCATGCAATCAACTGCTTCTATGGAATGTTGGTATAATGGGAAACAAAGAGATAAAAGGCTCAGCTTGCAGCCATCTGGTATGTGTATTGATAAGGCTGAGGAAGTATGTTCATTAGAATCAATCACCATTGTTTTAATTAAAGTGTGTGGTCAATCATATCAATTATCTGTTGTTTAAATGTATTGTGTAACAAGAGCACAGTATATTACTTTGTGTTCTTGAATGTAAAGTTAGAGCATTACCTCAGAATACCGAAGGTGGTATCTCTCCCAGCATGCGCTTGAATAAATTGATTGAACCTGTACCTGAGTCTCCTCGTGTGTTGAATGAGTTGTCCCACAACAACATCATGACCTTAATAGAAACCTGGCTGAGGGGTGATGACACCTTCCCTCTAACTGAAGCCTCTCCACCTGGCTAAACCTTATACCACCTGTCCTGCTGAGAGTATCGTGGTGGCAATAGAGTCATAGAGACAAGAGTTATACAGAACAGAAACAGGCCCTTCGGCCCATTATATCTGTGCCGGCCATCAAGCACCTATCTATTCTAATCCCATTTCCAGCATATGGCCTGTAGCCTTGTATGCTCTGGCATTTCAAGTGCTCATCAAAATACTTCTTAAATGTTGTGAGGATTTCCTGCCTCTACCACCACTTCAGGCTTCAGATACAGGGCTCAGAGCATTCCAACCACCAGCTGGATGAAAATATGTTTTCCTCAAATCCCCTCTAAACCTCCTGCCCCTTACTCTAAATCTATGCCCCCTGGTTAGTGACATCTCCGCGAAGGGAAAAAGTTTCTTCCTATCTAACCTGTCAATGTCCCTCATAATTCTGTATATCGCAATCAGGTCCCCCCTCAGTCTTCTCTGCTCTAAGGAAAACAACTCTAGCCTCTCCAGTCTCTCTTCATAGCTGAAATGCTCCAATCCAGGCAACATCCTGGTGAATCTCCTCTGCACCCTCTCCAGTGCAAACACATCCTTCCTATAGTCAGGCGACCAGAACTGTGCAACAGTACTCCAGCTGTGGCCTAACTAGCATTTTATACAGCTCCATCATAACCTACCTGCTCTTATCTTCTATTCGTCTTCTTCTTTGGCCTCCTTGTCTCGAAAGACAATGGGTAAGCGCCTAGAGGTGGTCAGTGGTTTGTGAAGCAGCGCATGGAGTAGCTGTAAAGGCCAATACTCGAGTGACAAACTCCTCCACAGGTGCTGCAGATAAAATTGGTGGTCGGGTTGTTACACAGTTGGTTCACTCCTTGCGCTTCTGACTTTTTTCCTGCCAACTGCTAAGTCTCTTCGACTCGCCACTCTTTAGCCCCGCCTTTATGGCTGTCTGCCAGCTCTGACGATCACTGGCAACTGACTCCCACAACTTGTGGTCAATGTCACAAGACTTCATGTCGCATTTGCAGACGTCTTTAAAGCGGAGACATGGACGACTGATGGGTCAGATACCAGTGACAAGCTCGCTGTACAATGCATCCTTGGGGATCCTGCCATCTTCCATGCGGCTCACATGGCCAAGCTATCTCAAGCGACATTGGCTCAGTAGGGTGTATATGCTGGGGATGTTGGCCGCCTCGAGGACTTCTGCGTTGGAGATACGGGCCTACCACCTGATGCCAAGGATTCTCCGGAGGCAGCGAAGATGGAATGAGTTGAGACGTCGCTCTTGGCTGACATACGTTGTCCAGGCCTCGCTGCCGTACAGCAAGGTACTGAGGGCACAGGCTTGATACACTTGGACTTTTGTGTTCCGTGTCAGTGCGCCATTTTCCCACACTCTCTTGGCCAGTCTGGACATAGCAGTGAAAGCCTTTCCCATGCGCTTGTTGATTTCTGCATCGAGAGACAGGTTACTGGTGACAGTTGAGCTTAGGTAGGTGAACTCTTGAACCACTGCCAGAGCGTGGTCGCCGATATTGATGGCTGGAGCATTTCTGATGTCCTGTCCCATGATGTTCGTTTTCTTGAGGCTGATGGTTCGGCCAAATTCCTTTTTTTTTTTAAGTTCTACCCATATGGCCTCATTTGAGGAACCTTCTGAGATATCATCCCTCCTTACTGCAATAATTGACTCTTTGATCAATAGTGCAATGCCACCTCCACTTTTACACCCTCCCCCCAGTCACTGGACCTGATCTGCAACACTGATTTCGAGTAGCTGCAGCTGGAGACACTTTCTGCACACGTGCTCATCCTGGACACTGGAGGCGTCCCTGATTTCCCAGATCGCACAGCAGGAGCATTCCACACTGCTGAGCTGCCCTGCCGTGACTTCCCCTTAATTTACTCCCTCAAATTACTCAAAAATTAGAGATTATTTACACTAGGGACCTTAAATCCCTAAAAATCACGACTTACGATATAAAAAAACTGTAGACCTTACTTTCCTCTTTACTTTCGTTACTAACTCAGCTATTTACTGATACTCCCTAACAGCAGTTACTCACCAATCACCTTTTCACTTATAAGGTAGGTTTTGATTTTTTTTTTGGAAAAAAATCTTTCTCCTGATTTTTTAAGCTATTTACAGACACTAACAGCTGTTACTTACCCAACCAATCAGCTTACAGATTTCCCGTGATGTCACAGTAAGTCTTTTTTACCTCTTTTGAAACTCAGCGCGGGCCGACACAGACAGAGATCCTGCCGACTGCCGCTGCTCCAGTCCAAGGTAGTCAATGTGGCGCTTATCATCAGATGACATTGACCCCCTCCTCCTCTGGCACTTTCTCCTCCTTTGAGCATCTCACCTTGTTCCACCACTCTCACCTCATTCAAAATCACCATACTCTATCGCCCTCCCAAGTATGACAAAAATGTTATCACTGAGATATCTTCATTACTTTTCTCCCTCAGCCTCTGCACTGAATGATTTCTCATCCTCGGTGATTTCAACCTCCATCTCAACTCATCATTCTCTCTCACCTCTGTCTGCTGCTTCCTTATCCTCTTTAACTCTCACCCTCCATGTAAACTTCCCAACCCATATTCACAGCCACCACCTTTATCTTGTCATTTCATGTTACCTTGTTGGTCCTATCCTCTTAAGCACAGTTAAGGTCAGCTCTGATCATTTCCTTATATAACCCTCCACCCATATCCCCCTTCCACGCCCCAACCCTACCTCCTTCTGCAACCCTCCCTGGGAAAAATTATCCTCAATTCACTCACAATCAGATGACATCATTTGCAGATGACACCAAAATTGGTGGTATAGTGGACAGTGAAGAAGGTTGTCTAAGGTTGCAACAGGATATAGATCAACTGGGGAAATGGGCAAGGGAGTGGCAAATGGAATTTAACGCAGACAAGTGTGAAGTGATGCATTTTGGGAAGTTAAACCAGGACAGGACATATACAGTGAATAGCAGGGCCTGGGGGAGTGTACTTGAGCAGCGAGACCTTGGGTTGCAAGTACATAGCTCCCTGAAAGTGGCAACACAGGTAGACAGGGTGATGAAGAAGGCATACGGCATACTTGCCTTCATCGGCTGAGGCATTGAGTACAAGAGTTGGGATGTCGTGTTACTGTAAATTGGCCATTATAAATTGCCCCTAGTATAGGTAGGTGGTAGGGAAATATAGGGACAGGTGGGGATGTGGTAGGAATATGGGATTCGTGTAGCATTAGTATAAATGGGTGGTTGATTGTCGGCACAGACTTGGTGGGCCGAAGGGCCCGTTTCAGTGCTGTATCTCTAAATAAATAAAATAAATAAAAAAAATAAAAAGTTGTACATAACGTTGGTTAGGCCGCATTTGGTGTACTGTGTGCAGTTCTGGTCGCCGCAGTACAGGAAAGATGTGATTAAGCTAGAGAGGGTGCAGAAAAGATTCACAAGGATGTTGCCTGGTTTGGAGGGCTTGAGTTATAAAGAGAGATTGGATAGGCTGGGTCTGTTTTCCCTGGAGCGAAGGAGGCTGAGAGGGGACATGATAGAGGTATATAAAATTATGAGAGGCATAGATAGGGTGGATAGCCAGAGTCTGTTTCCCATGGTAGGGATCACTAATAACCGAGAGGGCATAGATTTAAGGTGAGAGGGAGGAGGTTTAAAGGAGATCAAAGAGGTAAATTTTTGACACAAAGAATAATGGGTATCTGGAATGAGCTGCCTGAGGAGGTGGTGGAGGCAGGAACAGTAGCGACATTTAAGAGGCATATGGATGGGTACTTGAATGAGCAAGGCATAGAGGGATATGGAATTAATGCAGGCAGGTGGGATTAGTTTGGATAGGCATTATGGTCGGCATGGACACAGTGGGCCGAAGGGCCTGTTTCTATGCTGTACGACTCTATGACTCTGTGACTCTAATCCCAACTATCTAGCCTTTGGCCTTCCATTTGTCACAACATTTCTGCAGCTACTGATTTGCTCAACACATCCTCACCTCTACCTTTGCTGCCCTAGTCCCCAGTGAAAAATTGGGAGGGAGAGAGAAAACAGGGGATTACAGACCTGGCAAAATTAAAGCACATGGGATGGGAGGTAATATACTGGCATGAATTAAGGATTGGTGAGCAGGCAGAAAACAGAGAATAGGAATAAACGGGTCATTCTCACGTTGGCAGGCTGTGACTATTGGGATACCGTAGGGATCAGTGCTTGGGCCCCAGCTGTTCACAATATTTATCAATGATTTGGATGTAGGGACCAACTGTAGTATTTCTAATTTCACGGATGACTCAAAACTAGGTGGGAATGTTTGTTGTGAGCAAAGGGGCTGCAAAGAGATTTGGACAGACTTCGTGAGTGGGTAAGAATGTGGCAGATGGAATAAAATCTGGAAAAATGTGAGGTTATACATTTTGGTAGGAGGAATAGATGTGCAGAGTATTTCTTAAACGGGAAGCGATTGGAAAGTCTAAATGTACAAAGGGACATGGGTGTCCTTGTCTATAAGTCACTGCAAATAACATGCAGGTGCAGCAAGCAATTAAGAAGGCTAATGGTAAGTTCGCCTTTATTGCAAGAGGATTTGAGTACAGGAGTAGTGAAGTATTGCTTCAGTTATATAGACCCTTGGATAGACCGCACTTGGAGCACTGTGTGCAGTTTTGGTTCCCTTACCTGAGGAAGGATATTATTGCCATAGAGGGAGTGCAATGATGATTCATCAGACTTGTTCCTGTGATGGCGGGACTTAGAATCCTGCAACCCAACTCGAACCCGACAGAACCCGCGACATGTGTACGGTTTGGGACGGGTCGGCCCTATCTTCTGGGTACGGCATACAGGCTCGGGTTGGGTAGGGCCAAGTACGGGTCGAGCCGGGTCAGGTCAGGCTGGACACACACGGTAAGTACTCTGCTGGTAAGTATTGAAATTAAAAAAACTTACCTGAGCTGGGAGTCCGGGACGAAATTGAGTCTGCACAGTGAGGGAGTGATGTCACTATAACGTAATCGTGCATGTGCCGCAGCTTTGCGGAGATTCCGGGTCCGAAGGTAAGTAAAGGGATGGTCGGGTCAGTCTCGGGTTGGGTCGAGTCTGGGCGGGTTTGGGTGTGGTCGGGCTTGGGGCAGAATTGGAGGGACTCGGGATGGCTCGGCTCGGGTCCGCGGTGGTTTGATCGGGTTCGGGTCGGGTTCTTTTTTCCCGATCTGTGCTGGCCTCTCGTGGGATTGTCCTCTGAAGAGAGATTGGAGAAACTGGGCCTGTACTCTCTCAAATTTCGAAGAATGAGAGGTGATCTCTCTGGAACCTGCAAAATACTCAAAGGTATAGATGGGTAGATGCAGCGAAGATGTTTCCCCTGGCTCGGGAGTCTAGAACCAGGAGACACAATTTCAAAGTAAGGGGGAAGCCACTTAGGACAGAGATGAGGTGAAATTTCTTTCCTCAGAAGGTTGTGAATCTTTGGAATTCTCTACCAGAGGGTTGTGGAAGCTCAATCATTGAGTATGTTTACAGCAGAGATTGACGGATTTCTAAATACACATGACATAAGGGGATAAGGGAATAGTGTGGGAAAAAGGCACTCAAGTGGATTATCAGCCATGATCATATTGAATGTCGGGGCAAGCTTGATGGGCTGAATGGCCTACTCCTGTTCCTATGTTCTCTCTAACCCAATCATTCCCTCGTACAATCCTCATCTCCGCTTATTTAAGTTCAAGAGACGCAGACCTGAGAGGATATGGTGGACAACTGGTTTAACCATCCACCACTAGATCTGGCTGGACCACACAAAACACTATCGGGTCCTAGTCTCATCTGCTAAAACTGCTCACTATTCCAGGATGATCCTGGGATGCAAATACAACATCCAGCTTCTTTATTTTACTGCCCACAGTCTTGTTAAACCCTTCTCCATTGTCCCCTTCGCACTCATCCCCAACAATAAGTGTGAGGAACTCTTGGAATTCTCTGTCACTAAGAATGAAACCAGCTGATCAGCTCCCTCTGCCACATCCCTCCCTTCCACTCACCCACCAGGTCACACTCCCTCTAAAGCTCCCCCTGTCCAAGCCCCAAATTCACATCTTCCTCTAGTTTCTCTCCTATCTCCTCTCCTACCCTCTCCGAGCTCATCTTGTCATGAGATACACCTCCATCTTCTTCGACCACTAAACTGCTGACCACTCAACTTCCCCTCCTGGTTCCCATGCCAACCGATATTGTTAATAATTGTCTCTCATCAGGTGCTTTCCCTCTCTCCTTTAAATCTACCGTCTTCACCCTCTCCTCAAAGAACAACCCTTAACCCCACTATCTTTGCAAACCTCCCTTTCCTCTCCAAAGTCTTTACTGTGTTGACACCTCCCTAATCTGTGCCCAGCTTTCCCAGAGCTCCATGTTTGGATCCCTCCAATCAGATTCCACCCCTGCCACAATACCGAAACAATACTTGTTAAAGTCACAAATGACCTCCTATGTGACTGTGACAAATGTAAACTTTCCCTCCTCGTCCTTCTTGTCCTGTCTGTGGTTTTTGGTACAGTTGATACACCATCCTGCTCTAGCGCCTTTCCAATTGTGTCTAGCTGGGTGGGACTGCACTCACCTGGTTTCATTCTTATCCTTATAATTGTAGCCAGAGATTCACTTGCAATGTCTTCTCTCTGCTCCAGCACTGTTACCTATGTGTCCCCCAGGGATCTCTCCGTGGGCCCCTCCTATATCTCGTCTACATGCTGCCGCTCAGTGACATCACATGAAAGCACAGCTTACATTCTCACATTTATGCTGATAACACCCTGCTCTACCTCACTACCACCTCTCTCCACACCTCCACTGTTGTTCAATTATCAGACAACTTATCTGACATCCAGTACTGGATGAGCAGAAATAGCCTTCAATTAAATATTGGGAAGATTGTAGACATTGTTTTTGGTCCCCGCTCCAAACTCCATTTCCTAGTTATCAACTCCATACGTCTCCCTGGCAAAAGTCTGAAACTGAACCAGTCTGATCGCAAACTTGGTGTTATATTTGACCCTGAGATAAACTTCCTTCCACATATTTGCACCATCACTGAGACCGCCCATTTCCACCTCTGTAACATCATTCGACTTTGCTCCTGTCTCAGGTCATCTGCTGCTGAAAACCTCATTCATGCTTTTGTTACCTCTGGACTTGACTATTCCAACACACTCCTGGCTGGTCTTCATATTTTACGTAGAGCAAACTAGAGGTCATTGAAAACTCTGCTGCCCCTATCCGAACTCGCACTTAGTCCAGTTCACCTATCACCCCTGTGCTCACTGACCAACATTGGCACTCTCCAGTGATCATTTCCCTTCGTCTCACCTTTTAGATAGATATCCACTTCCTTTGGAAAAATTACTATTAGATCTGTGTCTTTCTTTCTCAGATACTGCAGTCCAGCTCACCTCAAATCACTGCATCAAATTTCTCCTCATATCCTCCCTCGATTGTTTTGCCAATTGTTCTAAATCTGTGTCATCTGGTTATTGACCCTCCTGCCAGTGGAAACAGTTTCTCCCTCTCTATTCTGTCAAAAATCCCTCATGATTTTGAGCATCTCTGTTAAATCTACACTAACCATTCTCTGTTCTCAGTTCAACCATCCCAGTTGTTCTCGTCTCTCCACACAATTGAGGTCCCTGGTTAATATTCAGCAATTCGGTCTTTGTCTGGAAATGAGAATTATTTGCACTCTGCCTCTGGAAATGAGAGAATAAGTATAAGAAATGCTAGAGAGTTAACTCTTTCCAGGGGTTTTCTGGAACAGTTAGTAATTGTGGATGGTTTCCCAGGAATTGTGCAACCATCTCCAGTAAGTCCGATGTAAATGTAAATATTTATTCCATTACCAATGATTACATAACCATTTATAGAGATGGGGCACTTGGAATCTGATCACATGGGTCCCTGGATGGGAATCAATACTTGTTGGGAATCCTCAGGAATGTTTCAATGTTTAGAGCAGCTACATGGCCACATATGACAATGTGTAGGGACAATGTTTGTGTATTTCTTGGAGCGATTCCAGATCATGTTTGCACAATCTTTAGGGTCTGGGATTGTGACTGAAATTTAAGGGCTTTGGAAGTAGAATGATGTTTGACACAGAGATGAGTAAAGAATATTCTCGGGGGCTATACCACATGGCTTGGTCTCACTGGCTGAGTTTAAAGTCCATCCTGTGAATTGGATAGAAATCCTCTGAAATTACAGAACACATTATATCACAGAAATATCAGGAAACCTGTAAATAAATCTGTTCTCACTGCACCCAATGCTGTCAGACTGTGGATTTCACTCAGTCTGTTCTTCCCTGGACTCTGGGGAGATTCACTTTCCATTGTGCAATATCTGGCTAAATATAATTTATGATTTTGCAATGTGTTGTGTAAAAGAGAATAACGGAATCTTTTTGTTCAGTCACTGTAAGTAATGTCAGTCTCCTTGCCTCATAATTATGTCAGTGGAGATTTCTCCTGCCTTCCATAAGGGTCTTCACTCAGTTACAGAGTCAGTAAGAGTTTGGTCTCCAGCAAAAACCGGGATCAACGTTCTGCAGAAATGGAAAGAATGAATCGGATTCATACAATAGATCATTGGGTCAGCAAGGCACTTTTGGATATACAGGACATTTATTTTCCCACCCTCGCTGTTATTGGTGTCCCTGGTAAGTTTTCTGTCCTGGTATTAATACTGTAACCACGTTAATTCCATTCCTGACTCTTAGTTGGTGTCAGTGTTCCTTGTAAGTAACCATACCTCTATTTCATGATGTAAATGTTATTTAACTGTAAACATTGTCTTCATTATGCAAGTTTCCATATCCAACAATTCGATATATTCAGTTTATTCTCCTTGCTGTGTAACTGAAAGTACATTGTTCCCTCGATAATGTTACTGGGTGATTTATTTGATGAACAGTCTGCTCTCTGCATTGAGTCCTGGGAGTAGATTTTACTCTTTGCCATCTGGGTGTTAAACAGCACCTGAAGAGGACGGTGGAATAAAAAAGTGATGAAGAAGGATTGCACGTCCTTTACAGAACCAGCCTGAGATTCATTGCATTGATTTTAAGGGGAGGATAATCATGCGGGTTTTATTTCTGATGAAGGGTCTGTTCCCCCACCCTGATTATCATCGTGCACGCTGGACAGGAGCTGCTTAATTAATATATGGTGTAGACATGGCTTTAAGGATAAGTTAACATTTGCTGGAGAAGATTAATGATACAGAGTTGCAATTGGTGATAAATCATTCCAAATGATCTTAATTCTAATTGATTGTAAATGGAATAATGTGGGAAGTCAATTCCTTTCTCATTTTATATTCCCTTGTTTAAGTGGAAATCTATTCAGTTCTCACTCACAGGTGGAAAGCGCCAGATTAATATTGTCCCACTTCCATCCTGATACATTCTCAAACCCGAGGGAGCAGATCTCAGCATCAGTTACAGCATCAACCCCTTGATAGTGACTGTTCATCAGAATAGCTTTGTAATATAAGGAGAGTGGAAAGGAATGGTGGCAGAGAGGGTACTGGTTTAAATTGGTGCTGGAAATTAAAAATATGCAATTGAGGTAGTGTTACATTTAGTGTTTTAAGAGTATTAGCACAGAGCAGGGCTAGAGGTAGTAATTGCAATTGATAGTTTAAACAGGCTACTAAAAAGATTATTCAAAAAGGGAAAGGGTTTTTTTGTTTCGATCATGGATGGGCAGCTACGACCTGTAGCTTGTAATTCCTGTTCCATGTGGGAACTTCAGGACACTTCCTTGTCTTGGGTGACCATCTTTCCTGAACACCTTGTATCCAGGAATATTTAACACCCAGTCCTGCCCTCCTTTGAGCTAGGTCTCTGTTATGGCCACAACATCAAACTTCCACAAGGCAATCAACACCTGTACCTCACCAGTCTTATTAACCACACTCTGTGCATTCACATACATGCACATTAACCCTGATTCAGACTTTATTACTTTCTCCCTTACTCTGACCTCACCTAATAATGTACTATTCCCTACTCTCGTGCTATCTCCCCCAGTATTCTGTGCACCTTGGTATTCCTCTCTAATACTTGCTCCTGGTTCCCACACCCCTGACATGTTAGTTTAAACCCTCCCCAACAGCACTAGCAAATCTCCCTGCAAGGATATTCGTCCCATTCCTGCTAAGATGCAACCCGTCCATCTTGTACAGGTCCCACCTGCCCCAGAACTGCTTCCATTGTCTTAGAAATCTGATGCCCTCCCTCTTACACCAGTTCTCCAGCCACGTGTTCAATTGCTGAATTCTCCTATTCCTATGCTCACTTGCACGTGCTTCAGTATCTGAGGAGTCGTGAGCGGTGCTGAACATTGTGCAAATGTCAGCGAACATCCCCACTTTTGACCTGATGATGTTGGGAAGGTCATTGATGAAACAGCTGAAGATGGTTGAGCCTAGGACACTACCCTGAGGAACTCCTGCAGTGATGCCCTGGAGCTGAGATGATTGACCTCCAACAATCACAACCATCTTCCTTTGCGCTAGGTAAGACTCCACCCAGTGGAGATTTTTTCCCCTGATTCCCATTGACTCTTGTTTTGCTCGGGCTCCTTGATACCAGACTCGGTCAAATGCTGCCTTGATGTCAAGGGCAGTCACTCTCACCTCAGTTCTTGAGTTCATGTAGTTGATCCATGTTTGAACCAAGGCTGTAATGAGATCAGAAGCTGAGTGGCCCTGGCAGAACCCAAACTGAGCGTCATTGAGCAGGATATTGCTAAGCAAATGCCACTTGATAACACCATTGACGACACCTTCCATCACTTTATTGATGATCAAGAGTAGACGAATGGGGTGGCGATTGGCCGGATTGAATTTGTCCTTCTTTTTGCGTACAGGACATACCTGGGCAATTTTCCACTTTGTTGGGTAGATGCCAGTGCTGTAGCTATACTGGAACAGCTTGGATACGGGTGCGGCAAGTTCTGGAGCACAAGTCTTCAGTACTTTGCCAAAATGTTGTCAGGACCCATGGCCTTTGCAGTATCCAGTGACTTTCAGTCAGACCCACATTCGTCCTTGCTCATTTTCCTTTTCACATCCCTAAAGAAGCTTTTACAGTCTGCCTTTATGTTTCAAGCCAGTTTGCATTCATAATCTCTTTTTCCTTTATCAGTTTCTTGGTCCTCCTGTGTTCAATTCTAAATTTCTCCCAATCCTCGGACTTACCACTTTTTCTGGTGACCTTATAAGCCACTTCCTTTGACCTAACGCAATCTTTAACTTCTTTTGTTCATAACGAATAATGCACCTGTTGGGTGTTTGTGTCTTATGTTACCAACAGGTAGTTAATCTTTTTTTTTCGAAACAAATGTCTCTGTTTTTCCAACCACCTGTCCGTAAACAGATTAGTGATTGAATGAAAGTGATTGGAAGAAGGTATAGAGGGGAGATGAGGAAAAATGTTTTCACCCAGAGGGTGTTGAGGGTCTGGAACTAACTGCCTGAAAGAATAGTTGAGGCAGGAACCCTCAACTCATTTCAAAGAAGTCTGGATATGCACCTCAAGTGCAGTAATCTGTCGGGCTGCGGACCAAATCCTGGAAGGTGGGCTTAGAATGGGTGCAACATTTTCGGCTGGCACAGACAAGATGGGCCAAGTGGCCTCTTTCTGTGCCATAATATTTCGATGATTCTATGTAGTGACCAGAACTATACACAATACTACAGGTGTGGTCAAACCAGCATTTTACACAGTTCCAGCATTACATCCCTGCTTTTGTATTCCATACCTCAGCCAATAAAGGAAAGCAATGTATATGTCTTCTTCACCACTTTATCTACCTGTCCTGCCACCTTCAGGGACCTGTGGACATGCACTCCAAGGTCTCTCAATATCCTCCCGTTTATTGTGTATTCCCTTGATTTATTTTCCCTCCCCAAATGCATTACCTCACACTGTCCAGATTGAATTCTATTTGCCACTTTTCCGCCCACTCCACCAAATCATTGATATTATTCTGGAGTCTACAGCTACTGTCCTCACTATCAGTGACATGGCCAATTTTTGTGTCATCAGCAAATTTCCCAATCATGCCTCCCACATTTAACTCCAAATCATTAATATTTCCCACAAACAGTAAGGGATCCAACACTGAGCCCTTTGGAACACCACTGGAAACCACCTTCCATCCGTAAAAACATCCGTCGACCATTACCCTTTGTTTCCTGTCACTGAGCCAATTTTGGATCCAACTTGCCACATTCCCCTGTATCTTATCGGCTTTTATTTTTCTGACCAGTCTGCCATGTTGGACCTTGTCAAATGTCTTATTAAAATTCATGTAGACCACATCCACTGCACTAACATCATCAATCCTCCGTGTTACTGCCACAAAAAATTTGATTAAGTTGGTAAGACACAACCATCCCTTAACAAATCCATGCAGACTATCCTGATTAATCTATGCCTTTCTAAGTGACAGTTTATTCTATCTCTCAGAATTGATTCAAATAATTTGCCCACTACTGAGGTCAGAATGACCGGCCTATAATCATTTGGTCTATCCCTCACACCCTTTTTAAACAACGGTACAACTTCCGCAGACCTCCAATCCTCTGGTACCTCGCCTGTATCTAGTGAGGATTTACAGATGATCCTCAGAGCATCCACCAATTCCTCTCTGGCTTCCTTTAACAACCTGGGATACAATTCATCCGGCCTTGGTGATTTATCCACTTTCAAGGATGTCAGACCCTCTAGTACTTCCTCTCTCTTTATGCTTATCGTATCTAATATTTCACACTCCTCCTCTTTTACTACAATGTCTGCATTATCCCTCTTCTTTGTGAAGACAGAAACAACAAACTCATTCAGAACCCTGCCCACATCTTCTGCATCCACGCATAAGTTCCCTTTTACATCTCTGATAGGTCCTACCCTTTCCTTAGTTATTCTCTTGCTCTTAATGTACTGATAAAGCATCTTTGGGTTTTCCTTGATTTTACCTGCCAATAATTTTACATGTCCTCTCTTTGCTTTCCTAATTTCCTTTCTTAGTTCATCCCTGTACTTTCTATACTCCTCTATGCGTTCTAAAGTATTCAGTTTTTTGTGACTGTCATAAGCTTTCCTTTTCTGCTTTATCTTACCCTGTAAGTTTCTAGATAACTAGGGGATAACATTTGGCAGTACCACCGTTTTCCTTTGTGGGCATCTGTCTGCAGTGTGCCTGTCGTATCTCGCTTTTGAATGCTTCCCACTGGTTTGCCACTGATTTTCCTTTAAGTATCTGTATCCAGTCCACTTTCACCAGATCACCTCAGTTCCAAGAAATTTGCCTCCCCCAATTTAAAACTTTTACTCCTGTTCTATCTTTGTCCTTTTCCATGATTATGCTAAAACTAACTGTTAAATGGTCACTATGTCCAAAATCATCCCCCACTGTTATTTCATCCACTTGCCCAGCTTCATTTCTGAAGACTAAATCTGAAATTGCACTCCCTCTCGTTGGGCTTGTTACGTGCTGGCTGAAAAAGCTCTCTTGAATGCAGTTCAAGAATTTCGTCCCCTCTCTGCCCTTCACACTCTTTGTATCTCGGTTGATATTAGGGTAGTTGAAATCCCCAACTGTTATTGCCCTACTTGTTTTTGCACTTAGAAATTTGCTTACATATTTGTTCTTCTATCTCCCTCTCACTATTTGGGGGCATATAGTATACTCATAGTAGTGTGGCTGCTGCTTTTTTTATTTCTGAGCTCAACCCATATGACCTCATTTGATGATTCATTTAGTATATCATCCCTCCTCACATCCTAAACATGGAAAAGGACCAATCACCTTACGACTTTCCTATGATGTCACTGTTCACCTTCTTTTCAAACTCAGGTACACCTGAGCTCCTGTCTGCTGCTCTCCCAGAAGGTAGGTGCTGTAGGCCGCGATCCTCGGGCTTTATTTAACTGCTCTCTGCTCCGTGTTCCTCCCGCAGGTCTGCTCCTGTCTGCTGCTCTCCCGGAAGGTAAGTGCTGTAGGCCGCGATCCTCGGGCATTATTTAACTGCTCCCTGGTCCGTGTTCCTCCCGCAGGTCCGCTCCTGTCTGCTCCTCTCCCAGGAGTAAGTGCTGTAGGCCGCGATCTTGGGGAATTATTTAACTGTTCCCTGCTCAATGTTCCTTCTGCAGGTGTGGCAGCAAGGCACCCCAGTAAAATTGAAGTCAATGGGAATCAGAGGAAAAGCTTTCCATGGGCTGGAGTGATACTTAGCACAAAGGAAGATGGTTGTGGTTGTGGGAGGCAAATCTTCTCAGCCCCAGGATGTTGCTGCAGGAGTTCCTCAGGGCAGTGTCCGAAGCCCAACCATCTTCAGCTGCTTTGACAATGACCTTCCCTCCATCAGAAGGTTTAAAGTTGAATGTTTGCTGATGATTGCACTGTGTTCACTCTCCTTGGCAACTTCTCAGATACTGAAGCAGTCCATGCCTGCAGGTAGCAAGTCTTGGAAAACATCCAGGTTGATAAGTGAGAAATAACATTCAGAACATACAAATGCCAGGAAATGACCATCTCCAACAAGAGAGGATCTAACTATCTCCCCCCCAAAATCAACAGCATTACCATCACTGAATCCTCAACCATCAGCATCCTGGGGGTTACTATTGATCAGAAATTTAACTGGACCAGCCCTTTAAATACAGTGGCGTCAAGAGCAGTTCAGAGGCTGTGAATCCTGCAGTGAGTAGCTCACCTCCTGACTCCCCAAAGCCTGTATACTGTCTACTGGGCACAAGTCAGGAATGTGATGGAATACTCTCCACTTGTCTGGATGAGTGCGGCTCCAACAACACTCAAGAAGTTTGACACCACCCAGGATAAAGCAGCCTGTTTGAGCACACCACCACCAGCAAGTTCCCCTCTGGGTCACACACCTTCCTGACATGGAACTGTATCACAGTCCCTTCACTGGCAATGGGTCAAAATCTTGGAACTCCATTGCTAACAGCACTGTGAGCGTACTGACGCCACACAGACTGCAGTGGTTCAAGAAGGCTGCTCACCACCAGCATTTTAATGGTAATTAGGGATGGACAATAAATGCTGACCTTGCCAGCGATGCCCATGGCCCACGGATGAATATTTTACTGTCGATTTATTAAAAGCTTTTTGAATTTAGAGTCCTCTGGTTCTCCGTCCTTCTCTTTTACTGTTGTCCCTTGGTTTAAGTACACAGCAGCTCCGTCCCCCTCTGCACCTAATTCCCACTCTCAACAAATCCACATTTAAAGACTTCACTCTTTTTACAATTCACTCTGTTTAGCAGTCTCTCTGACCTTGAGCCCTCTTGGTTCACTCTAGTTCTTGTTCATAATTTAATTGTTTCACTTTATTGTTCCAAATGTATAAGTTTATCTTTAATAATCATTTCTTTTTCACTGGAATTCTATTTGCATTAAATTCAATCTCTGAACAAACTGAACTTTAATAAAAATTACCAAGCTGACTTACTTGTTCTGTTCAACACAGTTCAATAAAATCTGTTTGAACAGCTTACTTTATCCTGACAATATCTCGAACTTGTCCTTTCCTCATAGGATTTCTATTTAGATGATTTTTGAATATTTTGTTGAAGGATTACGTTTTGTAAATTTTTCCCGAGTTCTCCTCACAGTCAGACAGAAAGTTGAACTGTTGTGTTTTCAAGCAACAACATCTTTGTTTGAAAAGCCATTGTGACAGGATTTTGGGTTTTAATCCAGTCACAAATCTGTTTGTGATGCCTTGTGGCTGCAGCTGTCATGTGACCTGTCAGGGGATGATCTCACTGCTGATGATGACCTCATTATTTTTTTTTTAAAGTCAAAATTAGTTGATACATATAAGTTAGATTTTACAAATCTGTGCTCTGGAAATTTAATAAACTGGCACAAAATGTTCTTACCAGCAAAGTTGAAGCCCATGGAATAAAAGGGATTGTGGGAGCATGGATATAAAGTTGGCTGTGTGACAGGAAACAGAGAGTAATGATGAACAGTTGTTTTTTTTGGACTGGAGGAAGGGATACAGTGGAGTTCCCTGTGGAATTGTGAGTTCACACTGCCTCTGAATTTCACATGTCTTGGTTTGTTTGTGGGATCAGCAGACTATGGGCTGAGTTTTACCAGCTTGCCGTCAATCTCAGCAACGAGCTTTAAAAATGGGCAGACTGCCCGTCATGGAGCCGCAATGATATTGAGTGTGGCGGCTCATTATCATATACACGATGCGCATGCCCCCCTCCCACCTGCAAATGACGTGGAGGGGGTGGGATTCCCAGCACCGGGATTGGCGTCAGGTCGGATGAGGAGCAGGTGTTGGGGCCCGATTTAAAGAGCAGGCAGCCCTCCTTACTTTCATCAGCTGATAAAATAACCTTGTAGCTGCAACTTAAATTATTTAGACTGTGCATTGACCAGTGAAGTTGAAGGACATGGCAGAGGGGCAATCCAGGGTGACCTTTTCTGATTGGCAGGATATGATGAGTGGAGCGATGGCATGGTTGCTAAATTTGCAAATCACATAAAGATAGGAATGAATGTTGTGAAGAGGACATAAGGTGGTTGCAAACCAATATAGATAGGTCAAGTGAGTGGGCAAAAATCTGGCAGATGGAGTATAATGTGGGAAAATGTGAAGTTGTTCACTTTGCAGGAAGACTAAAAAAGCAGAGTATTACTTAAGCGCAGAACGACTGCAGAATTCCAAGGTGCAGAGGGATCTAGGTGTTCTAGTGCATGAGTCACAAAAAGCTAGCATGTATGTACAGCGGGTAATAAAGAAAGCTAATGGAATTCTATTCTTTATTGCGAGAGGAATTGAAAACAAAAGTAAGGATCTTAGGCTTCAGTTATACAGGGCATTGGTGAGACCACATCTTGGATACTGTGTGCAGTTTTGGTCTCCTTATTTAAGGACTGATGTAATTACGTTGGAGACAGTTCAGAGGAGGTTTACTTGAGGATACCTGGAATGAATGGGTTGTCTCAGAAGGAAAAGTTGGAGAGACTGGGCTTGTTTTCATTGGAGTTTAGAAGTGTGAGAGGAGACTTGATAGAAGTTTATAAGATCCTGAACGGTCTTGACAAGGTGGATGTGAAGATGATGTTTCCTCTTGTAGGTGAGTCCAGAACTAGAGGGCACTGTTTTAAAATTAGGGGTCGTCCTTTTAGAAGAGACGAGGAGAAATTCTTTCTCTCAGAGGGCTGTGCGACTTTGGAATTCTTTGCCTCAGAAGGTGGTGGAGGCGGGGTCACTGAATATTTTGAAGGCGGAGGTAGATAGATTCTTGTTAGGCATGGGAATCAAGGATTATCAGGGAATTTGAAACACAAATGGATCAGCTATGATCTTATTGAATGACAGAGCAGGCCCGAGGGGCCAAATGGCCTACTTCTGCTCCTAATTTGTATGTTCATATGTTCTTGCTGCTGCACCAGGCTTGATTCCCTCTTAGATAAACCTACAACTTCCCTCTGTGCCTCTCTTAGCATCCACAAAAGGCTCATTGAGGCACTTGGTGCTGGCTCATTATGAGCAGAAACCCCAATTGCCACATCCTACACTTTCATCTAACTTCCCACTCAGTGCAGCCCCCACTGGAGGCTAGTGTTGCCAAAGTCCTTCCTGTCCAACTCACCCCTCCCACTGCTGACCCTGCAGACTCTGCTCTCACCACCTCTTTGTGCATTTCCCTCGAGAATTACTGTGCATTTGTGAACAAGGCCCTTGCTATCCATGAACGTATTGTGTCTGCTTGCATTGACATCATGGCCTTACTGGAAACCTGGCTGAGGGGTGATGACACCTTCCCCTTAACTGAAGCCTCCCTGCCTGGCTATGCCTTCCACTGGCTGTCCCACTGAGACTATGGTGGTGACAATGTGACACTTATCACCAGATCACACTATGGCCTGACCCCCTACTCGCCTGGCATTTTCTCCTCCTTTCAGCATCTCACCTTGTTCCACCCTTCTCATCTCTCATTCAAAATCCTCATTCTCTCCCTCCCTCCCAAGTATGATAAAAATTTTATCACTGAGATATCTTAATTGCTTTTCTCCCACAGCTTCTGAACTGAACGATTTCTCATCCTCGGTGATTTCAACCTTCATCTCAACTCATCATTCTCTCTCTGCTCTGAGTTCACTGCCTTCTTATCCTCCCAAAATCTCTCCCTCCATATAAACTCCACAACCCATATTCACAGCCACCACATTGATCTTGTCATCTCACGTTACCTTGTTGGTGCTATCCTCTTAATCACAGATAAGATCAGCTCTGATGATTTTCCTTATATCATCCTGCACCCACATCCCCCTTCCATTCCCAACCTTACCTCCTTCTGTAACTGTGCCTGGGAAAAAACTATCCCCAATTCACTCACAATTGCACTTTCAAAGTCTCAACTCTCCAGCCTTTCGCCATCCATTTGCCACAACATTTCAGCAGCTACTGATTTGCTCGACTACATCCTCACCTCCACCTTTGCTGCTTTGGTCCCCAGTGAAAATATTGGGAGGGAGTGAGAAAAAAAGGGGATTACAGACCTGTTAGCCTTACATCAGTTGTTGGGAAAATGCTTGAATCTATTCTGAAGGATGTGATAAATGGACATTTGGGCAATAATGATCTGATTGGGCAGTCAACATGGATTTATGAATGGGAAATCAGGTTTGATGAACCTGTTGGAGTTTTTTGAGGATGTTACTGATAGAATTGATAAAGGGGAGTTAGTAGATATGGTGTACTTGGATTTTTGGAAGGCTTTTGATGAAGTCCCCGACAGGAGGTTGATTAGCAAAATTAAAGAGGCAATATACTGGCATGAATTAAGGACTGGTGAACATGCAGAAAGCAGAGAATAGGAATAAATGCGTCATTCTCGCATTGGCAGGCTGCGACTAGTGGGGTACTGCAAGGATCAGTGCTCGGGCCCCAGCTGCTCATAACATATATCAATGATTTGGATGTGAGTACCAAATGTAGTATTTCCAAGTTCGCGGATGACACAAAACTAGGTGGGAATGTGTGTTGTGAGGAAGATGAAAAGCGGCTTCAAGGGGATTTGGACAGACTTAGTGAGTGGGCAAGAACGTGGCAGATGGAATATCATGTGGAAAAGTGTAAGGTTATCCTCTTTGGTAGGAGGAATAGATGTGAAGAGTATTTCTTAAATGGTAAGAGATGAGAAAGTGTTGATGTACAAAGGGACCTGGGTGTCCTTGTCAATAAGGCACTGAAAGCTAAAATGTAGGTGCAGCAAGAAATTAGGAAGGCTAATGGTATGTTAGCCTTTATCACAAGAGGATTTGAGTACAGGAGTAGTAAAGTCTTGCTTCAATTGTATGGAACAGTGGTTAGTCTGCACCTGGAGTACTGTGTGCAGTTTTGGTCCCCTTACCGTAGGAAGGATATTATTGCCATAGAGGGAGTGCAACGAAGATTCACCAGACTTTTTCCCGGGATGGTGGGTCTGTCCTATGAAGAGAGATTGGGGAAACTGGATCTGTATTGTCTGGAGTTTCGAAAAATGAGAGCTGAACTCATTGAAACCTCCAAAATTCTTAAAGGGATAGACAGGGAGATGCAGCTAAGATGTTTCCCCTGGTTGGGGAGTCTAGAACTAGGGGACACAATTTCAAAATAAGGGGAAGCCACTGAGGACAGAGATGAGGAGAAGTTTCTTTAAACAGAGGGTTGTGAATCTTTGGAATTCCCTACTGCAGAGGGCTGTGAAAGCTCAGTCATTGAGTATGTTTAAAGCAGAGATTGACAGATTTCTAAATACAAATGACACAAGGGGATGTGGGGATAGTGTGGGAAAAAGGCACTGAAGTGGATGATCAGCCATGATCATATTGAATGACGAGGCTGACTCAATGGGCTGAATGGCCTCCTCCTGATCAGATGTTCCTATGTTCTCTCTCAGCCTAGCCATTTCCCTGACACGATCCTCATCTTTGCTCTTTTAAGTCCAAGAGATGCAGATTTGAAAGGATATGGTGGACAACTGGTTTAACCATCCACCACTAGATCTGGCTGGACCACACAAAACACTATCGGGTCCTAGTCTCATCTGCCAAAACTGCTCACTATTCCAGGATGATCCTGGGATGCAAATATAACATCCGGCTTCTTTTCTTTACGGCACACAGTCTACTTAAACCCTTCTCCATTGTCCCCTTCACCCTCACCTCCAACAATAAGTGTGAGGAACTCATGGACTTCTCTGTCAGTAAGAATGAAACCATCTGATCAGCTCCCTCTGCCACATCCCTCCCTTCCACTCACCCACCAGGTCACACTCCCTCTAAAGCTCCCCCGGTCCTAGCCCCAAATTCACATCTTCCTCTAGTTTCTCTCCTATCTCCTCTCCTGCCCTTTCCGAGCTCATCTTGTCATGAGATACACCTCCATAGGGCGGCACAGTGGCGCAGTGGTTAGCACCGCAGCCTCACAGCTCCAGGGACCCGGGTTCAATTCCTGGTACTGCCTGTGTGGAGTTTGCAAGTTCTCCCTGTGTCTGCGTGGGTTTTCTCCGGGTGCTCTGGTTTCCTCCCACAAGCCAAAAAACTTGCAGGTTGATAGGTAAATTGGCCATTATAAATTGTCACTAGTATAGGTAGGTGGTAGGGCAATATAGGAACAGGTGGGGATGTTTGGTAGGAATATGGGATTAGCGTAGGATTGGTATAAATGGGCGGTTGATGTTCGGCACAGACTCGATGGGCCGAAGGGCTTGTTTCAGTGCTGTATCTCGAATCTAATCATCTTCTTCGACCACTAAACTGCTGACCATTCAACTTTCCCTCCTGGTCCCCATGTCAGCTGGTATTGTTAATAATTCTCTCTCACCAGTGCTTTCCCTCTCTCCTTTAAATCTGCCATCATCACCCTCTCCTCAAAAAACAACCCTTGACTCCAATATCCTTCCAAACCTCCCTTTCCTCTCCAAAGTCCTTAATGTGTTGTCACTTCCTCAATCTGTGCCCATCCTTCCCAGAACGCTATGAATCCTCCAATCGGATCTGCCTCTGCCAAATACCAAAACAACACTTGTTAAAGTCACAAATGACCTCCTATGTGACTGTGACAAAGGTAAACTATCCCTCCTCCTCCTTCTTGACCTGTCTGTGGCTTTTGGTACAGTTGATACACCATCCTGCTCGAACGTCTTTCCACTGTCATCCAGCTGGGTGGGACTGCACTCACCTGGTTCCATTCTTATCGATATAATTGTAGCCAGAGATTCACTTGCAATGTCTTCTCTCTGCTCCAGCACTGTTACATCTGGTGTCCCCCAAGGATCTCTCCGTGGGCCCCTCCTATTTCTCGTCTACATGCTGCCGCTCAGTGACATCACATGAAAGCACAGCTTACATTTTCACATTTACTCTGACAACACCCTGCTCTACCTCACTACCACCTCTCTCCACACCTCCATTGTTGTTAAATTATCAGACTATTTATCTGACATCCAGTGCTGGGTGAGCAGAAATTGCCTTCAATTAAATATTGGGAAGTTTGAAGACATTGTTTTTGGTCCCTGCTCCAAACTCTGTTGCCTCGCTATCAACTCCGTACATCTCCCTGGCAACAGTCTGAAACGGAACCAGTCAGATCGCAAACGTGTTGTCATATTTGGGCGGCACAGTGGCGCAGTGGTTAGCACCGCAGCTTCACATCTCCAGCACCCCGGTTTTGATTCTGGGTACTGCCTGTGCGGAGTTTGCAAGTTCTCCCTGTGACTGTGTGGGATTTTGCCGGATGCTCCAGTTTCCTCCCATAGCCAAAGACTTGCAGGTTGATAGGTAAATTGGCCATTATAAATTGCCCCTAGTGTAGGTCGGGGGAGGTGGGAATATAAGAGGATAATGGGATTAATGTAGAATTAGTCTAAATGGGTGGTTGATGGTTGGCACAGACTCGGTGGGCTGAAGGGCCTGTTTCACCTCTGTAACATCATTCGACTTTGCATCTGTCTCAGGTCATCTGCTGCTGAAAACCTCATTCGTGCTTTTGTTACCTCTAGACTTGACTATTCCAACACGCTCCTGGCTGGTCTCCACATTCTGCGTACCATAAACTAGAGGTCATTGAAAACTCTGCTGCCCATACTCTAACTTGCACTTAGGAACATAGGAGCAGATCATCCACTTCAGTGCCTTTTTCCCACACTATCCTCATATCTCCTTCTGTCATTTGTATTCAGAAATCTGTCAATCTATGCTTTAAACATTCTCAATGACTGAGCTTCCAGCTCTCTGGGTTAGAGAATTCCAAAGATTCACAATTCTCTGAGTCATGAACTTTCTCTTCATCTATGTCCTAATTGGCTTCCCCCTTATTTTGAAATTGTGTCCCCTGATTCTCGACTCCCCAACCAGGGGCAAAATCTTAGCTGCATCTACCCTGTCTATCCTTTAAGTATTTTGGAGGCTTCAATGAGATCACCTCTCATTCTTCAAATTCCTAGAGAATATAAGCCCAGTTTCCACAATCTCTCTTCATCGGGCAGACCCACCATCCCGGGAACAAGTCTAGTGAACCTTAGTTGCACTCCCTCTGTGGCAATAATATCCTTCCTAAGGTAAAGGGACCAAAACTTCACACAGTACTTCAAGTATGATCTAACCAAGGTTCTGTACAATTGAAGTAAGACTTCATTACTCCTGTACTCAAATCCTCTTGCGATATAGGCTAACATACCATTAGATATCTTAATTGCTTGCTAATAACCTGCATGTTCGCTTTCAGTAACTTACTGACAAGGACACCCAGGTGGCTTTGTACATCTACACTTTCTAATCTCATACCATTTAAGAAATACTCTATTCCTCCAACCAAAGTGGATAACCTCACATTTTTCCACATTATATTCCATCTGCCACATTCTTTCCCACTGACTAAGTCTTTCCAAATCCCCTTGAAGCTGCTTTGCATCTTCCTCACAACACAAATTCCCACCTAGTTTTGTGTCATCCGCGAACTTGGAAATTCTACATTTGGTCCCCACATCCAAATCATTGATATATATATTGTGAACAGCTAGGCCCCAAGCACTGATCCTTGCGTTACCCACTCGTCACAGCCTGCCAATGCGAGAATGACCCATTTATTCCTACTCTCTGTTTTCTGCCTGTTAACCAATCCTTAATATTACCTCATATCCCATGTGCTTTAATTTTGCTCACCAACCTCCTGTGGGGGACTTTATCAAAGGCCTTTTGAAAATCCAAGCATGTCACGTCCACCGACTCCCCGTTATCAATATAATAAAAGCAAAATACTGCAGATGCTGGAAATCTGAAATAATAACAACAAATGCTGGAAATACTCAGCAGGTCTGGCAGCATCTGTGGAGCGAGATGCAGATTTGACATTTCAGGTCAGTGACCCTTCATCAGAACTGGCAAATATTAAAAATGTAAAAGGTTTTAAAAATGTAAAGTGAGGGTGGGGCAACAGATAACAAAAGGGAAGGTGTTGATAAGACAAGGTCACAGAGAATAACTGACCAGAAGGTCATGGAGCAAAGGCAAACGGTATGTTAATGGTGTGGTGAAAGACAAAGCATTCGTACAGAGAGGGTGTTAATTGACAGAAAAATGAACAGCCCTGGCCCCAAGCACAAACATGAAAAAAAAAACAGTGGGTAGGCACAGGAGAAACAAACTAAACACACAAAAATAAAATAAATAAATAAAAAATAAATAAAAAATATCGAAAATAAAATAAAAATGTGGGCCTGTCATGTTCTTAAATTATTGAACTCAATGTTCGGTCCTGCCCCACCCCCGCTTTGTTTGCTTAAAACCTTTTACATTTCTACTATTTGCCAGTTCTGATGAAGGGCCACTGACCTGAAACGTTCACTCTGCTTTTCTCTCCACAGTTGATGCCAGACCTGCTGAGTATTTCCAGCATTTCTTGTTTGTAACCCCTTTATCAATTCTGTGAGTAACATCCTCAAAAAACTCCAACAGGTTCGTCAAACATGATTTCCCATTCATAAATCCGTGTTGACTATGCCCAATCAGATCAATATTATCCAAGTGTCCATTTATCACATCCTTTAGAATAGATTCTAGTGTTTTCCCAATGACTGATGTCAATCTAACAGCTCTGTAATTCCTTGTTTTCTCTCTCCCTCTCTTCTTAAATAGTGGGCTGACATTTGCAACCTTCCAATTTGCAGGAACTGCTCCAGAATCTATCGAATTTTGGAAGATAATCACCAATGCACCCATTATCTCCATAGCTAGTTCTTTCAACACTCTGGGATGTAGAATATCAGATCCTGGGGACTTATCAACATTCATCCCCATTAATTTATCCCGTACAACCTTCCTGTTAAATAGTAATTTCCTTCAATTCTTCATTCCCACAATTCCTCGGATCTCTCATTCTAGGAGATTTCTTGTATCTTCCTCAGTGAAGACAGACACCAAGTAATCATTTAGCTTCTCTGCCATTTCTCTATTCCCCTTTATAAATACCCCTGACTCTGCCTGTAATGGATCCACATTTGTCTTTGCCAAACGTTTCCTTTTTACGTACCTATGGAAGCTTTTACAGTCTGTTGTTATATTTTTTGCCAGCTTACACTCATATTCGATTCTCCCTTCCTTTACCAGTTTCTTCATCCCCTTTTCTGTATTCGAAAAGCACCCCAATCCCCAGGTTTACTATTATTTCTGGCAACTTTACAGGACTTTTCTTTTAATCTTATACAATCCTTAACTTCCTTTGCTATCCATGGTTTACTACCTTTACTTTTTGTGCCTTCATGGAATGCATAGTTGCTGTATGTAATGTTTAATCCCGTTCACCTATCACACCTGTGCTCGCTGACCTACATTGGCACTCTCCAGTGATAGTTTCCCTTAGCTGTGCAAATATCTTCTGTTCGATATATATCTTCCTTTGGAAAGTTACTATTAGATCTGCTTCCTACTTTCTCAGATACTGCAGTCCAGCTCACAACAATCACTGCATCAAATTTCCCCTCATATATTCCTTTGACTGTTTGCTAATTGTTCTAAATCTGTGTCATCTGGTCATTGACCCTCCTGCCAGTGGAAACAGTTTCTTCCTCTCGATTCTGTCAATAATCCTCATGGCTTTGAGCATCTCTGTTAAATCTGCACTAACTATTCCCTGCTCCATGGAGAACCAGCCCAGTTTCTTTAGTCTCTCCACCGAACTGAGGTCCCTGGTTAAAATTCAAGAATTAGCTCTTTGTCTGGTGGGAATCCCTGGAAATGTGAGTTATTTGCACTCTACCTTTGGAAATAAGAGAGTAAGTATACTTTCCCAGGGTTGGAACAGTTAGTAGTTATGGATGGTTCCCCAGGTATTTTGCCACTAACTCGAGTAAGTCCGATGTAATTGTCAATATTTATTCTATTATCAATAATTGCATCACCATTTATAGAGACAGGGCTCTTGGAATCGAATCACACGGGTCTCTGGATGGGAATCAATAATTGTGGGGAATCCTCAGGAATGTTTCAATGTTTAGAGCACATATAACTCTGTGCAGGGTCAATGTTTGTGTATTTCTTGGATCGATTCCGGATCACGTGCACAATCTTTAGGGTCTGGGAGTGTGACAGAACTTTAAGGGCTATGGAAATAGAATGATGTTTGACCCTGAAATGAGTAAAGAATATTCTCGGGGGTTATACCACATGGTTTGGTCTCACTGGCTGAGTTTAAAGTCAACCCTGTGAATTGGATAGAAATTCACTGAAATTACAGAACACATTATATCACAGAAATATCGGGAAACCTGTAAATAAATCTGTTCTCACTGCACCCAATGCTGTCAGACTGTGGATTTCACCCAGTCTGTTCTTCCCTGGACTCTGGGGAGATTCACTTTCCATTGTGCAATATCTGGCTAAATATAATTTATGGTATTGCAATGTGTTGCGTAAAAGAGATTAACAGAATCTTTTTGTTCAGTTACTGTCAGTAATGTCAGTCTCCTTGCCTCATAATTATGTCAATGGAGATTTCACCTGCCTTCCCTAAGAGTCTTCACTCAGTTACAGAGTCAGGAAGAGTTTGGCCTCCAGCACAAACCAGGATTAACGTTCCGCAGAAATGGAAAGAATGAATCGGTTTAGTTCATTCGAAGATTTGGTCACGGAAATACTTGATGATATACAGGATAGTTATTTTCCCACCCTCGCTGTTATTGGTGTCCCTGGTAAATTTTATGCCCAGGTATTAATACTGTAACTGCATTAACTCTTTTCCTCACTCAGTCAATTGCTGTCAGGTTCCTTGAAAGTAACCATATTTCTATTTCATTATGTAAATGATATTTAACTGTAAACACTGCCTTCATTATGCAAGTTTCCATAACGAACAATTCTATATATTCAGTTTATTCTCCTTGCTGTGTGACTGAAAGTACATTGTTCCCTCGACAATGTTACTGGGTGATTTATTTGATGAACAGTCTGCTCTCTGCATTGAGTCCTGGGTGTAGATTTTACTCTTTACCATCTGGGTGTTAAACACTGCCTGAAGAGGGCGGTGCAATAAAAGGTGATTGAAAAGGATTGCACGTCCTTTCCAGAACCAGCCTGAGATTCATTGCATTGAGTTTAAGGGAAGGATAATCAGGCGGGTTTTATTCCTGGTGAAGGGTCTGCCCTCCACCCCGATTATCATTGTGCACACCGGGCAGGAGCTGCTTAATTTATGTAGGCATGGATTTAAGGATAATTTAAGGTCTGCTGGATAAGATTAATGATACAGAGTTTCAGGACGAAAACGTATGCAGAAAGTGTCTCCAGCTGCAGCTACACGAAATCCGCGTTTCGGATCTGGAGCTGCGGCTGGAAACATTGTGGAGCATCTGCGAGTCTGAGAACATCGTGAATAGCACGTACAGGGAGGTGGTCACACCGCAGGTAAAGACGGCTCAGACAGAAAGGGAATGGGTGACTGCCAGGCAGAGTAGAAGAACTAGGCAGGTAGTGCAGGTTTCTCCTGGGTCCATCTCCCTTTCTAACAGATTTTCCACTTTGGATACTGTTGGAGGAGATAGCTTCTCATGGAATGCAGCAAGAGCCACGTCTGTGGCGCCACAGGTGGCTCAGCTGCACAGGAGGGGAGGAAATGGAGTGAGAGAGCTACAGTGATAGTAGATTTTATCATACGGGGTACAGATAAGCATTTCTGTGGCCGCAAATGTGACTCAAGGATGGTATGTTACCTCCCTGGTGCTAGGGTCAAGGATGTCACGGAGCAGCTGCAGGACATTCTGAAGGGGGAGGGTGAACAGTCAGAGATCGTGAGACACATTGGTACCAGTAACATAGGTAGAAAGAGGGATGAGGTACTGCAACAAAAATTTCGGGAGCTAGGTAGCAGATTAAAAAACAGGACCTCAAGCTTGTAATCTCTGGATTACTCCCAGTGCCATGAGCTAGTGAGTATAGGAATGGGAGGGTAGAGCAGATGAATACGTGGCTGAAGAGATGGTGCAGGAGGGAGGGCTTTAGTTTCCTGGATCACTGCGTCTGTTTCTGGTAAAGGTGGGACCTATACACGTTGGACGGATTGCACCTGAATTGGAATGGGA
The DNA here is from genome assembly GCF_036365525.1 of Heterodontus francisci. Taxonomy (NCBI): domain Eukaryota; kingdom Metazoa; phylum Chordata; class Chondrichthyes; order Heterodontiformes; family Heterodontidae; genus Heterodontus; species Heterodontus francisci. The sequence goes on from NC_090410.1 coordinate 37,814,504, forward strand.
CCAACCTCCTTGCTGGGCGGTTTGCTAGTGCTGTTGTGGGGGGGGCGGGGGGGGGGGGGTGTTAAACTAATTTGGCAAGGGGTTGAGATACAGAGTGGAGGTACAGTAGGGGGTGACGCACAGTCAAATATTGAAGAGAAACAGAGTCAGTTTGGAAGGCAGAGCAAATAATGTTAAGGCACAAGTGAAAAATGCAAGGCAGGATTGCATCTATTTTAATGCAAGTTAATGCATTTTACTAGTAAGGCAGATGAATTGAGGACATTGATTAGCATATGGCATGATGATATTATTGCTATGGTTGAGGGACGGGCAGGACTGGCAGCTCAATATTCCAGGGTATAGAATCTTCAGGCGTGACAGGAGAGGGGATAAAAGATGAGGTGGTATTGCACTGTTGATCAAGGAGTCAATTACTGCAGTAAGGAGGGATGATATCTTAGAAGGTTCCTCAAATGAGGCCCGATGGATCGAATTTAAAAACAAAAAGGGGGCAATTACTTGGCTGGGAGTATACTGCAGGTCTCCATACAGTCAGGGAGAGATAGAGGAGCAGATATGTAGGTAAATCACAGAGAGGTGTAAAGATAATAGGGTAATAATAGCAGGGGATTTCAACTTTCCGAACATCAACTGGGATAGTCTTACTGCCAAAGGCTTAAAGGGGCCGGAATTCTTAAAATGCACACAGGAGAGCTTTTTGAGCCAGCACGTTGAAAGTCCTACAAGAGATGGGGCAGTACTGGACCTAATCCTAGGGAATAAATCTGGACAAGTGGTAGAAGTGTCAGTGGGGGAGCATTTCGGGGATAGTGACCATGACTGTAAAATATAAGGTAGCTATGGAAAAGGACAAAGACGGACCGGAAATAAAGGAACTTAATTGGGGGAAGACTGATTTCATTCTGATAAAACAGAATCTGGCCAGAGTGGACTGGGAGCAGCTACTTGCAGGAAAGTCTACATCAGACCTGTCAGAGCCATTTAAAGAGGAAATCGTGAGAATTCAGAGCCAACATGTACCCGTTAAGGTAAAGGGTAGGATCAACAAGTCCAGGAAACCGTGAATGTCAAGGGATATAGAGGATTGGATCAGGATAAAAAAAAGGAGGATTATGGCAGATTGAGAGCACTGAAAACAGCGGAGGCACTAGAGGAGTATAGAAAGTGTAGGGCGGTACTTAAAAAAGTAATTATGAGAGCGAAGAGGGGACATGAAAAAGCATTGGCGGGCAAGATAAAGGAAAATCCGAGGGCATTTTATCAGTAAATTAAGGGCAAGAGGATAACCAGGGAAAGAGTGGGGCCCATTTGGAACCAACGTGGCAATCTGTGTGTGGAGTCGGAGGATATAGGTGCGATTTTAAATGATTACTTTTCATCTGGGTTCACTACGGAGAAGGACGATGTAGGTGCAGAGATTATGGAGGGGGATTGTAATATACTTGAACATATTAGCATTGAAAGGGAGGAAGTATTAGCTGTTTTAGCAGGCTTAAAAGTGGATAAACCGCCAGGCCCAGATGAGATGTATCCCAGGCTGTTATGTGAGGCAAGGGAGGAGATAGCAAGGGCACTGACACAAATTTTCAAATCCTCTCTGGCCACAGGAGAGGTACCAGAGGACTGGAGGACAGCGAATGTGGTGCCATTATTCAAAAAGGGTAGCAAGGATAAGCCAGGTAATTATAGGCCAGTGAGTCTAACATCAGTGGTTGGGAAACTATTGGAAAAAATTCTGAAGGACAGGATGAATCGCCACTTGGAGAGGCAGGGATTAATCAGGGATAGTCAGCATGGCTTTGTCAGGGCGAGATTGTGTCTAACAAACTTGATTGAATTTTTCAAGGAGGTGACTAGATGTGTAGGTAAAGCAGTTGATGTAGTTACATGGACTTCAGTAAGGCTTTTGATAAGGTCCGGAGATTTGTTATGATGGTAAGAGCCCAAGGGATCCAGGGCAATTTGGCAAATTGGATCCAAAATTGGCTTAGTGGCAGGAGGCAGAGGGTGATGGTCGAGGGTTGTTTCTGCGAGTGGAAGCCTGTGACTAGTGGTGTACTGCAGGGATCGGTGCTGGGACCCTTACTGTTTGTCATGTACACAAATGATTTTGACATGAATATAGGAGGAATATAGGAGGGGCGGCACAGTGGCGCAGTGGTTAGCACCGCAGCCTCACAGCTCCAGGGACCCGGGTTCGATTCTGGGTACTGCCTGTGCGGAGTTTGCAAGTTCTCCCTGTGTCTGCGTGGGTTTCCTCCGGGTGCTCCGGTTTCCTCCCACATGCCAAAGACTTGCAGGTTGCTAGGTTAATTGGCCATTATAAATTGCCCCTAGTATAGGTAGGTGGTCGGGAAATATATAGGGACAGGTGGGGATGTGATAGGAATATGGGATTAGTGTAGGATTAGTATAAATGGGTGGTTGATGGTCGGCACAGACTCGGTGGGCTGAAGGGCCTGTTTCAGTGCTGTATCTCTAAAACTAAAACTAAAACTAAGGTATGATCAGTAAGTTTGCGAATGACATGAAAATTGGTCATGTCGTGAATAGTGAGGAGGAAAGCCTTAGATTACAGGACGATATAGTTGGGCAGGTAAGATGGGCAGAGCAGTGGCAAATGGAATTTAACCCTGAGAAGTGTGAGGTGATGCATTTTGGGAGGACTAACAAGGCAAGGGCGTATACAATGGATGGTAGGATCCTAGGAAGTACAGAAGGTCAGAGGAACCTTGATGTATTTGTCCATAGATCACTGAATGCAGCAGCACAGGTAGATAAGGTGGTCAGGAAGGCATATGGGATAGTTGCCTTTTTTAGCCGAGGCATAGAATATAAGAGCAGGGAGGTTATGATGGAGCTGTATAAAATGCTAGTCAGGCCATAGCTGGACTACTGTGTATAGTTCTGGGCACCACACTATAGGAAGGATGTGATTGCACTGGAGAGGGTGCAGAGGAGATTCACCAGGATGTTGCCTGGGCTGGAGCATTTCAGCAATGACAAAAGACTGAAAAGGTGAGGGTTGTTTTCCTTAGAGCAGAGAAGGCTGAGGGGGCACCTGATTGAGTTATACAAAATTGTGAGGTGCATTGATAGAATAGATAGGAAGAAACTTTTTCCCTTAGTGAAGGTGTCAATAACCAGGGGGCATAGATTTAAGGTAAGGGGCAGGAGGTTTCGAGGGGATTTGAGGAAAAATTATTTCAGCCAGAGAGTGGTTGGAATCTGGAACGCACTGCTTGAAGAGGTGGTAGAGTTAGGAACGCTCACTACATTTACGAAGTATTTAGATGAACACTTGAAATGCCACAGCATACAAGGCTATGGCCAAGTGCTGGAAAATGGGATTAGAATGGGTAGGTGCTTGATGGCTGGCACAGACACGATGGGCCGAAGGGCCTCTTTCTGTGCTGTGTGACTCTTAGACTCTAATTGGTGATAAATCATTCCAACTGCTTTTAATTCTAATTGATTGTAAATGGAGTAATGTGGGAAGTAGATTCCTTTCTCATTTTATGAATTTATATTCCCTCGATTAAGTGGAAATCTATTCAGTTCTCACTCACAGGTGAAAAGCACCAGATTAATATTGTCCCACTTCCATCCTGATACATTCTCAAACCCGAGGGAGCAGATCTCAGCATCAGTTACAGCATCAACCCCATGATAGTGACTGTTCATCAGAATAGCTTTGTAATATAAGTGTTAATTCTCCCATTGTTTGAATTATTAGATAGATAGATAGATAGATAGATAGATAGATAGATAGATAGATAGATAGATAGAATGAATGAATACACGGGCCATTTGGCCCATCAAGAACATGTTGCCTCGGCAAGAGCAATCCACCTCGTCCCTCCCCCATCTTCCCCGTATCCCTGACATTTCTTTCCTTCATATACTTACCCAATTTCCTTTTCAAACCTCCGACTGAATCGGCCTCAACCATCCTTTCAGACAGTTCATTCCAGATCCTAACCCCTCGCTCGGTAAAAAAGTTCTTCCTGATGTCGTCTCTGGATATTTCGCCAATCACCTTAAACCTGTGTCCTCTGGCTCTCGTTCCTTCCACCAATGGGAACAGTTTCTTTTATCTGCTCTGTCTCCACCTTCATGATTTTGAAAACCTCAATCAAATCTCTCACCCTTCTACCAAAGCAAAATACTGCAGATGCTGGAAATCTGAAAATAAAACAGAAAATGCTAGAAATACTCAGCAGGTCAGGCAGCATCTGTGGAGTGAAAAACAGAGTTAATGTTTCAAGTCTGTGACCTTTCATCAGAATCTCTTCTCACCCTTCTATGCGCTAAGGAGAACAACCCCAGTTTATGGCCACGTGGTGAGGGGTTTGGGTGGTTCCCACTGTTCAACTCCCACCTGACAGCAGCAAGTGTTTTTGTTTCTAGGGTTTAACCCCTTTATGTTTTATTTGTCAAATAAACAGACCGCAACTGTTTTTCTTGTAGTTTTAAAACAGAAAATCAAGTCGTTATTGAACAATCCACCTTATTCCAAAAGTTTGTTGCATCTCACCTCTTCCAGGAGAAAGGGATTTCCCTCCATGTGGTGACCCACAATGGTCTAGCATGTGGCTACTTCATACCTTCTTTGTTTCAGAAGAACCCATTCAATTCAGGAATCTTTCAGGATGGACATAGGATGGGTGAATTTGAGACCTCTTAGCTTTGAAGGTATTCATTGTTCCATACAAACAGTGCGGCCATGTTTGAATATACATGCAGCCATTTTTTGCAGCATTGTCCATTTTCTTGAAAAGGCAAAGTACATTTTTATAACTCTTCAGTTTTATTCTTTTTTACGATTGCATTTCTCATAAGCGTGACACCAGTTCATCCTTCTTTGGCCTCCCTGTCTTGAGAGACAATGGATAAGCGCCTGGAGGTGGTCAGTGGATTGTGAAGCGACGCCTGGAGTGGCTATAAAGGCCAATTCCTGAGTGACAGACTCTTCCACAGGTGCTACAGATAAAATTGGTTGTCGGGGCTGTTACACAGTTGGCTCTCCCCTTGCGCTTCTGTCTTTTTTCCTGCCAACTGCTAAGTCTCTTCAACTCGCCACACTTTAGCCCTGCCTTCTTGGCTGCCTGCCAGCTTTGGCAATCACTGGCAACTGACTCCCATGACTTGTGATCAATGTCACAGGACTTCATGTCACGTTTGCAGACGTCTTTAAAGCCGCCACATGGACGGCCGGTGGGTCTGGTACTAGTGACGAGCTCACTGCACAATGTGTCCTTGGGGATCCTGCCATCTTCCATGCAGCTCACATGGCCAAGCCATCTCAAGCGCCATTGGCTCAGAAGGGTGCATATGCTGGGGATGTTGGCCGCCTCGAGGACTTCTGTGTTGGAGATACGGTCTTGCCACCTGATGCCAAGGATTCTCCGGAGGCAGCGAAGATGGAATGAATTGAGATGTCGCACTTGGCTGACAAACGTTGTCCAGGCTTCGCGGCCGTAGAGCAAGGTACTGAGGACACAGGCTTGATACACTCGGACTTTTGTGTTCCGTGTCAGTGTGCCATTTTCCCACAGTCTCTTGGCCAGTCTGGACATAGCAGTGGAAGACTTTCCCATGCACTTGTTGATTTCTGCATCGAGAGAGAGGTTACTGGTGATAGTTGAGCTTAGTTAGGTGAACTCTTGAACCACTTCCAGAGCGTGGTAGCCGATATGGATGGATGGAGCATTTCTGACGTTCTGTCCCATGATGTTCGTTTTCTTGAGGCTGATGGTTAGGCCAAATTCGTTGCAGGCAGCTACAATCCTGTCGATGAGTCTCTGCAGACACTCTTCTGTGTGAGATGTTAATGCAGCATCGTCAGCAAAGAGGAGTTCCCTGATGAGGACTTTCCGTACTTTGTCTTCGCTCTTCGAAGGGCAAGGTTGAACAACCTGCCACCTGATCTTGTGTGGAGGAAAATTCCTTCTTCTGAAGACATGAACGCATATGAGAGCAGCAGGGACAAGGAGATCCCAAACAGTGTAGGTGCGAGAACACAGCCCTGTTTCACGCCACTCAGGATAGGATACAGGGGTCTGATGAGGCACTGCTCTGCTGAATTGTGCTTTTCATTTTGTCATGGAATGAGGTGAAGATACTTAGTAGCTTTGGAGGGCATCCGAACTTTTCTAGTAGTCTGAAGAGACCACGTCAGCTGACATAAGGACATAAGAACATAAGAAATAGGAGCAGGAGTAGGCCGTCCGGCCCCTCGAACCTGCTCCGCCATTCAATAAGATCATGGCTGATCCTTTCGTGGAGTCAGATCTACTTCCCCGCTCTCTCACCGTATCCCTTAATTCCTTTATTGTTCAAAAAGATATCTACCTTAGCTTTAAAAACGTTTAATGAAGTAGCGTCAACTACTTCACTGGGCAAGGAATTCCATAGATTTACAACCCTTTGACGAGGTCAAAGGCTTTGGTGAGATCAATGAAAGCAACGTAGAGGGGCATCTGTTGTTCACGGCATTTCTCCTGTCGCTGGTGAAGGGAGAACAGCATGTCAATGGTGGATCTCTGTGCTCGAACGCCACACTGTGCCCCAGGGTAGATGCGCTCAGCCAGCTTCTGGAGCCTGTTTAAAGCGACTCGAGCAAAGACTTTCCCCACTATGCTGAGCATGGAGATTCCATGGTAGTTGTTGCAGTCACTGCGGTCACCCTTGTTCTTATAGAGGGTGATGATATTGGCATCACCCATGTCCTGTGGTACTGCTCCCTCGTCCCAGTACAGGCAAAGCAGTTCGTACAGTGCTGATAGTATAGCAGGCTTGGCACTCTTGATTATTTCGGGGGTAATGCCGTCCTTCCCAGGGGCTTTTCCGCTGGCTAGAGAATAAATGGCATCACTGAGTTCCAATTTTGATGGCTGTACGTCCAGCTCATCCATGACTGGCAGAGGCTGGGCTGCATTGAGGGCGGTCTCAGTTACAACATTTTCCCTGGAGTACACTTCCAGGTAGTGCTCAACCCAGTGGTCCATTTGCTTGCATTGGTCAGTGATTGTGTCCCCTGATTTAGATTTGAGGAAGGCGATCTTCTTGATGGTTGGCCCAAAAGCTCTCTTAATATCATCATACATTCCACTGATGTTTCCGGTGTGAGAGGTCAGCTGAATATGACTGCATCGGTGTTGCCAGTAGTCATTTGCGCAGCGCCTGGCTGTTCTTTGTGCAACGCTTCTGGCTGCTTTAAATGCTACGGATGTTAACTCGTTGGGGGCTTTCTAGTAGTCTGAAGAGACCACGTCTGCTGATGAGGTCAAAGGCTTTGGTGAGATCAATGAAAGCAATGTAGAGAGGCATCTGTTCACGGCATTTCTCCTTTAGCTGGCGAAGGGAGAACAGCATGTCAATGGTGGATCTCTGTGATCGAAAAACAAACTCTGCTTCAGGGTAGACACGCTCAGCCAGCTTCTGGGGCCTGTTTAAATCAACTTGAGCAAAGACTTTCCCCACTATGCTGAGCAGGGAGATTCCACGGTAGTTGTTGCAGTCACCGTTCAGCAGTGCAATGCGCTTAGCCGCTATGACAGGTTCCAGCTCTTCAATGTGAGATTGAAACCAGTCTGCATTCCGCTTCACACGTTTGCCATAGGTGGTCATTGCTGAGTCATAGATGGCATCTCTGATGTAGGCTCACTTGGTCTCTGCATCCCCTGTAGGAGTGTTTTGAAGGGCTTTTTCAAGTGAATTTAGAAACTTATGTAACAGCTGTGGATAAGAAATTCTACGCGTGTTGATGCATGGGTGGCCCTTCTGCTTGGAGTGATGTAGCTTCTTTGGTTTGAGTCTAACCTTGCTGTACACCAGGGAGTGGTCACTGTCGCAGTCCGCACTGTGGAAGCTGCGTGTGATTTGAACGCTGTTTAAAGAGGCTCGCCTTGTGACGATGAGGTCCAGCTGGTGCCAACGACGTGTTCTTGAGTGCCTCCAAGAAACCTGGTAGGGTTGAGTGTGAAAGAACAAGTTGGTGATGCAGAGGTTATGATAGGTACACAACTCAAGCAGTCTCTGTCCATTCCCATTCATCCTTCTAATGCCATAGCGCCCAAGGCAGGAGGACCATGAGTCATGGTCGCCCTCAACCCTGAAATCATTCCCATAAATCTCTTCTGCACTCACCACCCAACTCTCCCCCAAGGCCTTCACATCCTTCCTCATGTACGGTGTCCAGAATTGGACACAAAACACCAGTTTAGGATGAACCATATTTTATAGAGGTTCATTAAAATGTCCTTGCTTTTACACACTACACCTCTATTTATTAAGTTCTGGACACGTGTAGCTTTTTAATTCCTTTCTCAAACTTCCCTTCCACCTTCCATGAGTAGTGCACATATACCCACGGGCCTCTCTGTTCCACCACTCCCTTTAAAACGGTACCTTTTAGATAATATTGTCTCACTCTATTTTTCCTCCAACCGGCACTACTGTGTGCATAAAATTTCATCTGCCACATCTCTGTCCATTCCACCAGCCTGTCTATGACCTATTGAAGTCAATCACAATCTTTTTTTTAAATACATTTTTGGGATGCAAGCATCACTGGCAAGGCCAGCATTTATTAGAGAAAGAAAATGATGTCGAGGAGAATACTGAGATTCAGGCTACTAGGCTAGATGGGATTGAGGTTCACAAGGAGGAGGTGTTAGCAATTTTGGAAAGTGTGAAAATAGATAAGTCCCCTGGGCCAAATGGGATTTATCCTAGGATTCTCTGGGAAGCTGGGGAGGAGATGGCAGAGCCTTTGTCCTTGATCTTTATGTCGTCATTGTCGACAGGAATAGTGCCGGAAGACTGGAGGATAGCAAATGTTGTCCCCTTGTTCAAGAAGGGGAGTAGAGACAGCCCTGGTAATTATAGACCTGTGAGCCTTACTTCGGTTGTGGGTAAAATGTTGGAAAAGGTTATAAGAGACAGGATTTATAATCATCTAGAAAAGAATAAGTTCATTCGCGATAGCACGGTTTTCTGAAGGGTAGGTCGTGCCTCACAAACCTTATTGAGTTTTTCGAGAAGGTGACCAAACAGGTGGATGAGGGTAAAGCAGTGGATGTGGTGTATATGGATTTCAGTAAGGCGTTTGATAAGGTTCCCCATGGTAGGCTATTGCAGAAAATACGGAAGTATGGGGTTGAAGGTGATTTAGAGCTTTGGATCAGAAATTGCTAGCTGAAAGAAGACAGAGGGTGGTGGTTGATGGCAAATGTTCATCCTGGAGTTTAGTTACTAGCAGTGTACCGCAAGGATCTGTTTTGGGGCCACTGCTGATGGTCATTTTTATAAATGACCTGGAAGAGGGTGTAGAAGGGTGGGTTAGTAAATTTGCGGATGACACTAAGGTCGGTGGAGTTGTGGATAGTGCCGAAGGATGTTGTAGGGTACAGAGGGACATAGATAGGCTGCAGAGCTGGGCTGAGAGATGGCAAATGGAGTTTAATGCGGAAAAGTGTGAGGTGATTCACTTTGGAAGGAGTAACAGGAATGCAGAGTACTGGGCTAATGGGAAGATTCTTGGTAGTGTTGATGAACAGAGAGATCTTGGTGTCCAGGTACATAAATCCCTGAAGGTTGCTACCCAGGTTAATAGGGCTGTTAAGAAGGCATACGGTGTGTTAGCTTTTATTAGTAGGGGGATCGAGTTTCGGAGCCACGAGGTCATGCTGCAGCTGTACAAAACTCTGGTGAGACCGCACCTGGAGTATTGCGTGCAGTTCTGGTCACCGCATTATAGGAAGGATGTGGAAGCTTTGGAAAGGGTGCAGAGGAGATTTACTAGGATGTTGCCTGGTATGAAGGGAAGGTCTTACGAGGAAAGGCTGAGGGACTTGAAGTTGTTTTCGTTGGAGAGAAGGAGGAGGAGAGGTGACTTAATAGAGACATATAAGATAATCAGAGGGTTAGATAGGGTGGATAGTGAGAGTCTTTTTCCTCGGATGGTGATAGCAAACACGAGGGGACATAGCTTTAAGTTGAGGGGTGATAGATATAGGACAGATGTCAGCGGTAGTTTCTTTACTCAGAGAGTAGTAGGGGCGTGGAACGCCCTGCCTGCAACAGTAGTAGACTCGCCAACTTTAAGGGCATTTAAGTGGTCATTGGATAGACATATGGATGAAAATGGAATAGTGTAGGTCAGATGGTTTCACAGGTCGGCGCAACATCGAGGGCCGAAGGGCCTGTACTGCGCTGTAATGTTCTAATTCTAATTATTGCCCATCTCCAATTGTCCTTGAGCTGCTTTCTTGAACTGCACCAATCCATGTAGTGTGTGTACCCCTAACACACCCCTTATCGGGAGGGAGTTCCAGAAATTTGACCCAGTGACAGTGAAGGCTATATTTCCAAGTCAGGATGGTGTGTGACTTGGAGGGAATCTTGCAGGAGGTGGTGTTCCCATGTCTCTGCTGCACTTCTTCTCTAGGTGGTAGAGGTCGTGGGTTTGGAAGGTGCTGACAAAGGAAGCTTGGTGAGTTGCTGCAGTGCATCTTGTAGATGGTCCACACTGCTGCCACTGTGCGTGAAGGGAGTGAATGGTGGATGAGATACCAATCAAGCAGGTTGCTTTGTCCTGGATGATGTCGAGCTTCTTGAGTGTTGTTGGAGCTGTACCCATCCAGGCAAGTGCAGAGGATTCCATCACACTCCTGACTTGTGCCTTGCTGATGGTGGACAGGCTTTGGGGAGTCAGGAGGTGAGTTACTCACCACAGAATTCCCAGACTCTGATCTGATCTTGTAGTCATAGTATTTATGTGGCCAGTCCAGTTAAGTTTCTAAACAGTGGTGACCCCCAGATGTTTGTTGATTGTGGGGGATTCAGTGATGGTAATGCTGTTCAATGTTAAGAGAAGACAGTTACATTCACTTTTGTTGAAGATGGTCATTGTCTGGCACTGGTGTGGCATGAATGTCACTTGCCATTTTTCAGCCCAAGTCTGAATGCCGTCCAGGTCTTGCTGCATGTGGGCACAGAGTGCTTCAGTATCTAAGGAGTTGCAAAAGGTACTGAACACTATCCAATCATCAGTGAACATCTCCCTTCTGACCATCCCCTCTCATTGTATATTGGAGGGAAGGTCATTGATGAAGCAGCTGAAGATGATTGGGCCTAGGACACTTCTTTCTTTTGGGCCTCCTTATCTCGAGAGACAATGGATACGCGCCTGGAGGTGGTCAGTGGTTTGTGAAGCAGCGCCTGGAGTGGCTATAAAGGCCAATTCTGGAGTGACAGGCTCTTCCACAGGTGCTGCAGAGAAATTTGTTTGTTGGGGCTGTTGCACAGTTGGCTCTCCCCTTGCGCCTCTGTCTTTTTTCCTGCCAACTACTAAGTCTCTTCGACTCGCCACAATTTAGCCCTGTCTTTATGGCTGCCCGCCAGCTCTGGCGAATGCTGGCAACTGACTCCCACGACTTGTGATCAATGTCACACGATTTCATGTCGCGTTTGCAGACGTCTTTATAACGGAGACATGGACGGCCGGTGGGTCTGATACCAGTGGCGAGCTCGCTGTACAATGTGTCTTTGGGGATCCTGCCATCTTCCATGCGGCTCACATGGCCAAGCCATCTCAAGCGCCTCTGACTCAGTAGTGTGTATAAGCTGGGGGTGTTGGCCGCTTCAAGGACTTCTGTGTTGGAGATATAGTCCTGCCACCTGATGCCAAGTATTCTCCGAAGGCAGCGAAGATGGAATGAATTGAGACGTCGCTCTTGGCTGGCATACGTTGTCCAGGCCTCGCTGCCGTAGAGCAAGGTACTGAGGACACAGGCCTGATACACTCGGACTTTTGTGTTCCGTGTCAGTGCGCCATTTTCCCACACTCTCTTGGCCAGTCTGGACATAGCAGTGGAAGCCTTACCCATGCGCTTGTTGATTTCTGCATCTAGAGACAGGCTACTGGTGATAGTTGAGCCTAGGTAGGTGAACTCTTGAACCACTTCCAGAGCGTGGTGAGTTGCTGCAGTGCATCTTGTAGATGGTCCACACTGCTGCCACTGTGCGTGAAGGGAGTGAATGGTGGATGAGATACCAATCAAGCAGGTTGCTTTGTCCTGGATGATGTCGAGCTTCTTGAGTGTTGTTGGAGCTGTACCCATCCAGGCAAGTGCAGAGGATTCCATCACACTCCTGACTTGTGCCTTGCTGATGGTGGACAGGCTTTGGGGAGTCAGGAGGTGAGTTACTCACCACAGAATTCCCAGACTCTGATCTGATCTTGTAGTCATAGTATTTATGTGGCCAGTCCAGTTAAGTTTCTAAACAGTGGTGACCCCCAGATGTTTGTTGATTGTGGGGGATTCAGTGATGGTAATGCTGTTCAATGTTAAGAGAAGACAGTTACATTCACTTTTGTTGAAGATGGTCATTGTCTGGCACTGGTGTGGCATGAATGTCACTTGCCATTTTTCAGCCCAAGTCTGAATGCCGTCCAGGTCTTGCTGCATGTGGGCACAGAGTGCTTCAGTATCTAAGGAGTTGCAAAAGGTACTGAACACTATCCAATCATCAGTGAACATCTCCCTTCTGACCATCCCCTCTCATTGTATATTGGAGGGAAGGTCATTGATGAAGCAGCTGAAGATGATTGGGCCTAGGACACTACCCTGAGTAAAACCTGCAGCAATGTCCTGGGGCCAAGATTATTGGCCTCCAACAACCACAATCCTTTGTGCTAGGTATGATTTCAACCAATGGAGAGTTTTCCCCTTGATTTCCACTGACTTCAATTTTGCCCAGACTCCTTGATGCCAAACTTGTTCAAATGCTGCCTTGATGTCAGGGGCAGACACTCTCGCCTCACCTCTCGAACTCTGCTCTTGTGTCCATGATTGGACCAAGGCTGTAATGAATCTGAGCTGAGTGCCTCTGGCAGAACCAAACTGAGCATCAGTGAGTGTGTTATTGCTGAGTAAATGCTGCTTGATAGCATCGTCAATAACACTTTCCATCACTTTGCAGATGATTGAGAGTCGACTGATGGAGTGGTAAGTGGCCAGATTGGATGTGTCCTGCTTTTTGTGGGCAAGACATAGTTTTGCAATTTTCCACATTGTTGGTTAGATGCCAGGGTTGTAGCTGTACTGGAGCATCTTGGCCAGAGGCACAGCTAGTTCTGGAGCACAACTCTTCAGTACTACAATCGATTGTTTTTCAGGGCCTTTTCTGTATGCAGTGCCTTCAGCCATTTCTTTATATCATGTGCAGTGAATTGAATTGGCTGAAGACTGGCATCTGTGATGCTGGGAACCTCAGGCAGAAGCCGAGATGGATCATCCATCGGCACCTCTGGCTGAAGACAGTTGCAAATGTTTCAGCCTTGTCTTTTGCAATGACGTGCTGGGCTCCTCCATCATTGAGGATGGGGATATTTCTGGTTCCTCCTCCTCCAGTTAGTTGTTTAATTCTCCACCACCATTCATGAATGAATGCAGCAGGACTGCAAAGCTTTGATTTGATCTGTTGGTTGTGGGATCTCTTACCTCTATCTGTTACACAGTTCACAGTACTTCCAGGTTTTATGTCAGCTGCACATTTTGAAATTGTGCCCTGTACACCCAAGTCCAATTCATGAATATATATCAAGAAAAGCAGTGGTCTGAGTACCTGTCCCTGGGGAGCAGCACTGTTTTCTTTCTTCCAATCAAAAAAAACAACCGGTCACCACCATCTAGGTTTTCTCTCACTTATCCAATTTTATACACATGTCATCAGAGATCCTTCTCGTCCATGGGTTCAGTGTTGCTGACAAGTCTGTAATTATGCACTTTATCAAATACCTTTTTGTTAAAGCATTTTATCAAAATTGCATCACCCTATTCAACCCTTTATGTTATCAGCTCAAAAATATCAGTTACGTTAGCTGAATACGATTTGTCTTTAACATGTCCTTTCTAACTTTCCTGAATTAATCCACACTTGCCCAAGTCACAGTTAATTTTGTCCTGGAATATCATCTTAAAACCTTTCACACCACTGAGGTTAAACTGACTGGCCTGAATCTGCTGGGTTTATCCTGACACCCTTTGAAAAGGGTGCAACTTTTTCAATTTTCCAGCCCTCTGGAACCACCCCCGCATTTAAGGAGGATTAGAAAATTACAGCCAGTACCGCTACAATTTCCACCCTTACTTCCCTAAGCAACCATTCAGACTTGGTGACTCATCAATCTTATGTCGAGGAAACCCCTCCAGTACCTCCTATTTATCAATTTTTCCACCACCCAGCATCTCAACTATCTCATCATTCACTGTGAGTTTGACAAGATCTAATTCCTTGGTAAAGACAGATGAAAATTTCTCATTTTATAATTCAGCCATGTCCAAACATGGGCGGCACAGTGGTGCAGTGGTTAGCACCGCAGCCTCACATCTCCAGTGACCCAGGTTCAATTCTGGGCACTGCCCAGAGTTTGAAAGTTCTCCCTGTGTTTGCGTGGGTTTCCCCCGGGTGCTCCGGTTTCCTCCCACAAGCCAAAGACTTGCAGGTTGATAGGTAAATTGGCCATTAGCAATTGCCCCTAGTGTAGGTAGGTGGTAGGGAAATATAGGGACAGGTGGGGATGCGGTAGGAATATGGGATTAGTGTAGCGTTAGTATAAATGGGTGGTTGATGGTCGGCACAGACTCGGTGGGCCGAAGGGCCTGTTTCAGTGCTGTATCTCTAAACTAAACGAAACTAAACCTTTGTCTCATTTTTGGTCCCGAATCGTAGTGACCTTCCACCAACACTACCACCCTCAACCCGTCCCCTGCCACCTCCACATTGACAGAGAGATTAAAACTGAGACAGATTGACAGATAGGTAGACATAAATAAAAGCAAAATACTGCAGATGCTGGAAATCTGAAATAAAAACAGAAAGTGCTTGAAATATTCGGCAGGTTATTCAACATCTGTGGAGAGAGAGAAGCAGAGTTCACGTTTCAGGTCTGTGACCTTCCATCAGAACTTACAAAGGTTAGAAATGTATTGGTGTGCACTGAGTGTGAAGAAGGGAGTTTCGTAAGTGAATGAATTTTCGGGGTTAATCTCTCAAGACTTGTTTTTGTTTTTTTGACATTTAGCAATTAATTGAAATTCCTGCTTCAGAGAAGAGGTAAGTTAGGTTTCTTGCAGTTTTAAACAGGGGAATGCTAACACTCTGAGTATCTGTAGCTAGATAATTAGTTAGCTAGCTTAAACTGGTTTCTGAGCTGTAGCAGAGCTCTAGAAAAGCTGACACACCATTGTTTTCAGAGTATAAAATCAGGGGACTCTCAGTGCTACTTGTCTGCACTGAGTGCTGCTGGAGGGCACAGAATGTAAATAAGGGAATTTAGTAATTTTGGGAATTCAATAAGCAGGGGAACATAAATTAAGAATAAAATCAATTTGAGTGCATAGAGTTTAGCACTTGAGGGAGGGGCTCCTTTCTTTCTTTCTTTCTTTCTTTCTTTCATTCAAAGAACAAACAACAGTACAGCACAGGAACGGGCCATTCAGCCCTCCAAGCCTGCGCTGATCGTGATGCCTGACTAAACTAAAACCTTCTGCACTTCCGGGGACCGTATCCCTCTATTCCCATCCTATTCACATATTTGTCAAGATGCCTCTTAAATGTCGCTATCGTACCTGCTTCCACCACCTCCCCCAGCAGCAAGTTGCAGGCACTCACCACCCTCTGTGTAAAGAACTTGCCTCGCACATCCCCTCTAGACTTTGCCCCTCACACCTTAAACCTATGTCCCCTAGTAACTGACTCTTCCACCCTGGGAAAAAGCTTCTGACTATCCGCTCTTTCCATGCCACTCATGCCACTCATAACTTTGTAAACCTCTATCATGTCGCCCCTCCACCTCCGTCGTTCGAGTGAAAACAATCCGAGTTTATCCAGCCTCTCCTCATAGCCAATGCCCTCCAGACCAGGCAACATCCTGGTAAACCTCTTCTGTACCCTCTCCAAAGCCTTCACATCCTTCTGGTAGTGTGGGGACCAGAATTGCACACAATATTCTAAGTGTGGCCTAACTAAGGTTCTGTACAGCTGCAGCATGATTTGCCAATTTTTATACTCTATGCCCCGACCGATGAAGGCAAGCATGCCGTATGCCTTCTTGACTACCTTATCCACGTGTTGCCACTTTCAGTGACCTGTGGACCTGTACGCCCAGATCTCTCTGCCTGTCAATACTCCTAAGGGTTCTGCCAGTTTCTGTATACTTCCCACCTGTATTAGATCTTCCAAAATGCATTACCTCACGTTTGTCCGGATTCTGTCTTTCTTTCTCCCTCCTTTTACAGCCTCCAGTAGCTGCCTCTCTCTTCAGTGCAGGGGAAAAAATTGATTGGTGAGTAATTGGTAAGTTATTTTCCTTCTCATTGCATTAAAAAGTTTTTAAAGTTACATGTTGGCAGGTCGGCTTGGCCAACTGGAATGTACGTCCTGCAGTATGTAAGAAGTCATGGATGCACCACGTGTCCTGAACAAAGACATTTGCAAGAAGTGTCACTGGCTGAAGAAGCTTGAGCTCCATTCTTAAAATACAGGAAAATATGCTCATATTTTAGCTGCATTGCCAACTAGAAAGATTACACCAATAACTATGATCAGCTGTTGTGAAAGCAGAGTGTTCGTGAACATGCGTCGATGTGTAATAGTTGCAATACCATGACAATAGCACAGATTTCATCACTCGTCCTGCATTGGTTTTCAAACATATGCAAGACGAGCCTTGCAGCCAGAGGTTAGAGCAGTTACACGGTGGAGTCACCTTTGCATTTGAAGGACTGCACCAAAAGCCTAAGATGGCAGGGGGTTGATCTAGGGTGGCCCCACAGTGCAGCGAAGTCTCCCTGTTCACTCTCCTCCAGGTTGTGCGGGCAAGGCCAGAGGTCCTTTTCACCAGTGATGGTAAAAAGAGCCCCTCCCACCTGAACAAGGAAATCTGGCTGGAGATGGCAGAGGAGGTGAGTAGCTGTGGAGCCATCCAGTGCCAAAGAGTTCAATGCCAGAAGGGGATTAACGAGAACTCCTACAGCCAACCGGGGCCCTCTCGGCCTCTTGCACACAGTGTACGAGTGCAAAGCTCATCCACAGCCAAAAGGCAATTAGATCAGCAGCCTTCCTCCAGTCAGGCTGCTAGCGCAGAGGTTGTACAGAGATGGGGCACTTGCCAGCATTTACAGACAACACACTGACACAAATGAGAATGTACAGGTGTCACAGTAATGTAAATATGTTTTTTATGAAATGTTCCTCACCAACATGTGTGTCCTTTTCTTTGTGTGAATGATATGTGCCACCATGTAGCGCCAATGTCACATCCCTTTGCACCATTGGACCGACAGGAGAGCCAATGTATGCAATAACATCATTGCTGTGCCACCATTACTCATGATCGTCTCCACGGATGCAGTGACATGGTCATTGGCTCAGTCAGCAGCTGCCTCTAATGGTTTACACAGAGATACTGCAGATGTGGACTGGTGCACAGCAGGTGAGCGAGGATGATGTGTGGCTTGCAGAGCTCATGTCAGTTCCAATGGAGCAGAGAGCCTTTGTCTGATAAACCACTGCCATACATCCTTAGCTCACTCCTGGCCCTGCATGCACAGCCTGGGTGCCATAAGCCCTTCAATGTGCCTTTCCTGTTGTAGAGCGTCCTCATCGTTTGAGGAGGAATCCTGTTGACGTCTCTCCTCATCATGCCAGGCCTGCCCCCTATTGGGTGCGTCGTTGTGCAGAGCAGCAAAGAATCGAGCTGACCTTTTCGGCCTGTATGACAGGACATCACCCTATCTATCCAGGCATTGGAAGCGCTCTTTCAGCATGCCAATCACCTGCTCAATGGGGGCTATTGTAGCTCAGTTGCTGGCATTGTCCCTCTCCTCTGCAGCAGTGGTGGGGTCTGTTACTGGTATCGGGAGCCATGTCTGCAAGGGATAGCACCTTGTCTCCAAGAAGTCACTCCTCTATCTGAGCCAGTTCAGTGAAGAGTGGTGGCAGTTAGGATGGCACAGGACCCAGGTGTCATGGCAGCTGCCTGAGAAGCAGCCACAGACTTGCATGAAGCATCCCTGCTTCACCTAGATTGAGAGGATTCCTTTAATGGTGATGTCTATAGGTGGTAGCTGGCGGGAGGCCTGGTGCAGTCTATGAACCCTAAAACCTTTGGTTATCCGGCAATAGTGCCGAAACCGATGGCCCTCTGTGAGAGTCCGTCCTGAAGCGAACATACTCACTTGTCCTCCGGTACCGGGCATCGGTGACCTCCCTAATGCAACGATGCACTGCTGATTTTGTGACTCCACAAAGGTCTCTGGTGGGCCCCTGAAAAGCTGCAAAGGTGTCAAGCTTTGAGGAACAAAGGCATAGGTTGTCCAATGAAGCCCATGGGCTGCAGGTCATCGTTGAGCAGGGCACAGAGACATGTCACCACCCTCTCTAAATGCACAATCGCCTCTGAAACCAGTGCTCTGACATCCGATCGCATGTCATGTGGGGCCTATAGATGCACAGCAACCGTAATGGTGAGCTCCCCTTGGGGACTGCTGCTCACAACCGGGGACCTCTTCATGGACCGCACCTGCCTGTTGGATTTGCATACAGACTCCCAGGAGGAGAGGTTCACACTATTTAGGATGAGCCATTTCCATGTGATAAATTAAGTTGTATCCTTCATTTATTCAAAGGTTCCTAACAGGGCAGAGATTGTTGTTGACGAGTACATCAGGTATTTCATGGATCAACTATGTGGCGTGGAATGGCATTGCCCATCTTGGCCAACACTCAAAGTGGTACAGCATGAACACATCAACAATGGACACTTTTTACAGAGTGAGATATGTACCTGCCTTCATGCCTGCAGAGCTTTCCCTTCAGCAATCCCAAGGGGAGCTCGCCATTGCAGTCACTGTGCATCTGCAGGCCCCAAATGACATGCCACCTCTTTTCCCTTCCAAAATGCAGAGTGAGACCCCTGTAATCCCCACTCCTCCTCCCTTCCAGAATGCAGAGTGAGACCCCTGTAATCCCCCTCCCTCCTCTCTTCCAGAATGCAGAGTGAGACCCCTGTAATCCCCCTCCCTCCTCCCTTCCAGAATGCAGAGTGAGACCCCTGTAATCCCCCCTCCTCCTCTCTTCCAGAATGCAGAGTGAGACCCCTGTAATCCCCCTCCCTCCTCTCTTCCAGAATGCAGAGTGAGACCCCTGTAATCCCCCTCCCTCCTCTCTTCCAGAATGCAGAGTGAGACCCCTGTAATCCCCCCTCCTCCTCTCTTCCAGAATGCAGAGTGAGACCCCTATAATCCCTCTCCCTCCTCCCTTCCAGAATGCAGAGTGAGACCCCTGAAATCCCCCTCCCTCCTCTCTTCCAGAATGCAGAGTGAGACCTCTGTAATCCCCCTCCCTCCTCCCTTCCAGAATGCAGAGTGAGACCCCTGTAATCCCCCCTCCTCCTCTCTTCCAGAATGCAGAGTGAGACCCCTGTAATCCCCCTCCCTCCTCTCTTCCAGAAAGCAGAGTGAGACCCCTGTAATCCCCCTCCCTCCTCTCTTCCAGAATGCAGAGTGAGACCCCTGTAATCCCCCCTCCTCCTCTCTTCCAGAATGCAGAGTGAGACCCCTATAATCCCTCTCCCTCCTCCCTTCCAGAATGCAGAGTGAGACCCCTGTAATCCCCCTCCTCCTCCCTTCCAGAATGCAGAGTGAGACCCCTGTAATTCCCCCCTCCTCCTCTCTTCCAGAATGCAGAGTGAGACCCCTGAAAACTGAACTTACCTTCCGTAGTGAACCTTCTGCTTCTGATAACCCGCCGGCTTCTCTAATCATGAATGGGACGGCACGTGACGGCCGCCTGTTCTACATAATATGCGCAAGTGTAGAGCGAGCGGCAGCGGGATGCATAATCTGCAGAGGTAAGCAGCGTTTTACATATTATAATTGGGGGGCCGCCGCTGAGCGACGAGGGAGGGGTGGGTGGGGCGGTGGCCACACCGAAGTCTCCCCGCCACCGTTGGTAATATGCGGCAGGCCCATCTCGACGTTGCGGGTTGAGGCGGGCCTCTCCTCACTGAATTTTACCAGCCCCCATGCCACGACCCATGGCATTGAGCAGCCAGTAAAATTCATACTTTGTTATGAACACTGAACCTTGTAACATTATAATATTTAAAACAATCGCGACTTTTAAATGTTCAAGTTGGAGTTCTGAAGATCAGGTGACCTCACCTCCACTCTGCGAAAGGTTACCAGGGCAACAGAGAACACAGATCAAAGACTTTCTTCTGAAAAACAGTGATTACAGGGCGAATCCCTGAAGAACAACGGATTTGGCCCTCCCAGACATTTGGGTTGTAAAACAAGAGTCAGTAAATCAAAAGATATTAATGTGCCAGGCAGCTGGGAACAATGGAAAGGCACAAGTGTCTTTTGTGAAACTAGACCTCTAATGTCTGCATTTTAGAACAACACAATAACCTGCGACTGCTGCATCCATATAAATTTAACAGACTTTCCAAAGGCACACCTACCTGACGTCCGGGGACAGCAGCGGACCTGAATGAAATAGGGCAGAAAACCTATAAATAAAGAGCGGGGCTCAAGGCCCTTCACCTACCTGACGTCCTTGGCAGTGGCAGACATGAATGGAACAGGGCTGAAAACCGATAAATAAAGAGCAGGGCTCGAGGCCCTTCACCGACCTGACATCCTTGGCAGTGGCAGACATGAATGGAACAGGGCTGAAAACCGATAAATAAAGAGTGGGGCTCGAGGCCCTTCACCTACCTGACGTCTGGGGTGGTGGCGGACCTGAATGGAACAGGGCTGAAAACCTATAAATAAAGAGTGGGGCTCGAGGCCCTTCACCTACCTGATGTCTGGGGTGGTGGCGGACCTGAAAGAAACAGGGCTGAAAACCTATAAATAAAGAGTGGGGCTCGAGGCCCTTCACCTACCTGACATCTGGGCGGTGGCGGACCTGAAAGGAACAGGGTTGAAAACCTATAAATAAAGAGCGGGACTCGAGGCCCTTCACCTACCTGACGTCCTGGGGCGGTGGTGGACTCTCTGACTGTTCTTGCGCCCGCCTTGTTTGCATTTAGTTAAAAAAATAAGAATAGTGACGTCACTGAAATCCTGGGCGCTGATTAGTCGGTGGGCAGCAGCTGTTATTGTCTGGGGATAACTGTGATTGATTGGAGTTAAAAAAAGGTTCCTTTTAAATTAAAACCCGAGGATATCTCCCTGAAAAGTTTTAGTATTTACTGGCTCTACTAGTGCTGATTGCATGGAGTGAGGCTGAAAGTCAAATGTGGGTATTTTAATTGGCTGGGGACGGTGGAAGTTGCTCTTTGCTCTTTTTCTGCCTCAGCCTCAAAGGTACAGGGGATAAAAGTTGATTGTAAACAGCTGGTAAGTTATTCACTAGCAAGATTTTTTTCTCATTGCAAAAGTAAGTAATGGCGGGGCAGCTTGGCCAAGCGGAATGTACCTCCTGTGCAATGTGGGAAGTCATGGAAATGCCATGTGACCTTGGTGAACATGTCTGCAGAAAGTGTCTCCAGTTGAAGAAGCTTGAGCTTCAGGTTTCAGAGCTCGAGCGGCGGCTGGAGTCACTATGGTGCATCCATGAGGTGGAGGACTACCTTAAACCCTAACCCTAACTTGTCAAGCCAGTGCCGAGGCGAGCACAGTCGGGGGTGACTTGGCAGATGCCGGACGGACAAGAAGTCAGGGCAGGTAGTGCAGGAGTCCCCAGCGGACATCCTACTTTCTAACCAGTATTCAGTTCTGAGTACCGATGAGGGAGAGGGTTCCTCTGGGATGGAGAAAAAGGGACAAGAGGGCAATAGTGGTAGGGGATTCTATGGTTAGAGGAACAGATAGGCATTTCTGTGGTCGCAGATGTGATTCCAGGATGGTATGTTACCTCCCTGGTGCAAGGATCTTGGATCACTGAGCAACTACAAAGTATTCTGAAGGGTGAGGGTGCACAGCCGGAGGCCGTGATCCACGTTGGTACCAATGACATAGGTAAAAAGAGAGATGAGGTCCTGCAAAAATAATTTAGGGAGCTAGGCAGTAGATAAAAAAGTAGGACCTCAAAGGTCGTAATCTCTGGGGTTCTTCCGGTGCCACGGGCTAGTGAGTATATGAATAGGAGGTTAGAGCAGATGAATGCATGGTTGGGGAAATGGTGCAGGAGGGAGGGCTTTAGATTCTTGGATCACTGGGCCTCTTTCTGGTGACGGTGGGTTGCAGCTGAACCAGAACGGGACCAGCATCCTTGCTGGGAGATTTTCTGGTGCTGTTGGTGGGGAGGGGGGGGGAGGTTAAACTAATTTGGCAGGGGGATGGGATACAGAGTGGAAGCACAGTAGGGGGTGATGTACAATCAAATATAAATGAGAAGCTAAGTCAGTCCGGAGGTCAGAGTAAATGTAGATCTGTTAACGCTCAGGCAAATAATGCAAGGCTGGATTGTATCTATGTTAATACAAGGAGTCTTACTAGTAAGACAGATGAATTGAGGGTGTTGATTAACACATGGGAATATGATATTATTGTTATTACTGAGACATGGTTGACGGAAGGGCAGGACTGGCAGCTTAATATCCCAGGGTATGGAATCTTCAGATATGACAGGGGAGGGGTAAAAGAGGAGGTGACATTTCACTGTTGATTAAAGAGACAATTACTGCAGTAAGGAGGGATGATATCTTAGAAGGTTCCTCTAATGAGGCCATATGGGGAGAACCTAAAAACAAAAAAAGGGGCTATCACTTGGCTGGGAGTGTACTACAGGCCTCCAAATGGTCAGGCAGTGGTAGAGGAGCAGATATGTAGGCAAATCTCAGAGAGGTGCAATAATAATAGGGTAACAATAGTAGGGGATTTCAACTTCCCCTATATTAGAGGGGATAGTATTAGTGCAAAAAGCTTAAAGGGGGCAGAATTAATTTAATCTAAGTGCATTCAGGAGAGCTTTTTGAGGCAGCATGTAGACAGTCCTACAAGAGGAGGAGCAGGACTGGACATAATCCTGGGGAATGAGGTCAGACCAGTGGTAGAAGTGTCAGTGGGGGAGAATTTCGGGGATAGTGACCATAGCTCTGTAAGATTGAAGGTTGTTATGGAAAAGAACATAATTGGGGGCAGGCAGATTTCAATATGATAAAACAGGATCTGGCCAAAGTGAACTGGGAGCAGCCTCTTATAGGAAAGTCTACATCAGATCAGTGGGAGTCATTTGGAAGGGAAATTGTGAGGGTTCAGGTGCAGCATGTTCCTGTAAAGGTGAAGAGTAGGAGCAACAGGTCAAGGGAACCCTGGATATCAAAGGATATAGAGGATTGGATAAGGAAAAAAAAGGTGGCGTATGGCAGATTCAGAGTGCTGAGAACAGCGGAGGCCCTAGAGGAGTATAGAAAGTGAGGGGAGTACTTAAAAAAGTAATTAGGAGAGCGAAGAGGGGGCATGAAAAATCACTGGCAGACAAGATAAAGGAAAATCCCAAGGCGTTTTATTAGTATGTTAGGGGTAAGAGGATAACCAGGGAAAATGTGGGCCCATTAGGGATCAACAAGGCAACCTGTGTGTGGAGCCGGAGGACATAGATCTGTGTTCACGATGGAGAGGGACGATGTAGGTGTAGTGATCAGGGAAGGGGATTGTGATATAGTTGATCAAATTAGCATCGAAAAGGAGTAAGTATTACCTGTTTTAGCAGGCTTAAAGGTGGATAAATCCCCAGGCCCAGATGAGATGTATCCCAGTCTGCTATGTGAGGCAAGGGAGGAGATAACGGGGGCTCTGACACAAATTTTCAAATCCCCTCTGACCGCATGAGAGGTACCAGAGGATTGGAGGACAGCGAATGTGGTACCAATATTTAAGAAGGGGAGCAGGGATAAACCAAGTAATTAGAGGCCGGTGAGTCTAACATCAGTGGTAGGGAAAGTATTGGAAAAATTTCTGAGAGACAGGAATAATCACCACTTGGAGAGACAGAGATTAATCAGGGATAGTCAGCATGGCTTTGTCAGGGGGAGATCGTGTCCAACAAATTTTATTGAATTTTTTGAGGAGGTGGCAAGGTGTGTAGATGAGGGTAAAGCATTTGATGTAGTCTACATGGACTTCAGTAAGGTTTTTGATAAGGTCCCGCATGGAAGATTGGTTAAGAAAGTAAAGGCCCATGGGATCCAGGGTAATTTGGCAAATTGGATTCAAAATTGGCTTAGTGGCAGGAGGCAGAGTGTGATGGTCGAGGATTGTTTCTGCGAGTGGAAGCCTGTGACCAGTGGTGTACCACAGGGATCAGGGCTGGGACCCTTACTGTTTGTAGTGTACATTAATGATTTAGACATGAATATCGGAGGTATGATCAGTAAGTTTGCAGATGACACGAAAATTGGTGGTGTCCTAAATAGTGAGGAGGAACGACTTAGATTACAGGACGATATAGATGGGCTAGTAAGATGGGCGGAGCAGTGGCAAATGGAGTTACGGGATACGGGATACTTGCCTTTATTAGTCGAGGCATAGAATATAAGAGCAGGGAGGTTCTGATGGAGCTGTATAAAACGTTGGTTAGGCCACATTTGGAGTACTGTGTACAGTTCTGGTCGGCACACTATAGGAAGGATGTGATTGCAATGCAGAGGGTGCAGAGGAGATTCACTAGGATGTTGCCTGGGCAGGAGCACTTCAGTTATGAAGACAGACTAGATAGGTTGGGGTTGTTTTCCTTGGAGCGGAGAAGGCTGATGGGGGACCTGACTGAGGTATACAAAATTATGAGGGGCATTGATAGGATAGATAGGAAGAAACTTTTTCCTTTAGCGGAGGGGTCAATAACTTGGGGGCATAGACTTAAGGTCAGGGGTAGCAGATTTAGAGGGGAATTGAGGAGGAATTTTTTCAGCCAGAGGGTGGCTGGAACACACTGCCTGAAGGGGTGGCAGAGGCAGGAACACTCACGACATTCAAGAGATATTTAGATGAGCACTTGAAATGCCATAGTATACAATGCTACGGTCCAAGTGCGGGGAAATGGGATTAGTTAGGACGGGTGCTTGATGGTCGGCGCAGGCGCATTGCGCCGAAGGGCCTGTATCTGTTCTGTAAAACACTACGATTCTATGACTCTATGACTCTACGACACAGGCTGTAAGTGAAGAAACCAGCGGCTTTTGGCCTCAAGGCAGGCTGGAAGAATGGAACTCAGCAGTTGCAGCCTCACACAGCCTGGAAGAAAGACAACCAGCAGCAGCAGATCAAGAAAGAGAGAGAGAGCAGACACCTGCTCTCCGACGCCTGTTGCAGTAAAAGGCTTTGAAGACCTGATTAGATTATTAGATTAGAATCGAGATACAGCACTGAAACAGGCCCTTCGGCCCACCGAGTCTGTGCCGAACATCAACCACCCATTTAGACTAATCCTACACTAATCCCATATTCCCACCAAACATCCCCACCTGTCCCTATATTTCCCTACCACCTACCTATACTAGTGACAATTTATAATGGCCAATTTACCTATCAACCTGCAAGTCTTTTGGCTTGTGGGAGGAAACCGGAGCACCCGGAGAAAACCCACGCAGACTCAGGGAGAACTTGCAAACTCCACACAGGCAGTACCCAGAATCGAACCCGGGTCCCTGGAGCTGTGAGGCTGCGGTGCTAACCACTGCGCCACTGTGCCGCCCTGAACCTGTTTTGAAAGTCGAAGCTTGTGGGGAATAGAGGACCAGTGGAATCACCAGGAAACACCTTATTCATGGGCGTCCAGGTCAGAAATGCTCAGATAAGTGAATGAAGAGGACACTGATTTTTGAAATAGTCTGGGAGATCCAATTCATTGCAAATGGGAAGAGTTTTGGACCTTTAACCACAAAGGATTTCTCCATCAAAAAGAAGCAGGTAACATATAAGTGTGGTGTGAGGTTTTCAAGTATTGTCATAAATAGCAAAACTATATTTCTTGTTAATTTGGGGTAACAGCTACTTATAATGTGCTGTCTAGTTAATTGGGGATTTCTTTTAGTTTAGTTGTTATAACAAGGGTCTCAAAACGTGAAATCTTGTGTCATTCTTGAAATTGTTCTTGGGGTTCATATCTCGTACTTTTTATGTTAACGATCTCAGTGAGGTCAGAACAACTTGTATTGGAATGAAGTGACGATCAATCTGCTGAGATGATCTGTGGTGGAGCCTCAAGTATTCATAATATTTATTGATGACTTAGATTAGATAATAATGAACTTGAGAACCATCTATCCAAGTTTGCAGAAGACACAAAGGGCTGCATCTTAATTCACAAAAACTGATGGGTTGGGGTTGTGCCAAAGTTTAAATGCAAAGAATCTGAAACAGGAACCCAACATGCATCATATCCCATGGTCATAGAACAGCAGCAGAAGCCGGGGGATTAAAAGCTCAGCATGTCCAAGGGTCACTGATCAGGAGCGAGACCTTGGTAATTGTCCCACCATATCCCAGTGTAACTGATTCCGATTGTAACTGAACCAGCTGAGAATTGATCTCTTTGGTTTGCAAGGCACCAGTCAGTGTGTTTACTTTCAGTGCACCTGGGGAGACCATTATTCTACCCAGGGATCCACCATATTGATATTCCTGCTCCCATCCTGATGTATAATGTCCCTGTTTTTCCTCTTCCTTACAGTTAACTTAGTGACGACTGTGATCCTGTCTCGAGGAAAGTGTGGTCTCTCCAAATGTGTCACTCGTTACTTGGTGGCCATGGCAGCGGCGGATCTACTGGTCATTATCTTCGATCTGATACTGAGGCAAATTCCCATTAGTTATCGGAAAACGTTTCTCTTTCTGTTCGATATTCCAGTGTGTAATATCCACGCTGTCCTACTTTATGCAGCAACAGACTGTTCTGTCTGGTTCACTGTCGTTTTCACCTTTGATCGATTTGTGGCCATTTGCTGCCAGAAACTGAAAACTAAATATTGCACTGAGAAATCAGCAGCTGTGATTATTGGAACAATGTCTGTATTGTTCTGTGTAAAGAATATTTTCTGGTACTTTATGCTTTCAAGCAGCTATATGGGTATGCGAGCCCCCTGGTTCTGCATTATTCCCTGGAGTGTTCTGCTTTCACCAATATGGACAGCAATTGAATTTCTACATTATATTTTCACCCCGTGTGTACCATTTATTCTGATTCTGATGCTCAATGTTTTAACTGTCAGGCACATTCTAGTGACCATCAGAGTTCGCAAGAGACTGCGGGACCGGGTCAGTGGGGAGAGTCACAGTGATCCAGAGACAATGAACAGAAGAAAATCAATCACTTCACTTTTTATGATATCGGGGAATTTTATCCTTCTCTGGGTTCTGTTCCTGGTGACTACGATTCATTCTAGATTTGCTCTGCTGGGCCTGATTGATTCTGATGGTCCGTCAATCATTGTAGAACGTCTTGGTTTTCTGCTTCAGCTCCTGAGTTGCTGCACAAACACTTTTATTTACGCTGTGACTCAGAATAAGTTTAGAGAGGAACTGAAGAATGGGGTGAAATATCCCTTCACTGTACTTTCTAAGATTATAAAACAACAAAGAAAATGAAAGATTCTCACATATAAACCACACGTGAACCCAGCCTCTCTCCACTCAGTTTCTGTAATCATGTTGTTTTGAAGCCAAACAGATTGATTTGATTGAGTTTACATTTAATGTAAGGCAGCTTTTGTGTCTATAGAGCAGAAAATCCTTCACACTAATCATACTGTAGTATTGTGACTTAAACTGGCTGATTGCATGTAATAGAAGAGCATTTGTGTAGTGTCTCTTTGCTGCCCTGTCTGCTGAAAAGTGCAAATAAAGTGTGTTCAATATGGTTGCTCCCAGTTAAGACCTCGTGTTAGTTTTATTCTGTATCTACAATACAGAAAGATGATGATGAAGGGATAAGATTGATTTTTTTTTTACATCTCATTTGAGTGATTACAGTCTGAGAACATTCTGAAACATGTGTTGGAAATTCCACTGTCAAATTTGAGGAAATTTGAGCGATTTGAAAGATTGCTTAATTGGCCTGCAATTCATGTTCGGCTACAACTCATTGAGTGCATAATTTTAAAAATATGGCACTGAAGACGTATTTTGGGACAATGGGGGAATTCAACCCTAACAATGAGGACTGGTGGAATTATGAACGAAGATTGCACATTTGGAACGAAATTGGAGATTAGGATAAAGTGTATCTTTTCCTAACCATGAAAGTGCCAGATCTTTTCGAGGTGGTATTTAACCAATGCTGCTCACGAGAACCCAGTACTTTGGACTAATCTGAAATAAGTGCGATTCTGGACTCACATTACATATTGAGAACAAAAATGCACCCTGAGTTGTATTTTGTGAAAGGAAGTAGTTGCCAAATGAGACTGTTGCAGATTATATTATTGAATGAAAGAAATAATTACATCACTGTGGTTATGGTGCCAACTTAGAAGTCAACCTTAGAGGCACGTTCATTGGAGGTCTAAAGAAAAACAAAATCCACTCTAAAGTTTTGAGTAAAGGCAATAAGCTGACAGGGAAGGAGGCCTGCGATGAGGCCACAGCCATGGAAATGGCAGGAGGAGATAGTTGCAGATTGCAAGGAAGTTCTTTTCTTGAGCTGGCAGAGGAAGTCCACCAGATTTCAGTCGGAACCAGGCAGCCATGTTCGCAGACTCAGAGACAGAAATTTAGATGCTATCATTGCCACCAACCATCCAAATGTTCCTATTTCCACTCAAGTTGCTATGCCTGTGGAAAAGTCAGTCATATCCAGACTGCATGTATGAGTAGAGGAAACAGTAATGCTCCAGGTCACAGCAATGCATCAGGTCAAGGTCATGGTCGATTTAAAGCTAGTCCAGGAGCCTGGACATTTTCGAATGTGCATATGATGGATATGGAAACATAGTGTGATGTTATTGAACAGGAAGATCAAGAGTTGTACTCAGTGAGAGAGCAAGATAAACAACATATGGACGTTGAGAGAAAAAGTGCTGCAGCTATAATTCCAGCACCCACCAGTAAAAATGAAATTTGGAGTGTTGCAACTTACTTTCGTCATTGATATTGCCACAGCAGTATCTGTTATCTCGGAAGGAGAGTACAAGAGGTCCCTGAGTTATATTCCCTTCTGAAAAACTGGTGTGAAACTGACTAGTGGTTCCAACAACAGTATTCCAATATTAGGTGAAGTGAATGTTAAGGTGGAATACTGTGATGCAAGCTATTATCTGCCATTGGTAATGGTAGGAATGAACAAAGTCCCCGTGATAGGAAGGAATTGGCTTAAAAATGTACATTTAAATCTAGTTGAGTTATTTACAGTGGGGATCAGTGAGTACGTCTGACATTGAGGAAATGCTAAGAGAGCACAAAGTGGTCTTTGTGCAAGGAGGACCAAATGGTAAAATTAGGCATCACAAGGCTGAAGTCAAGATAAAGAACAATGTACAGCCGGCATTTTGCCAAGCTAAGCTAGTGCCTTATGCACCGTTAGAAGTGATAAGTAAAGAGCTGGAGAGATTACAAAGAACAGGGGCAATTAAAAAGGTGAAGAGAAGTGAATAGGCTGCATCCATTATGGTAGTTCACAAAGTAGATGGGTTTGTTTGAATTTGAGGATTTATAAACAAATGGTAAATAATGTGATTGAAAATCATACTTACCCACTTCCTACTAGTGATGATTTGTTTGTTAGTTTAGTGAATGGAAAGATATTCTGTATAATAAAAGTGTCAAATACATATTTGCAATTAGAATAAACTAACAAGAGCAAGGAATTGCTGACCATTCATACACACAAAGGGTTGTACCAGTATGAAAGGTTACCATTTGGCATGTCCACTGCTCCTGCAGTCTTCCAGAGCGTCATGGATCAGGTACTAAGTGGGATGAATGGAGTGTGCTGCTTCTTGGATGACATTTTAATGAGCACTAAGGCAGAGAAAGAGCACATTGTAAGATTGAATAAAGCCCGAAATCAACTTCAACAGAATGGCATCAAAGCTAAAAAGCACAGGTGTTGCTTCATGGTCTCGAGTGTAAGATTACAGGGTGACCAGATCGATGGTGAAGGTATCCACCCAAGGCAGGAAAATGTCGAGGGGATTTTAAAAGCAAAAAGACCAGAGAACAAAGAGGAACTTAGAACATTCATAGGAATTGTTGTATATTATTCCAAGTTCGTCCTGACTTAGCTAATACATTCGTTCTTTGGAATCGACTGCTCAAAGATGGAATAGACTGGGAGTGTTCTGTGGAGTGTCAGAAAGCATTTGAAGAAGTGAAGAAAGTACTGACTAGTGATGCTGTCTTGACCGACTGTGATCCCAAGAAGCCATTGGTTTTAACGTGTGATGCCTCAGCACAGGGGTTAGATGTGGTTTTACCTCACATAAAAGAAGATGATGTGGAGAAGTCTGTAGCATATGCTTCACATCCTTGAACAAAGTCAGAGCAAAATTACTCAGGAGGCATTCGTGATCAGAAATGGTGTTACAAAGTTCCATAAATACTGTTATGGCAGGAAGTTCACTTTCTTAACTGAGCACCAAGTCCTTATGATCATATTTGGTTCAAAGAAGGAAGCACCATCTCTAGCGGGAGCACAGCTTCAGAGATGGGCATTGATTTTGATGGCCCATCAGTACGATGTTAAATATCGTAAGTCAGCAGATCATGCAAATATGGGCGTCTTTCGAGATTTCCCATGAAGACTGATTCATTTTTAGCAGTTACCTATAAATTACTTTACAGAGACAAATGATATGGCAGTGTCTGCCAGAGAAATTTCTGAAGAAACTCACAAGGATGTGTTGCTCAGTAAAGTACTCAATTATGTTATGAATGGTTGGTGTAAAGAGTGTGATGATGAGAAATTGCAGGATTATTTCACACACAGAGATACAGCACTGAAACAGGCCCTTCGGCCCACCGAGTCTGTGCCGACCATCTTATACTAATCCTACACTAATCCCATATTCCTATCACATCCCCACCTGTCCCTATATTTCCCTACCACCTACCTACACTAGGGGCAATTTATAATGGCCAATTAACCTATAAGTCTTTGGCATGTGGGAGGAAACCGGAGCACCCGGAGAAAACCCACGCAGACACAGGGAGAACTTGCAAACTCCACACAGGCAGTACCCGGAATTGAACCCAGGTCCCTGGAGCTGTGAGGCTGCGGTGCTAACCACTGCGCCACTGTGCCGCCCTGATCAAGGTTGTCTCCTATGGAGTTTAAGAGTCATTATTCTGCCAAGGTTTAGAGAGAGAGATTGTTCGAGGAACTTCATCATGAGCACACAGGGATCGTCCTTATGAAAGCAGTAACAAGAAGCTATTTTTGGAATCCAAAAGTAGGTAGAGATATTGAAGAGTTAGTGAAAAGTTGTGAAATGTGTCTCAGAATGAGAAATGATCCAATCAAAGTTCCTTTTATTCCATGGTCAAAGACAAGAAAAATGTGAGAACGAGTACATGTTGATTTATTTGAAGTGGAAGGTAAAGAGTATTTTGTTTCAGTCGATAACTGTAGCAAGGCGACAAATGTTGAGTTTATGCCCAATACCACAAGTGCCAAAACTATTGAGGTTTTGAGAAGTTGTTTTGCAATTTATGGATTGGCAGAGATGTTGTTGTTGGATAATGGTCCACAGTTTATGTCAGAACAGTTTGAAATATTTCTGAGTAATAATGGAGTCAAACACACTCTAATACCACCATATCACCCAGCATTGAAAGGTGCTGCAGAAAGAAGTGTACAAATGGTGAAGAGTTCTTTGCAGAAGTATTTGCTAGGTGACAAGCGAGGCTTTAATTTCCATGTTTGTCTTCGACACAGGCTAGACAATTTTCTGTTCTCTTACAGAATGACCCCACAGTCTACAACAGGTGCTCACCTTTCAAGTTTGAGGTTAAAATGCTCTCAAGACATGATTTAGTTTGCTTAAGCCAGATGTCAATAGCAATGTTAAAGAAAAGCAAGACAGAGGTGATAAGGAGAAGTATGTATTTGAATTTGCTGTAAAAACACTAGGAGCATTCAAATATCTCGTGGAGATCGGAGAGAGACTGTGTCAGTGTCATGTCGATCATTTGCTTGAAAGAGGAATGTGACAAAGGGGGAGCATGAGAAACCTCCTAAAGTCCAAATTCCTCCAGTCCCAAGTGAAAATCAGGAGGAAAGTGAATGTCACACCAAAACTGAAAGCTTGCCAGTATCACAGAGCCCACCACTAGAACAAAGTGAGTCAAGGTCTTTGACTAAGACTAATAATCAATTTCACAGTTCAAACCATTAAGTGGAGTTGGTCGTCAAAGTCAAGGTTCAGAGTCGACACAGTCTGAGATGTTGGCAAATGAGGATATTTGTGTTAAAGACATACTGGTGTTAATTTAAAACAAATGATTACGTGAGGAGACCGTGTAAACTGAATTAAACTGGCTGATTGTCTGTAATAGGAGAACATTTGTATACTGCCTCTCTGCTGCCCCCTCTGTTGAAAGGTGTCAATAAAGTGTGTTCCACATGGCTGCTCCCAGTGAAGACCTCATGCTTGTTTTACTTTCTAAGACACATACATTTAGAATAAAATTAAACTAATATGGAACATCTCCTGTGACCGCTTCCCCTGTCTCTGTTTTATTGGATAAGTCTACAGCTTCCCACTTTATCTCTCCCAGCATCCTCCATAGTGGTCATCAAGGCACTCGTTACTCACTCATTACGAGCATCAATCCCATTTGCCCCATCCTACTCTTTCCCCGAATCTTCCACCCAGTGCACCCGCTGAGGGCTAAACTGCCAACATCTTTCTCATCAATCTCACCCCTCCCACTGCTGACCCTATGTACTCAGCCATTGGATTAGCTCTCACCACCCCTCTACACATCTCCCACCAGAATGTCCGAACAATGCCCGTTCCATCCATGAAGTTATTGTGGATGATTGCAGTGATATCATGGCCTCAATGGAAACCTGACTGAGGGCTGATAACACATTCCCCCTAAATGAAGCCTCCCCACCTGGCTATACCTTCCACCACAATCAGTATGAAGATTGACGCAGTGGCAATGTGGCACTTATCACCAGATCACACCTTGGCCTGACCCCCTACTCCCCTGGCACTTTCTTCCCTTTTCAGCAGCTCCCGTTGCTCCACCTCTCTCACCTCTCAATCAAAATCCTCATTCATTACCATTCTCCCAAGTACAATTAAAGTATTCATACTGAGATATCTTCATTGCTTTGCTCCCTCAGCCTCTGCACTGAATGGCAGCTCATCCTCGGTGATTTCAATCTCCATCTCAAATCATCATTCTCTCTCTCCTCTGAGTTCATTACCCTCCAATCTTCCCTAAATCTCTTCCTCCCTGTAAACTTCGAAACTCATCTTCACGTTTACAACCTTGACCATGTCATCTCACATAGTCGCGCTTCAATCACAGAGAAGGCCATCTCTGATCACTTCCTTGTCTCACTCTCCACCCACATCCCCCTTCCACGCCCCAACCCTACCTCCTTCTGTATCCACCCCTGGAAAAAAGACCATCCCCGAATTCACTTACAACTGTACTTTCAAAATCCCAGCTGTCTAGCCTTTGACCCTCCATTTTCCACAACATTTCCGCAGTTACCGATTTGCTCCACTGCACCCTCACATCAATCTTTGAAGCCCTCGCTCCAAATAAATCCATTTCCCTCTCTCACTCTGGTCATTTCCCCTGGTACGGCCCTCATCTCAGCTCCCATAATTCCAAGGAATGCCGAATTGAAAGGATATGACAGACAACTTGTTTAACAACACCACCAGGTCATAAAGCTCTATTGGGTCCTGTTCTCATCTGCTGAAACTGCTCACTTTTCCTGGATCATCCTGCAATGAGAAGATAACCCCGCCTTCTTTTCTTTACTTCATTTAAACTTCACTCCCCTGTCTCCTCCATCCTCACCTCTATCAATAAGGGCTAAATTTTACCTGCTCTCCGCCATTCTCGGCAGCGACGTTGAACAAAGGTGCACATCACGTGTGACCTCTCTGCTGCTCAGCCCCCGCAATATAACGCCAAGGGGCTCATTTAAATGGAGGAGGTGGAACGGCCGTCCCCAATGACGTACTGGGGGCGACCACTCTGTCCGCAGTGACGGCGTACGGATGCACCGCACAAGCGCCGGTGCCATTTTTAAAGGGCTTCGAGCCCTTCACTAACATTTGCATTTTTAAAAGGAACAAAAGTTCAAAATTAAACTTACACATTTAATCACATTTTCACTCCCCTCACCTGCATCCCCATGGAAGAATCAATTTATTAAATGTCCATTGTCTCCGAAAAAAAGCTTTGATGCAGACTCTGAGCTTTCCCCCCGACCTTTATTAATTTTAAACCTTAATCCCTTCTCACCATCACCCGACCAATCAAAAGACTGTTCTCACAGCTTCTCCCCCTCCCGGCCTGAGAATTACACTGCACCCCCCTCCCCACCAGTGCCTCGCCTCGGTTCTGCAAATGGGGATCCGAAGGCACAGGATATCAGGCCACTGGCAGGAATATTGGCATGGGAGAGCCGCCTGGTCCAGGTAGGTTTATTTACATTTATTTGAATACATTTTGCAACGCGGCGGGGGGAGGGGTGGGTGCACGGAGACCTCTCTGCCACCGGTAAAATACAACAGGGCCTTCTCACCATCACGGGTCATGGCAGGCCTCTCCCACAAGTATTTTATGGGCCCACCTCCACCCACGAACCAAGATGTCAAGGAGCTGGTAAAATTGAGCCCAAAGTGTGAGGAGTTGAGAGAATTCTTTGTCACTAAGATGAGACCATCTGATCTGCTGCCTCTCCACTGTTGTCCAGCTGGTTGGGACTGCACTCGCCTGGTTCCATTCTTATCTATCTCATCGTTGCCAGAGAATCACTTGCAATGGTTTCTTTTCCCACGCCCACATCGTTACCTATTGTATCCTCCGAGGATCTATCCTTGTCCCCTATTATTTCTCAACTGCATGCTGCCCCTTAGTGGCATCATCTGAAAGCACATCATTAATTTTCACATGTACACTGACGATACCCAGCTCTACCTGACCACCACCTCTCTCAACTCCTCCACTGTCTCTATATTGTCAGACTGCTTGACCGACATCCAGTGTTGGATGAGCAGACATTTCCTCCAATTAAATACTGGGAAGATTGTCCTCAGTTCACTGGTACAGAATCCATTCC
The DNA here is from genome assembly GCF_036365525.1 of Heterodontus francisci. Classification (NCBI taxonomy): domain Eukaryota; kingdom Metazoa; phylum Chordata; class Chondrichthyes; order Heterodontiformes; family Heterodontidae; genus Heterodontus; species Heterodontus francisci. The sequence continues at coordinate 37,849,784 of NC_090410.1, forward strand.
CTAGTTACTCTCCCTGTATCCTTCTGAGACTAATCCAGACTGTTCACAACCTCGGTGCCATATTTGACCCCAAAGTGAGTTTCTGACCTCATATCTTCAACATCACTAACACCGCCTATTTCCACCTCCATCACATCACCTGACTTTGCCACTGACTCAGCTCATCTACTGCTGAAATCCTCATTCATGTCTTTAGTAACTCTAGGCTTGACTATTCCAATGCACTCCCATTGGTCTCCCACATTCTAGCTCCATAAAATTTAGCTCATCCAAAACGATGCTGCCTATTTCATTACTCACATAACAATAGCATAAAGTTACATTACTGGTAACACTGGCTCTGGACAAGTTTATGGACATTTTTGAGCCAGAGACAGACTGTCAGCTATTTTTCACCAGTAGGTAACAGGTGGAGTTAATAGTCACAGTAACCAAGGTATGAATTCCATCCCCCAGTCTGGAAAGGGCAAAGTCCCAGTCCCTGGCATCAGGGACCAAATCAAACTTAATGATTGTCTTCAATATGGCAGTTATGTAACACAACAACATAGTCACACAGTAACTGGTTATGGAAGGAGACAACCTTCAATATATCTGGTCCACACATCCACAGAATTCTGTTGCTACATTTCCAATCGCCTCAAATCCCATTTGCTCACAAGCAATTGTTTAACTCCTTATTGAAACATATTGATTTTTCTTGTTACTCCAGTCATGTCTGCAATCTGTTTCACATACTTAATAAACTTTTGTTGCAACAAATCCTCCTGCATTTCCTATTTTATTTGTAAGAATGGTCCCTTATGCTTAAATTCTGGACATGACAGTAAAAGCTGAAGATTCTGATAGGCTGCTGCTCACAAAACTATTTATTGCTGATTCATTATGGCATGACAAGTCTTATTGTGAAAAAGACACCCAGAAATGAGGTATTTCCTACTAAACAACAGATGGAAACTTGTTTCTCATCCTCTCCTGTTGTTTCACATCTTGTCTCAAGACTGCCCTGGTCATCTCGTTCCACAATGTGGCTACATAAAGAAGTAAAGAAACACGAAACACACATTCTACAGTTTTGTCAAAAATATCCAACAGCATCAGCTAAATTGTGCCCTCACACATTAAACTGTAAAGCATCCTGACAATGAACAACATTAACCTTTTCATTATTTCTAGTTGCAGTACAAATCTACAAGCTGTCTATAAGTGAAAAGAAACCAACACGTTTAATCATATCAGATTAAAACAAATCCAAATCCCACGTATGTATTTATATAAAACTAGGGGATCTTACAGTCCCACCCTGAGGATGAAGAAATCACTGAGTGATTTCTTATTTATGATTCAACAACCCAAACGTTTAACTATTCAGCTGAGACTTTTAAACTTCTCACTAACACTTTAAAATAATCCTTTAATTTGCCTTGATCATAATATTGATTTTCGAAATCTAATATGTTTCACGTAGCCCCATCATCAGCTCTTCCTGCCATCTAATCCATAATGGGCCCTTTCTGGCAAAAGTGTGAGAGAATATTATACTCTCTCTCTCTGCCTCCCAATACATCCCAGCGGTATATTTATCGAACCAATCCTGTCCTTATTCAAGCGCTACTTAAACCCTGTCAACTTAATCATTATCACATAGCCGCTGAGCAAATGCCATACTTGTGAAATCAGTGGAACCGGTACAGTTTCATAACGTATATTCGTGTACACCACTTGATGTCCTGGGTTTGAGTGTCTTGTGTTTGACAACCTTGTTATTGACACACGGGCCCATCCTGGGTGAAAAAGCATTCTGAGTTTACGGAGCCTGATTGCAGATGTTTTGTTGCCGCACACTCAAGCTTCCCATCATGTTGTTTGAGAACATAAGGAAATGGTTTTGTATAACGTTTAGTACAGTAACATATGTACTGTAACTGATTTGTTCATCCTTCTTAACCCCCATACCACTGGTATTTATTGAAACGTCCAAAGTAAAGTAGCCATCATCTTTAGCCATAGAGTCATAGAGTTATACAGCACAGTAACAGCCCCTTGGGCCCATTGTGTCTGTGCTGGCCATCAAGCACCTATCTATTCGAATCCCATTTTCCAGCACTTGGCCCTTAGCCTTGTACACTATGGCATTTCAAGTGCTCATCAACATACTTCTTAAATGTTGTGAGGGTTCCTGCCTTGGTCACACTTCAGGCAGTGTGTTCAAGATTCCAACCACCCTCTGGATGAAAACATTTTTTGTCAAATCCCCTCTAAACCACCTGCCCCTTACCTTAAATCTATGCCCCTTGGTTATTGACCCCTCCGCGAAGGGAAAGGTTTCTTCCTATCTATCCTATCAATGCCCCTCATAATTTTGTATACTTCAATCAGGTCCCCCCTCAGCCTTCTCTGCTCTAAGGGCAGATAGGCCCTGGCCTATCCAGTCTCTCTTCATAGCTGAAATGCTCCAGCCCAGGCAACATCCTGGTAAATCTCCTCTGCACCCTCTCCAGTGCAATCATATCCTTCCTATAGTGTGGAGCCCAGAATTGTACACAGTACTCCAGCTGTGGCCTAACTAGTGTTTTATACGGCTCCATCATAACCTCCTTTCTCTTATCTTCTATGCTTCAGCTAATAAAGGCAAGTACCCCAATGCCTTCCTAACCACCTTATCTATCTTTGATGCTGCCTTCAGTGATCTATGGACAAGTACACCAAGGTCTCTCTGACCCTTTGTACTTCCTAGGGTCCTACCATCCATTGTATATTCCCTTGCCTTGTTAGTCCTCCCATATTCCACTGAAGAGCTCAGGCCAAACCAGGACTTGGCATATTATTTGTCAACCATGTATAACTGACTGGCAGTTGTATTCTGCATTCTTGGACCAATGGTGAAGTATTTTATACAATCACAAATTGGTTTATGACTCCATAAGCAGAGATGTGATACCTTGCCTGAACTCAGATTAGTCCAAATATTACACACAGAATCAATACCTGTAGTGTCATCATTGTCAAGTCTTTGGGCTGGAATCTATGAACCCACTGACGATCTCGGCAGTGAGTTCAAAAAATGGCGGCCCGCCCAACCAATCACATGGAGGAGGGGGCGGGGGCTGTCCGTCCCCGGCAACGGCGTCAGCTGTCTGTGCGCAGGCGCTGGCGTCGTTTTTAAAGGGCCGTCAGCCCTGCCGGCAGATTTAAATATTGAAAGAAATATATCACAAAATTAAATAAATATATTTCTTTTGCCCATTTACCACCCCCAATAATAATTAGAATGACTATTTGCCTTTTCTCCCAAAACATTTACCTTTTACATCTGCCCTTCGCCCCCAAACAGCACAAAGTTTAAGATTTAACCCTTCCCATAATCCCCTACACCCATTCCGTGAATTTGACCCTGCCCCCCCCCACACACTGATAAACTTACCTCCTCCCCCCTCCCCACCAGTGTGGCGTCTTGTTTCCGTGGACTGGGATCTGAAAGCGTGGGAGTGCCGGACACCGCATCAAAGATTGCGGAGGGCCCTCAAGATCTCAGGTAAGTGTATTTAAATGAATTAATTTTATTGATTTGAATATTTAAATTATGGTCCCATTGCCCAGTGGTGGGGGTGGGGGTGGGGAGGGGGCCGTCACAGAGCCTCGTCATCACCAGGAGGATCGGGCCGGGCCCTGCCGCTGTCAAGGTCCTTGACGGCCTCATCCATAGCCATCTTCAGGCCCCTCCACATCACGGATCATGACATCGAGGGCTTCTTAAAATCCAGCCCTTTATATCTTTAAGTTAAGCATTGTATCTCCATTAATGATCAAAACAATTTCTGACCACACTCCAGTCTTCAACTGGATAATGTGACACCACCCAGTACTTTGATGTTTCTCTTTCCCAGTGTATTATAACAGAAGCAGAATGATACCTGGACTCCAGCGTTTAAATTAGGAGGAGAAATTACACAAACTACAGTTGTATTCCCTCAAATTTAGAACATCTTAACGGTGATTTTATCAAATTTTTCAAGACATTAAGGGGAAGATAGGGTAGATAGAGAGAAACTATTTCTGCTGGTTGGTGAGTCTAGAACAAGGAGGCTTGTCAAATAATTGGAGCCAGACTTTCAGTTGTGAAATTAGGAAACACTTCTTCCCGCAAAGGAATTCCAGAATGCTGGAACAGGTTCTCCTGTTTCTACGTTCCTCTTTCCACAGCTGGGTTCACCTTATGCACAATTGAAACTCATCCTAGTCTTTTTGGTGCAAACACATGATCCTTTTTTCCATCGCGTAACACCAAGAGATTGTCACCAGCTTCATATTTAAAAGGTATCATCCTTTTATCGATGTAATTCTTCATCTGATTTTTTGATTTGCCAGTTTGATGGGCCACATATTGATTAGTGACTTGGTCATCGTCAATCATAATAACCAATCATGTGTCCAAAACACTCCCGGAATCAATGGTGTTTCTGGTGGCAGCAAAGAGATGTCCTGGGGTACACATTAGTCACCCATCATTGTTTGGTAAGGTGGCATCCTGCAGTGCAGTGTGGGATAGAACATTTAGCCATTAAACACATTGGCAGCAGAGTTGCCCGTTTGTTTCAGCTTTAATTTTTTTTCTTGTTTATGCTTTCAGACAGCAACTGTTCATTATTCTGTCATTGACACCTCCTCTAGATGCATCTTTTATTTGTTTACTTGTCCCATTACCATTCCCTTTGGCTCTGCACCATCAACTCTTTTGTCATTTAATGTCTCCCGTCTTCAGCCCTATCACAGACCTTCCCTTTTGTTCTTTTTCTACACTCCCACATTTGACCTCCTTAAAACCTATTACATTTCTAACTTTCACCAGTTCTGATGAAGGGTCACCAACCTGAAACGTTAACTCTTTTTCTCCCCTCTCAGATGCTGCCAGATGTGCTGCGTATTTCCAGCATTTTCTGTTTTTATTTCAGATTTCCAGCATCCACAGTATTTTGTTTGTGTTTTGTTGTTGTTGTTGTCCACTCAGTTGGGTAATTTGCAAAAAACTTGTTAAGCATCATTTTCAAAGTCCTATTTCCCCTTTCGAACACCCTGATGACTGAGGCTGATGGGATAACATGCAATTTTTGTGTAATTCCCATTGCTTCCTGTAATGCTGGAAAGAAAATCCCTGTGAATTGTGAACCTTTATCAACATCCACTTGTATTACTAATCCCCACCTCCAGATCACCTCACTCAGTAGTAAGTGTGCTGCAGTGAGCCGTGTGTTAGTTATTATGGGAATGTCTCGATCCACTTAGTGAAATTGTCTATAATTACTGAGCAATGTCGGTGACCTGCATTTGACCTGTGTGAGGATCCAAGATTTGGAGGTGAGTTCACGGTACCTCGGAGCGGGGGTGGGGTTTGGGATCGACAGTGAAGATTGGAGAAGGACACGGTTAGTGTACATAAATGACAATGTGGCAGAGAAACAAAACGCCAGTCAATGTGCCGCTTGATGTCAGGGCACCAGGCAAAGTTACCCACTTTTTAATTCATTGCCTTGGTACATGAGCAATGATGTGAAGGGATCACTGGAGCCAATGGGGCTGCACTGATTGGACTATTGATTATGCAACGAGTCATTCTATTAGAGAAAAAAACATAAACACATCGAAAAATAGCAAACATAGAAAATGTACGGCTCAGAAAGCAGCCTTTCAGCCCATCATGTCTGTGCTGACCAATGAAGTGTTACCCAGCCTAATCTCACTTTCCAGTCCTTGATCCGTACCCCTGTAGGTTACAGCACTACAGGTCCATATCCAAGTTTTTTTTTAATTGCAATGAGGATTTCTGCCTCTACCACCCTTTTCATTAGAGAGGGCGCAACTCTCACGGACCTCTGGGTGACAAAAAATCTCTTAAACTGCTCTCCAGTCCTTCTGCCAATTACTGTAAATCTACACCCCGGTTACTGACCTCTCTGCTCAGTGAAATGGGACCTTTCTACCCAGTCTATCTGGGCACCTCAGCATTCTAAATATCTCAATTGAATATCCCCTCAATTTCCTCTGTTCGAAACACAAGAACTCCAGCCTGTTCAATCTTTCCTCAGAGCTAATATTCTCCATTCCTCACAACATTCCATAGATCTCCTCCGTGCCCTCTGTAGTGCATCCTTCCTGTAATGCAGTGACCAGAACAGTATGCAGTACTATAGCTGCAGTATTACTAGTATTTTATACACTTCAACATAATATCCCTGCTGTATATTGTATGTCCCAGTCAACAAAGTGAAGTATCCCGTATGCCTTCGTAACCACCTTATCTACCAGGCCTGCTACCTTCCGGGATCTGCAGCCATACACTCCGAGGTTCCTCTGTTCCTCTACAATTTTCAGTTTGCTACATTTGTTGTGTATTTGTTTGCCTTGTTTGTCCTCCCCAAATAAATCACCTCACACCTCCCTGGATTGAATTCCATTTTCCACTTTTCTGCCCACCTGACCAGTCCACTGATGTCTTTCTGCAGTCTACAGTTTTCTTCCTCATCATCAGAGAGTCATAGAGTCATTTACAGCACAGACGGAGCCATTCGTCCTCTCGACTCCATGCCAACTCTCCATGGAGCTATCCAGTCAGTTCCTTTCCCTCACTCAATCCCCATAGCCCTGCATGTCTATTTCTTTCAAGTGGCCATCCAATTTTCTTTTGAAGTCATTGATTGTCTCAGCTTCCACAACCCTTGTGGGTAGCGAGTTCCAGGTCATTACCAACTGCTGCGTGAAAAAGTTCTTCCTCATATTCCCCCTGCATCTCTTGCCCAATCTGTGTCCCTTAGTCCTTGTTTCATTTGTTAATGAAAACAGTTTTATTTTCCTTGTCTAACTTATCTTAGCCTGTCATCATCTTGTACACTTCTATTAAATCTCCCCTCAATCTCCTTTGTTCTGAGGAGAACAACCCTAGCTTTTCCAACCTAAACTTGTAACTACAATTCTCCATCCCTGGAACCATTCTGGTAAATCCCCTCTGCACCCTCTCAAAGACCCTCACATCCTTCTTGAAGTGTGGTGACCAGAACTGGACACAATACTCCAGTTGGGGCCTAACCAGAGCCTTCTAAAAGTTCAGCTTAACTTTTCTGCTTTTGTACTTAAAGCCTCTATTTATGAAGCTCAATATCCCATCTGCTTTACGAACCACTCTCTTTATATCCTGCCACTTTCAAAGATCAAGGCACATGCACCCCCAGGTCCCTCTGTTCCTGCACACTCTTTAGAACTGTGCTATTAAGTAAATAATCCATCTGCCACATCTCTGCCCATTCTGCTCGCCTATCTATGTCCTGTTGCAGGCCGTTCATGTCATACTCACTGTTTGGCACACCTCCAAGTTTGGGGTGATCGGCTAATTTTGAGATTCTACTCTGCATTCCAAGATCCAAGTCATTTATATATAGTAAAAAAAATCAGTGGGCCCAGTCTCGACTCTTGGGGAACACCACTATCTACAATCCTCCAGTCTGATAAATAACCATTTATTACAACTCACTGTTTTCTGTCCTGAAGCATTTTTTTTTAATCCAATTATACACTGACCCTCTGCTTCTATGAACCTTAATTGTGTTCATCATCCTTTTATGTGGTACCTTATCAAACGCTTTCTTAAAATCCAAACAAACAACATCCACTGTGTTCCCTTCATCAACCTTCTCTGTTACTTCATCAAAGAATTCAATTAGATTAATGAAGCATGATCTCCCTTTTACAAATTCATGCTGGCTGTCCTTAATTAACTCGAACCTCTACAAGTCTGTGTTGATTTTTTCCTTGATTATTGTTGCTAAAACCTCACCCATCATTGATGTTAAACTAACTGGCCTGTACTTGCTCGGACTGTCCTTATGCCCTTTCTTAAATAAGGGTGTCACATTTGTCACTCTCCAATCCTCTGGCACCTCCCCCATTTCGAGGGAAGATTATGGCAGGCCCTTCCGTTATCTCCATCCCCACTTCCTTGAGCAACCTGGGATGCAAACCATCCGGACCAGGTGACTTATCTACCCTAAACTTAGTCAGCCTTTTTAGCACCTCCCCCCTCTCAATTTCTACCCCATCTATTGTCTCTACTCTCTCCTCTTCTACTGATATTTTGTCAGATTCCAATTCTTTAGTGAACACTGTTCAAACGTATTTATTAAGTATATTAGCCTTGCCCTGCGCCTCTAAGCATGTGTTACTCTATTTATCCCTAATAGGCCTCACTCCACATCTTACAACCCGCTTACTGTTTCTCTGCCGGTAGAAGATTTTTGGGTTCCCTTTTATGTTGACTGCCATTTTATTCTCATATTCTCTCTTTGCCATGTCTAATTTTCCTCTACACCTCCCTATCAACTTATTGTATATGGCCTGGTTCTCACTTGAAGAATTCACCTGACAGACATCATACACCCTCTTGTTTTTGTTGCATCATAAACTCTATTTCCTTTATCATCCAAGGAGCCCTGTTATTGGTTCTTTTACCTTTCACCCTTGGTGGAATGTTCCGAGCCTGTACCTGAAGCATCTCTTCATTAAAGATATCCCATTGTTCTGCTGCAGCTCTTCTTGTCAGACTTTGGTTCAATTCTACCCTTCTCATCGCATTAAAATTAGCCGTCTTCAACCTTATATCTTATTTTGTTCCTCGCTTTTCTGCAATACGAGTCAAAACATTACGATATGATGAAGTTCACCTGAACACATTTCAGAAATTCCTCCCCCTCCTTATCCTTTAGAATTATTCCAATCGATATTTGGGTGATTAAACTCCCCCAATATCACCACTCTATAGTTCTTGAACAGCTCTCTGATTCCCTTGCAGATTTGTTCCTCTATCGCTTTCTCACTATTTAGAGGATTATAGAATACCCCAGGTTATGTGATCATATCCATCTTCCTTTTCAACTCTAACCAAATGGATTCTGTCCTTGCCCCTTCAAGGGCTTCCTCTCTTTCCAACAATGCAATGTCTTCCCTTATCAATACTGCCACACCACCTCACTTTTTTCCTTCTCCATCTTTTCTGAACGCTTTATATTCTTGTATATTAAATGCCCAGTCCTCGCCACGTTTCCGTTATTGCCCCAACATCATATTCCTACACTGCTATTAGTGTTTGTAGCTCATCAACCTTATTCACCACATTTTGTGCATTTACACACATGCTTTGTAATTCTGTCTTTACATTCCTTGTAGTCCTTCTCAGTCCGCTCCGATCTAATATGGACCGACTCCCTTCTCTAGTATTGTCTAACACGCTCACATGCTGCTGCCCATCCCTCGCCAATTTAGTTTAAACCCTACCCAACCACACTTGTGAATGTTCCTGTGAGGATATTGGCCCCAGTCCTGGTGAGTTGCAATCTGTCCCTTTTGATTTGATGTCTCCTGCTGAGAACTGGTCCCAAAGCCCCAAGAATCTGACCCCCCCTCCCATCCCCTGCACCATGTTCAAGCCACACATTGATCCTCCCTATCTTCTGAATTCTACTCTCACTCGCACGTGGCACTGGGAGTAATCCAGTGGTTACTACCCTCGATGTACTACTCTTTAACTTCCTCCCTAGCTACTGAAAATCTGACCCCAGGACCTCAATACCTGCCCTTGCTGTGTCATTAGTACCAACGTGCACCACAACATCTGGATCTGTCCCTTCCCCGTGCAGAATATTCTGCACCCTCTCTATGATGTCCTTTATCCTGGCACCAGGGAGACATCCCACTATGCGGGACTCATGAGAACAGTTTCAGAGATGTTATCTGTCCCCCTGACCATGGAATCACCTATAACAACTGCATTTCTGCCCTTTGCTGCTCCCTCCTGTACAGTCCCATGTCCATGATTGCCATAGTCTGAACTGCACTCTTTCAAGGTGTCCTCACTCCCAGCATTCTCCACTGCTGAGTACTGGTTTGTGAGTAACACACATCCCAAAGACTCCTGCACTTCCTGCCTCTTCCTAATCTTCTGGATGGCCACCCACCTACTATCCTGAACTCCTACTGCCTGTGGGGTGACCAGCTCCTGGAACATACAATCCAGGAAAGTCTCCTGCTCCCTGATGCTCCGCAGTGATTCCAGCTGCCCCACAGGCTCGGAAATCCTGAGATCGAGCTGAAGCAGCTGGAGACACGTCATACACGCATGGTCACCCAAGACACAGGAAGTAGCCACCTGGCTCAGGAATTGCAAACAACAGGTCGCAGCTGCTTATCCATGATCTAAAACACCCCTCTATTCCCCTTTTGAACAATCTATTTAGTACCCTGTCTAAACGATCAATTGTAATTACTACCTCTAGTCCTGCTCTGTGCTTATACTCTTATTACAACACCTGCTGTTACACTACCCCGATTATATGTTTTAATTTCCCAGCTCCAAATTTGAACCAATATCCTCCCTGCTGGTCTCTCTTTCTCTCTTTCTCTCTCTCTCTCTCTGTCTTGCTCTATAATATATTATAAAATCTGCCTTAGTTTTTAAGTGAAGGCTCTGACTATCATTTTCCAATTGTCTCTGGTAACTGACCTGGTGCCAGAGTACTGGACGACTGCAGCATTGTTTAAATATAGAGGAAGGGATAGTCCAGATAATTACAGGCCAGTCAGCCTGACCTCAGTGATGGGCAAATTATTGGATAAATCTCTGAGAGGCAGTATAAATCATCATTTAGAAAGGTAGGAATTAATAAAGGACAATCAGTATGGATTTGGGAAGCGAAGGTTGTGTTTGACTAACTTGTTTGAATTTTTTGCAGAGTTGAAAAGAAGGTTGATGAGGGTAGCGTATTTGATGTAGTCGACATGGATTGTAGCAAGGCTTTTGACAAGGTTCCACATGACAGACTGGTCAGAAAATTGAAAGCTCATGGGATCCAAGGGAAACTGGCAAGTTGGATGTAAAACTTGTTCAGCAGAAGAAAGCAAAGAGTTATGGTCGATGGGTATTTTTTTTATTGGAATGTTTTTTTCCACTAGGGTTCACCCGGGCTCAATACTGGGTCCCTTGTTGCTCGTGGTCTTTGTCAATGATTTCGACTTAAACGTTGAGGTGTGATTAAGAAGTTTACAGATGATGTGAAAATTGTCCGTGTAGTTGATAGCTGGAGAGAAGCAGCGGAAGCAGAGCGGAGATTTAAAAAGAGCGCTAAAAGATCAGAGGCTGGAGAAAAAGCAGCGGGAGCAGAGTAGAAATTCAAATTCTAAATCAAAAATTGAAAATTGGCGTCACATTCAACAGAGAGTGCGGGGAGACAGAAAGCCAGCCGGGGTGAGTATACCGATAAGCTTTTAATTTAATCTAAATTAATCAAATTAAAAAATGAGTCTTTATCGATTCATTAGCATTCATTGGCTGCCGACTGGCATCTGTGATGCTGGGAACCTGAGGAGGAGGCCGAGATGGATCATCCACTTGGCACTTCTGGCTGAAGATGGTTGTAAATGCTTCATCTTTGTCTTTTGCACTGATGTGCTGGGCTCCTCCATCATTGAGGATGGGGATATTTGTAAAGTCTCCTCCTTTGATTAATTGTTTAATTGTTCACCATCATTCACGACTGCATGTGGCAGGACTGCAAAGCTTTGATCTGAACAGTTGGTTGTGGGATCGCTTAGCTCTGTCTATAGCACAGTTCACAGTACTTCCAAGTTTTGTCAGCTGCACATTTTGAAATTGTGCCCTGTACACCCAAGTGCAATTCATGAATAGAAACCACAAAAAGCAATGGTCTGAGTACCTGTCCCTGGGGAACACCACTGTTTCCTTTCCTCCAATCACAAAAAACAACCGTTCACCAACATCTCAGTTTTCTCTCACTTATCCAATTTTATATACATCCCCCTGCAGACAGGCAGGCAGGCAGACAGATAGACAGACAGATAGGGAGGCAGGCACTCCAGCAGACAGGCAGACAGACAGGCAGGAGCCCCCGCAGATCGGCAGACAGATAGACAGACAGGGAGGCAAGTGGCCCCGCAGACAGGCAGACGGATAAACAGATACTGGATAATTGTATATTGTAACCTGTGGAGTTGGTTATTTGTAGTTTCAGAAGGCTTTCAACAAGGTCTCACACAGGAGGTTAGTAAACAAAATTAGAGCATATGGGAATTGGGGGTAATATATTGGCATGGATTGCGAATTGGTTAATGGGCAGAAAACAGAGAGTAGGAATAATTGGGTCATTCTCAGGATGGCAGGCTGTTACTAGTGGGGTATCGCAAGGATCAGTGATTGGGCCACAGCTGTTCACAATCCATATTCATTATTTGGATATGTGGACCAAATGTAATATTTCCAAATTTGTTGCTGGCACAAAACGAGGTGTGAATGTAAGTTGTGAGGAGGATGTAAAAAGGCTGCAAGGGAATTGGGACAGGATAAGTGAATGGGAAAGAACATGGCAGACAGAATATAATGTGATGAAGTGTGAAATGATCCACTTTGGTAGAAAAAACAGAGGGGCAGAGTATTTGGTGAGGCGGTGGTGTATTGACCTAGGTACCAGAAATGACAACGGCAAACCCAGCCCTATCAACTGTGCAAAGTCTTCTTTACTGACATCTGGGGGCTTGTGCCAAAATTGGGAGAGCTGTCCCACAGATGCGAGTCAAGCAGCAGCCTGTCATAGTCATACTCACGGAATCATAGGTCCCAGACACCACCATCACCATCCCTGAGTATGTCCTGTCCCACCGGCAGAACAGACCCAGCAGAGGTGGCGGCACAGTGGTATACAGTTGGAAGGGAGTTGCCCTGGGAGTCCTCAACATCGACTCTGGACCACGTGATGTCCAGTCAAAAACGGACAAGGAAACCTCCTGCTGATTGCCACCGACAGCCCCTCCCCCCCACCTCCTGCTGACCCTCAGCTGATGAATCAGAACTCCTCCATGGTGAACACCACTAGGTGGAAGCGCTGAGGGTAGCAAGGACACAGAATGTAATCTGGGTGCGGGACTTCAATGTCCATCACCCAGAGTGGCTCGGTAGCATCATTACTGACCGAACTGGCCTAATCTTCAAGCACACAGCGGATAGACTGGGTCTGCGACAGGTGGGGAGGGAAAACATACTTGACCTCATCCTCACCAATCTGACAGTATTGATAGAAGAGACCACCGCAGAGTCCTTGTGGAGATAAAGCTCCGTCTTCACATTGAGGAGGCACTCCATCGTGCTGTGTGGCACTACCACCGTGCTATATGGGATAGATTTCGAACAGATCTAGCAACTCAAAACTGGGCATCCACGAGGCACTGTGGGCCATCGGCAGCAGCAGAATTGTATTCAACCACAATCTGTAACCTCATGGCTGGCATATCCCCCACTCTACCCTGACCATCAAGCCGGGGGGTCAACCCTGGTTTAAAGAAGAGTGCAGCAGGGCATGCCAGGAGCAGCACCAGGCATACCTCAAAATGTGGTGTCAACCCAGTGAAGCTACAATCCAGGATTAGTTGTGGCCAATATAATATAATAAAAGCAAAATACTGCGGATGCTGGAAATCTGAAATAAAAACAAGAAAGGCTGGAACCACTCAGCAGGTCTGGCAGCATCTGTGGAAAGAGAAGCAGAGTTAACGTTTCGGATCAGTGACCCTTCTTCGGAACTAGCAAATATTAGAAATGTCAAAGGTTATAAGCAAGTGAGCCGGGGGTGGGGCAAGAGATAACAAAGGAGAAGGTGTAGATTGGACAAGGCCACATAGCTGACCAAGAGGTCATGGAGCAAAGGCAAACAGTAAGTTAATGGCGTGTTGAAAGACAAAGCATTAGTATAGATAGGGTGTTAACGAATTGAAGATTGAGCAGCAGGAAGTACAAACATGAAAAAATACAGTGGGTAAGCAAACTGCACAAACTACAATGAAATGAAATAAATAAAAGGAAAAAAATTGTAAAAAATGTAAAAAAAGAAAAAATAACTAAAAATAAAAGTAAAATGGGGGGCCCGTCATGCTCTGAAATGATTGAACTCAATGTTCAGTCCGGCAGGCTGTCGTGTGCCTAATCGGAAAGTGAGATGCTGTTCCTCGAGCTTGCATTGATGTTCACTGGAAAACTGCAGCAATCCCAGGACAGAGATGTGAGCATGAGAGCAGGGGGGAGTTTTGAAATGGCAAGCAACCGGAAGGTCAGGGTCCTGCTTGCGGACTGAGCGGAGGTGTTCTGCAAAGTGGTCACCCAGTCTGCGTTTGGTCTCCCCAATATAGAGGAGACCACATTGTGAGCAGCGAATACAGTATACTACATTGAAAGAAGTACAAGTAAATCGCTGCTTCACCTGAAAGGAGTGTTTGGGGCCTGGGATAGTGAGGAGAGAGGAGGGAAATGGGCAGGTATTACACCTCCTGTGATTGCAGGGGAAGGTGCCATGGGACGGGGACGAGGTGGTGGGGGTAATGGAGGAGTGGACCAGGGTGTCGCGGAGGGAACGATCCCTTCGGAATGCTGACAGGGGAAGGGAGGGGAAGATGCGTTTGGTAGTGGCATCACGCTGGAGGTGGCGGAAATGGCGCAGGATGATCCTTTGGATATGGAGGCTGATGGGGTGGAAAGTGAGGACAAGGGGAACCCTGTCACGGTTCTGGGAGGGAGGGGAAGGGTTGAGGGTAGAAGTGCGGGAAATGGGCCGGACATGGTTGAGGGCCCTGTCAACAACAGTGGGGGGAAAATCCTCGATGAGGAATAAGGAGGTCATATCAGCAGCATCGTCATGGAAGGTAGCATCATCAGAGCAGATGCGTCGGAGACGGAGTAACTGGGAGAATGGATTGGAGTCCTTGTTGTGGCCAAACTGTGTAAGCAGCATGCGATAGACAGAGCTAAATGATCCCACAACCAACGGATCAGATCTAAGCTCTGCAGTCCGGCCACATCCAGTCGTGACTGGTGGTGAACAATTTAACAACTAATTGGTGGCTCCACAAATATCCCGACCTCAGTGATAGGGGAGCCCAGAACATTACTGCAAAAGATAAGACATTTGCAACAATCTTCAGCCAGAAGTGCCGAGTGGATGATCCACCTCGGCCTACTTCCTGCATCTACCCTCTCAATTCCTGTTAGAATTTTATAGATTTCCCCTTCACTCTTCTGAACTCCAGCGAATATAATCCTAACCAACTCAATCTCTGCTCAGACGTCAGTCCCTCCATCCCAGGAATCAGTCTGGTAAACCTTCGCTGCACTCCTTCTACAGCAAGAATATTCTTCCTCAGATAAGGATACCAAAACTGCATACAATATTCCAGGTGTGGCCTCACCAAGGCCCTGTATAATTGCAGCAAGATATCCCTGCTCCTGTACTCGAATACTCTCGCTGTGAAGGCCAACATACCATTTGCCTTTTTTTACCACCTGTTGCACCTGCATGCTTACTGTCGGCAATTGGTGTACAAGAACACCCAGGTCTCGCTGCATATTCCCCTCTCTCAGTTTATAGCCATTCAGATAATAATCTGCCTTTCTGTTTTTGCTACCAAAGTGGAAAACCTCACATTTATCCACATTATACTGCATCTGTCATGCATATGCCCAATCACTCAACTTGTCCAAATCACCCTGAAGTCTCTCTGCATCCTCCTCACAACTCACCCTCCCACTCAGATTTGTGTCATCTACAAATTTGGAGATATTACATTTAGTTCCCTCATCTAAATTATTAATATATATTGTGAATAGCTGGGTTTCTAGCACCGATCCCTGCTGTACCCCACTAGTCACTGCCTGCCATTCAAAAAAAGACCCATTTATCCCTACTCTTTGTTTCCTATCTGCCAACCAATTTTCTATCCATCACAATACACTACCCCCAATCCCATGCGCTTTAATTTTACACGCTAATCTCTTATGTGGGACTTTGTTGAAAGCCTTCTGAAAGTCCAAATAAACCACATCCACTGGCTACGCCTCATCAACTCTACTGGTTACATCCTCGAAGAATTCTAGTACATTTGTCGAACATGATTTCCCTTTCGTAAATCCATGCTAACTCTGTCCGATTCTACCACTGTTCTCCAAGTGCTCTGCTATAAAATCTTTGATAATGGACTCTTGAATTTTCCCCATATCAGACGTCAGGCTGACTGGTCTATAATTCCGTGCTTTCTCTCTACCTCCCTTTTTAAATAGTGGGGTTACATTAGCTACCCTCCAATCTATAGGAACTATTCCAGAGTCTATAATATCTTGTAAGATGACCATCAATGCATCCAATATTTCTAGGGCCACTTCCTTAAGTACTATGGGCTGCATACCATCAGGCCCTGGGGATTTATCGGCCTTCAATCCCATCGATTTCCCCAACACCATTTCTCAACTAAGACTGATTTTCTTCAGTTCCTCTCTCTCACTAAACCCTCTGTTCCCCAATGTTTCTGGTATGATATTTGTGCCCTCCTTTGTGAAGACAGAACCAAAGTATGCATTTAGTTGGTCAGCCATTTCTTTGTTCCCTATAATAAATTTCCCTGTTTCTGACTGTAAGGGAGCTATATTTGTCTTCACAAATCTTTTTCTCTTCACATACCTAGAGAAACTTTTACAATCAGTTGTTATGTTTCCTGCAAGCTTGCTCTCATACTCTATTTTCCCCTTCTTAATCAATTCCTTGGTCCTCCTTTGTTGAATTCTAAACTGCTTCCAATCCTCAGGTCTGTTGTTTTTTCTGGCGAATTTATATGCCTCTTCCTTGGATCTAATGCTATCTCTAATTTCCTTTGTAAGCATTGGTTTGGCTACCTTTCCCGTTTTACTTTTGTGCCAGACAGGAATAAACAATTGTTACAGTTCATCCATGCACTCTTTGAATGTTTGCCATTGCTTTTCCACCATCGTTCCTTTAAGTAATGTTTCCCAATCCATCATAGCCAACGCGCACCTGAGACCTTCGTAGTTTCCTTTACTAAGATTCAGGACCTTAGTCTCAGAATCAACTTTGTCACTCTCCATCTTGATGAAGAAATCTATCATATTATGGTCGCTCATCCCCAAGGGGACTCGCACAATTAGATTGCCAATTATACCACTTTCATTATATAATACCCAGTCTAGGATGGCCTGTTCTCTAGTTGGTTCCTCAACATATTGCTCCAGAAAACCATCCCGTATACACTCCAAGAATTCCTCCTCTACGCTATTGTGACTAATCTGATTTGCCCATTCTGTATGCAGATTAAAGTCACCCATAATTACAGATGTTCCTTTATCGCATGCATCTCTAATTTCCTGTTTAATGCCATTCCCAACATCACCACTATGGTTTGGGGGTCTATATGCAACCCCCACTAACATTTTTTGCCCCTTAGTATTTCTCAGCTCTGTCCATACAGATTCCACATCATCAGAACTAATATTTAGGGCGGCACAGTGGCGCAGTGGTTAGCACCGCAGCCTCATAGCTCCAGGGACCCAGGTTCGATTCCAGGTACTGCCTGTGTGGAGTTTGCAAGTTCTCCCGGTGTCTGCGTGGGTTTTCTCCGGGTGCTCCGGTTTCCTCCCACAAGCCAAAAGACTTGCAGGTTGATAGGTAAATTGGCCGTTATAAATTGTCACTAGTGTAGGTAGGTGGTAGGGAAATATAGGGAGAGGTGGGGATGTTTGGTAGGAATATGGGATTAGTGTAGGATTAGTATAAATGGGTGGTTGATGTTCGGCACAGACTCGATGGGCCGAAGGGCCTGTTTCAGTGCTGTATCTCTAATCTAAATCTAAATCTTTCTTCACTGTTAATTTCCTCTTTAACCAGCAATGCAACTCCACCGCCTTTTGCTTTTCGTCTGTCCTTCTTAAATACTGAACACCTTTGGATGTTCATTTCCCAACCCTGGTCACCCTTCAGACTTGTCTCTGTAATCCTGACTGTATCATACCCATTTACATCTTCTGTACTCTTTCCAATGCCCTCCCATCGTTCCTCAACTTCGACGCCCAAAATTGGATGCAATACTCCAGCTGAGGCCAAACTAGTGTCTTATACTAGTTCAACATAACTTCCTTGCTCTTGTACTCTATGCCTCTATTTATAAAGCCCAGGATACTGTATCCTTTATTAACTGCTCTCTCAACCTGTCCTGGCACCTTTAATGACTTATGCACATATACACCTGGGAAACTCCACTACAAAACTTCCTCCAGCCCAAAAAACATCCATTAACCACTACTCTTTGTTTCCTGTCACTCAGCCATTTTTGTATCCAGATTGCTACTGTCCCTTTTATTCCATGAGCTACAAGTTTGCTCACAGGTCTATTGTGTGGTATTGTATCAAATGCCTTTTGAAAGTCTATGTACACCACATCAATGGCATTGCCCTCATTAACCCTCTCTGTTACCATCTCAGAAAACTCCAGCAAGTTAGTTAAACATGATTTTCCCTGAAGAATTCCATGCTGGCGTTCCTTAATTAACTCACATTTGTCCAGTGACTATTGATTTTGACCCGATTTATTGTTTCTTGAAGTTTTCCCAGCACCAAAGTTAACCTGACTGGCCTGTAGTTACTGGGTTTATCCTGACACCCTTTTTTGAACAAGGGTGTAACGTTTGCAGTTCTCCAGTCTCTGGCACCACACCTGAGTCGAAGGAAGACTGAAAAATTATGGCCAGTGCCTTTGCGATTTCCAACCTCAATTCCCTCAGTATCCTTGGATGCATCTCATCCGGCCCTGGTGCTTTATCCACTTTAAGTTCACAAAGCCTATCTGGTACTTCCTTTTTATTAATCTTAAACCCCTCTAGTGTCTGACTGACCTCCTCTTTCAACATTGCCTGGGTTGCATCTTTATCTTTGGTTAAGACAGGTGCAAATTATTGATTTAATACTTCAGCTATGCCATCTGCCTCCATATGTAAATCCCCTTTCTGGTCTCTAATCAGGCCCCACTCCTCCTTTTACCAACCTGTTACTATTTATATGCCTATAGAAAACTTAGGAATTACCTTTAATTCTGGCTGCCAGTCTCTTCTCATGCTCTCTGCTTCTCTTATTTGCTTTTTCGCATCCCCTTTGAACCTTCTATATTCAGCCTGGTTCTCAATAGTATTTTCTACCTCTTTGGCCTCCTTGTCTCGAGAGACAATGGGTAAGCGCCTTGAGGTGGTCAGTGGTTTGTGGAACAGTGCCTGGAGTGGCTATAAAGGCCAATTCTACAGTGACAGACTCTTCCACAGGCGCTACAGATAAAATTGGTTGTCGGGGCTGTTACACAGTTGGCTCTCCCCTTGCGCTTCTGTCTTTTTTCCTGCCAACTACTAAGTCTCTTTGACTTGCTGCTCACACGCCCCGCCTTTATGGTTGTCTGTCAGCTCTGGAGATCACTGGCAACTGACTCCCACGACTTGTGGTTAATGTCACAGGACTTCATGTCACGTTTGCAGATGTCATTAAAGCGGAGACATGGACGGCTGGTGGGTCTGATACCAGTGACGAGCTCGCTGTACGATGCGTCCTTGGGGATCCTGCCAGGATTTTCTACCTGGCATCTGTCAGAAGCATACTTTTTCTTCTTTATCTTAATCTCTATCTCTTTTGTCATCCAAGGAATTCTGGATTTGTTTTCCCTACTTTTCCACTTCCTGGGAACATACCTTGACTGTCCCTGAACTATCTTTTCTTTGAAGGTAGCCAATTGTTCATCTATCAGTTTTCCTGCCAGCTTTCACCCCAGCTCAATTCTTACCCAATGAAAGTTGGTGTTGGAGGGTATTCCCAAGCACAGAGGCACCTGCAGTAATATATATATAGTTCAAATGTTATTAGAGTAAGTAGATACATATAATCTGAAAGAACATGGAGGAGGTTGCAAGGCATCATGGGGCTTAGTTAACTTGACCACATTCCACACAAGAGCTGACTAATCAAAATTTAAACAAAGACAAAGCAGATGTCCTTGTGGAATGCTGACAAAGGTACCAGCCTGTAACGAGGTCAAGCTAAGATGCTATGCGTACATGAGAACCAAGGATAATGGATAAGGGGGAATGGAAAACATCATGAGTAATCCCCTATCTGTCTATGGGCAGGTTGTACAGTCCCTCCATGCCGAGTAACCACTTCTACTGGCTCTAATAATCAATGTATATGATCGATAATCTTTGTGATTGGACCATGTCCAGCCGGGATGGGCTGAGTAACTGTTTGAAAATGTATAAGTATTGAT
Source organism: Heterodontus francisci (assembly GCF_036365525.1). Lineage (NCBI taxonomy): Eukaryota > Metazoa > Chordata > Chondrichthyes > Heterodontiformes > Heterodontidae > Heterodontus > Heterodontus francisci. The sequence continues at coordinate 37,869,965 of NC_090410.1, forward strand.
GATTTTCCTTTGTTCGGTGGAGAGGCATCTGGACAGCCCAGTGACCTGCTCCCCACTGGCGTAACTCAATTAACTGTTTGACATTGGAGCAGACCTGAGTGTCGAGTGATTCTTCTGGATTCATTCCCGCTAACAGTTGGCCTTCCCCCAGTTAATTAATCTTACCCTGGATTGGTCTTTGTCCTTTTCCATAGTCAGCCTAAACCTTACGATACAATGATCACTATCCCCTAAATACTCTCCTACCGTGAGTGGCACAGTGGTGCAGTGGTTAGCACCACAGCTCCAGTGATCCGGGTTTGGTTCTGGGTACTGCCTGGGCAGAGTTTGCACATTTTCCCTGTGACTGTGTGGGTTTTTTCTGGGTGCTCCGGTTTCCTCCCACATGCCAAAGACTTGTGGGTTGATAGGCAAATTAGTCATAAGAAAAAAAAATGCCCCTCGAGTAGATAGGTGGTAGGAGAATTGAGGGAAGGTGGGGATGTGAGAGGGAAAATGGGATTAATGTAGGATTAGTACAAATGGGTGGTTGATGGTTGAGCAGACTTGTTGGGCCAAAGGGTCTGTTTCAGTGCTGTATGACTCTATGATACTTGGCCCACCTCATTCCCAAGAACCAGGTCTAGCAGTGCCTCCTTTCTTGTTGGACTAGCAACATACTGTTGCAGAAAATCTTTCCTGAACACACGCTGGGAACTCTTGCCCTTCACTGCTCTTTACACCACTATTATCCCAGTCTATGTTTGGATAATTAAAGTCCCCCATTAAAGCTACCCTATCATTGTTGCACCTCTCTGTAATGTCCTTGCAAATTTGTTCCTCCATGTCCTCCCCACTAGTTGGTGGCCTATAGACAACACTGAGCAATGTAACTGCACCTTTTTTTTGCCTTAGCTCTAGCCAAATTGATTCTGTCCTCGACCTCTCTACACATCCTTTTTCCCCAGCACTGCAATGCTCTCCTAAAACAATACTGCCACCCCCTCCCCCCTGTTTCCCTTTCCTATCTTTTCTGAACACCTTGTATCCAAGAATATTTCACACCCAGTCCTGCCCTCCTTTGAGCTAGGTCTCTGTTATCGCCACAACATCAAATTTCCACAAGGCAATCAACACCTGTACCTCACCAGTCTTATTAACCACACTCTGTGCATTCACATACATGCACATTAACCTTGATTCAGACTTTATTACATTCTCCCTTTCTCTGACCCCACCTAATAATGTACTATTCCCTACTCTCGTGCTATCTATCTCCCCCAGTATTCTGTGCACCTTGGTATTCCTCTCTAATACTTGCTCCTGGTTCCCACACCCCTGACATGTTAGTTTAAACCCTCCACATCAGTACTAGCAAATCTCCCTGCAAGGATATTCGTCCCAGTCCTGCTGAGATGCAACCCGTCCATCTTGTACAGGTCCCACCTGCCCCAGAACTGCTTCCATTGTCTTAGAAATCTGATGCCCTCCCTCTTACACCAGTTCTCCAGCCACGTGTTCAATTGCTGAATTCTCCTATTCCTATGCTCACTTGCACGTGCTTCAGTATCTGAGGAGTCGTGAGCGGTGCTGAACATTGTGCAATTGTCAGCGAACATCCCCACTTTTGACCTGATGGTGTTCGGAAGGTCATTGATGAAGCAGCTGAAGATGGTTGAGCCTAGGACACTACCCTGAAGAACTCCTGCAGTGATGTCCTGGAGCTGAGATGATTGACCTCCAACAATCACAACCATCTTCCTTTGCACTAGGTAAGACTCCACCCAGTGGAGATTTTTTCCCCTGATTCCCATTGACTCTTGTTTTGCTCGGGCTCCTTGATACCAGACTCGGTCAAATGCTGCCTTGATGTCAAGGGCAGTCACTCTCACCTCAGCTCTTGAGTTGATCTCGTTGATCCATGTTTGAACCAAGGCTGTTATGAGATCAGAAGCTGAGTGGCCCTGGCAGAACCCAAACTGAGCGTCACTGAGCAGGATATTGCTAAGCAAATGCCACTTGATAGCATTGTCGACGACACCTTCCATCACTTTATTGATGATCAAGAGTAGACGAATTGGGTGGCGATTGGCCGGATTGAATTTGTCCTGCTTTTTGCGTACAGGACATACCTGGGCAATTTTCCAGTTTGTTGCGTAGGTGCCAGTGCTGTAGCTGTACTGGAACAGCTTGGATACGGGCATGGCAAGTTCTGGAGCACAAGTCTTCAGTACTTTGCCAAAATGTTGTCAGGGCCCATGGCCTTTGCAGTATCCAGTGACCTTCAGTCAGACCCACATTCGTCCTTGCTCATTTTCCTTTTCACATCCCTAAAGAAGCTTTTACAGTCTGCCTTTATGTTTCAAGCCAGTTTGCATTCATAATCTCTTTTTCCTTTTTCAGTTTCTTGGTCCTCCTGTGTTTCATTCTAAATTTCTCCCAATCCTCGGACTTACCACTTTTTCTGGTGACCTTATAAGCCACTTCCTTTGACCTAATGCAATCCTTAACTTCTTTTGTTCATAACGAATAATGCACCTGTTGGGTTTTTGTGTCTTATGTTACGAACAGGTAGTTAATCTGTTCTTTTCGAAACAAATTTCTCTGTTTTTCCAACCACCTGTCCGGAAACAGATTAGTGATTGAATGAAAGTGATTGGTAGAAGGTTTAGAGGGGAGATGAGGAAAAGTGTTTTCACCCAGAGGATGGTGGGAGTCTGGAACTAACTGCCTGAAAGAATAGTTGAGGCAGGAACCCTCAACTCATTTAAAAGAAATCTGGATTTGCACCTCAAGTGCCGTAATCTGTAGGGCTGCGGACCAAATCCTGGAAGGTGGGATTAGAATGGGTGGAACATTTTCGGCTGGCACAGACAAGATGGGCCAAGTGGCCTCTTTCTGTGCCATAATATTTCTATGATTCTATGTAGTGACCAGAACTGTACACAATTCTCCAGGTGTGGCCAAACCAGCATTTTACACAGATCCAGCATTACATCCCTGCTTTTGTATTCCATACCTCAGCCAATAAAGGAAAGCAATGCATATGTCTTCTTCACCACTTTATCTACCTGTCCTGCCACCTTCAGGGACCTGTGGACATGCACTCCAAGGTCTCTCAATATCCTCCCTTGATTTGTTTTCCCTCCCCAAATGCATTACCTCACACTGTCCAGATTGAATTCTATTTGCCACTTTTCCGCCCACTCCACCAAATCATTGATATTATTCTGGAGTCTACAGCTACCGTCTTCACGATCAATAACATGGCCAATTTATGTGTCATCAGCAAATTTCCCAATCATACCTCCCACATTTATGTCCAAATCATTAATATATACCACAAACAGCAAGGGATCCAACACTGAGCCCTTTGGAACACCACTGGAAACCACCTTCCATTCGTAAAAACATCCGCCAATGATTACCCTTTGTTTCCTGTCACTGAGCCAATTTTGGATCCAACTTGCCACATTCCCCTGTATCTTATAGGCTTTTATTTTTCTGACCAGTCTGCCATGTTGGACCTTGTCAAATGTCTTATTACAATTCATGTAGACCACATCCACTGCACGAACCTCCTCAATCCTCCCTGTTACTGCCACAAAAAAATTGATTAAGTTGGTAAGACACAACCATCCCTTAACAAATCCATGCAGACTATCCTGATTAATCCATGCCTTTCTAAGTGACAGTTTATTCTATCTCTCAGAATTGATTCGAATAATTTGCCCACTACTGAGGTCAGAATGACAGGCCTATAGTCATTTGGTCTATCCCTCACACCCTTTTTAAACAACGATACAACTTCCGCAGACCTCCAATCCTCTGGTACCTCGCCTGTATCTAGTGAGGATTTACAGATGATCCTCAGAGCATCCACCAATTCCTCTCTGGCTTCCTTTAACAACCTGGGATACAATTCATCCAGCCTTGGTGATTTATCCACTTTCAAGAATGTCAGACCCTCCAGTACTTCCTCTCTCTTTATGCTTATCATATCTAATATTTCACACTCCTCCCCTTTTACTACAATGTCTGCATCATCCCTCTCCTTTGTGAAGACAGAAACAACAAACTCATTCAGAACCCTGCCCACATCTTCTGCATCCATGCATAAGTTCCCTTTTACATCTTTGATAGTTCCTACCCTTTCCTTAGTTATTCTCTTGCTCTTAATGTTCTGATAAAACATCTTTGGGTTTTCCTTGATTTTACCTGCCAATAATTTTACATCTCCTCTCTTTGCTTTCCTAATTTCCTTTCTTACTTCACCCCTGTACTTTCTATACTCCTCTATGCTTTCCAAAGTATTCAGTTTTTTGTGACTGTCATAAGCTTTCCTTTTCTGCTTTATCTTACCCTGTAAGTTTCTAGATAACTTGGGGATAACATTTGGCAGTACCACCCTTTTCCTTTGTGGGCATCTGTCTGCAGTGTGCCTGTCGTATCTCGCTTTTGAATGCTTCCCACTGGTTTGCCACTGATTTTCCTTCAAGTATCTGTATCCAGTCCACTTTCACCAGATCACCTCAGTTCCATGAAATTTGCCTTCCCCAATTTAAAACTTTTACTCCTGTTCTATCTTTGTCCTTTTCCATGATTATGCTAAAACTAACTGTTAAATGGTCACTATCTCCAAAATCATCCCCCACTGTTACTTCATCCACTTGCCCAGCTTCATTTCTGAAGACTAAATCCAGAATTGCACTCCCTCTCGTTGGGCTTGTTACGTGCTGGCTGAAAAAGCTCTCTTGAATGCAGTTCAAGAATTTCGTCCCCTCTGTGCCCTTCACACTCTTTGTATCTCGGTTGATATTAGGGTAGTTGAAATCCCCAACTGTTATTGCCCTACTTGTTTTTGCACTTAGAAATTTGCTTACATATTTGTTCTTCTATCTCCCTCTCACTATTTGGGGGCATATAGTATACTCATAGTAGTGTGGCTGCTGCTTTTTTTATTTCTGAGCTCAACCCATATGACCTCATTTGATGATTCATTTAGTATATCATCCCTCCTCACATCCTAAACATGGAAAAGGACCAATCACCTTACGACATTCCTGTGATGTCACTGTTCACCTTCTTTTCAAACTCAGGTACACCTGAGCTCCTGTCCGCTGCTCTCCCAGAAGGTAGGTGCTGTAGGCCGCGATCCTCGGGCTTTATTTAACTGCTCTCTGCTCCGTGTTCCTCCCGCAGGTCTGCTCCTGTCTGCTGCTCTCCCGGAAGGTAAGTGCTGTAGGCCGCGATCCTCGGGCATTATTCAACTGTTCCCTGGTCCGTGTTCCTCCCGCAGGTCCGCTCCTGTCTGCTCCTCGCCCACTGGTAAGTTCTGTAGGCCGCGATCTTCGGGCATTATTTAACTGTTCCCTGCTCAATGTTCCTTCTGCAGGTGTGGCATCAAGGCACCCCAGTAAAATTGAAGTCAATGGGAATCAGAGGAAAAGCTTTCCATGGGCTGGAGTGATACTTAGCACAAAGGAAGATGGTTGTGGTTGTGGTTGTGGGAGGCAAATCTTCTCAGCCCCAGGATGTTGCTGCAGGAGTTCCTCAGGGCAGTGTCCTAAGCCCAACCATCTTCAGCTGCTTTGACAATGACCTTCCCTCCATCAGAAGGTGAAAAGTGGGAATGTTTGCTGATGATTGCACTGTGTTCAGTCTCCTTGGCAACTTCTCAGATACTGAAGCAGTCCATGCCTGCAGGTAGCAAGTCTTGGAAAACATCCAGGTTGATAAGTGACAAATAACATTCAGAACATACAAATGCCAGGAAATGACCATCTCCAACAAGAGAGGATCTAACTATCTCCCCCCCAAAATCAACAGCATTACCATCACTGAATCCTCAACCATCAGCATCCTGGGGGTTACCATTGATCAAAAATTTAACTGGACCAGCCCTATAAATACAATGGCTTCAAGAGCAGTTCAGAGGCTGGGAATCCTGCGGTGAGTAATTCACCTCCTGACTCCCCAAAGCCTGTCCACTGTCTACTAGGCACAAGTCAAGAGTGTGATGGAATACTCTCCACTCGCCTGGATGAGTGCAGCTCCAACAACACTCAAGAAGCTTGGCACCACCCAGGATAAAGCAGCATGTTTGAGCACACCAGCACCAGCAAGTTCCCCTCTGGGTCACACACCTTCCTTACATGGAACTGTATCACAGTCCCTTCACTGGCAATGGGTCAAAATCTTGGAACTCCATTGCTAACAGCAGTATGAGTGCACTGACACCACACAGACTGCAGTGGTTCAAGAAGGCTGCTCACCACCAGCTTTTCAAGGGTAATTAGGGATGGACAATAAATGCTGGCCTTGCCAGTGATGCCCATGGCCCAATGATGAATATTTTACTGTCGATTTATTTAAAGCTTTTTGAATTTAGAATCCTCTGGTTCTCCCTCCTTCTCTTTTACTGTTGTCCCTTGGTTTAAATTACACAGCAGCTCCGTACCCCTCTGCACCTAATTCCCACTCTCAACAAATCCACATTTAAAGACTTCACTCTTTTTACAATTCACTCTGTTTAGCAGTTCACTGTCTCTCTGACCTTGAGCCCTCTCGGTTCACTCTTGTTCTTGTTCAGAATTTAATTGTTTCACTTTATTGTTCCAAATGTATAAGTTTATCTTGAATAATCATTTCTTTTTCACTGGAATTCTATTTGCATTAAATTCAATCACTGAACAAACTGAACTTTAATAAAAATTACCAAGCTGACTTACTTGTTCTGTTCAACTCAGTTCAATAAAATCTGTTCGAACAGTTTACTTTATCCTGACAATATCTCGAACTTGTCCTTTCCTCATAGGATTTCTATTTAGATGATTTTTGAATATTTTGTTGAAGGATTTTGTTTTGTAAATTTTTCCCGAGTTCTCCTCACAGTCAGACAGAAAGTTTAACTGTTGTGTTTTCAAGCAACAACATCTTTGTTTGAAAAGCCATTGTGACCGGATTTTGGGTTTTAATCCAGTCACAAATCTGTTTGTGATGCCTTGTGGCTCCAGCTGTCATGTGACCTGCCAGGGGATGACCTCACTGCTGATGATGACCTCATAATTGGCCCAGTCCTGTCGCTGTGGGTTGATGTTCAAATTCATTCAAAAATTTTTTTTTTTTAAAGTCAAAATTAGTCGATACATATAAGTTAGATTTTACAAATCTGTGCTCTGGAAATTTAATAAACTGGCACAAAATTTTCTTACCAGCAAAGTTAAAGCCCATGGAATAAAAGGGATTGTGGGAGCATGGATATAAAGTTGGCTGTGTGACAGGAAACAGAGAGTAATGATGAACGGTTGTTTTTTTTGGACTGGAGGAAGGGATACAGTGGAGTTCCCTGTGGAAATGTGAGTTCACACTGCCTCTGAATTTCACATGTCTTGGTTTGTTTGTGGGATCAGCAGACTATGGGCTGAGTTTTACCAGCTCGCCGTCAATCTCAGCAACGAGCTTTAAAAATGGGCAGACCGCCCGTCATGGAGCCGCTGTGATATTGAGTGTGGCGGCTCATTATCATATACACGATGCGCATGCCCCCCTCCCACCTGCAAATGACGTGGAGGGGGTGGGATTCCCAGCACCGGGATCGGCGTCAGGTCGGATGAGGAGCAGGTGCTGGGGCCCGATTTAAAGGGCAGGCAGCCCTGCTTACTTTCATCTGCTGATAAAATAACCTTGTAGCTGCAACTTAAATTATTTAGACTGTGCATTGACCAGTGAAGTTGAAGGACATGGCAGAGGGGCAATCCAAGGTGTCCTTTTCTGATTGGCAGGATATGATGAGTGGAGCGATGGCATGGTTGCTAAATTTGCAAATCACATATAGATAGGAATGAATGTTGTGAAGAGGACATAAGGTGGTTGCAAACCAATATAGATAGGTCAAGTGAGTGGGCAAAAATCTGGCAGATGGGGTATAATGTGGGAAAATGTGAAGTTGTTCACTTTGCAGGAAGAATAAAAAAGCAGAGTATTACTTAAGCGCAGAACGACTGCAGAATTCCAAGGTGCAGAGGGATCTAGGTGTTCTAGTGCATGAGTCACAAAAAGCTAGCATGTATGTACAGCGGGGAATAAAGAAAGCTAATGGATTGCTATTCTTTATTGCGAGAGGAATTGAAAACAAAAGTAAGGATCTTAGGCTTCAGTTATACAGGGCATTGGTGAGACCACATCTCGAATACTGTGTGCAGTTTTGGTCTCCTTATTTAAGGACTGATGTAATTACGTTGGAGACAGTTCAGAGGAGGTTTACTAGAGGATACCTGGAATGAGTGGGTTGTCTTATAAGGAAAAGTTGGAGAGACTGGGCTTGTTTTCATTGGAGTTTAGAAGAGTGAGAGGAGACTCGATTGAAGTTTATAAGATCCTGAACGATCTTGACAAGGTGGATGTGAGGATAATGTTTCCTCTTGTAGGTGAGTCCAGAACTAGAGGGCACTGTTTTAAAATTAGGGGTCGTCCTCTTAGAACAGAGACGATGAGAAATTCTTTCTCTCAGAGGGTTGTGCGACTTTGGAAGTCTCTGCCTCAGAAGGTGGTGGAGGCGGGGTCACTGAATATTTTTAAGGCGGAGGTAGATAGATTCTTGTTAGGCATGGGAATCAAGGGTTATCAGGGAATTTGAAACACAAATAGATCAGCTATGATCTTATTGAATGACAGAGCAGGCCCGAGGGGCCAAATGGCCTACTTCTGCTCCTAATTTGTATGTTCATATGTTCTCGCTGCTGCACCAGGCTTGATTCCCTCTTAGATAAACCTACAACTTCCCTCTGTGCCTCTCTTAGCATCCACAAAAGGCTCATCGAGGCACTTGGTGCTGGCTCATTATGAGCAGAAACCCCAATTGCCACATCCTACACTTTCATCTAACTTCCCACCCAGTGCAGCCCCCACTGGAGGCTAGTGTTGCCAAAGTCCTTCCTGTCCAACTCACCCCTCCCACTGCTGACCCTGCAGACTCTGCTCTCACCACCTCTTTGTGCATTTCCCTCTAGAATTACTGTGCATTTGTGAACAAGGCCCTTGCTATCCATGAACGTATTGTGTCTGCTTGCATTGACATCATGGCCTTACTGGAAACCTGGCTGAGGGGTGATGACACCTTCCCCTTAACTGAAGCCTCCCTGCCTGGCTATGCCTTCCACTGGCTGTCCCACTGAGACTATGGTGGTGACAATGTGACACTTATCACCAGATCACACTATGGCCTGACCCCCTACTCGTCTGGCACTTTCTCCTCCTTTCAGCATCTCACCTTGTTCCACCCTTCTCATCTCTCATTCAAAATCCTCATTCTCTCCCTCCCTCCCAAGTATGATAAAAATTTTATCACTGAGATATCTTAATTGCTTTTCTCCCACAGCTTCTGAACTGAACGATTTCTCATCCTCGGTGATTTCAACCTTCATCTCAACTCATCATTCTCTCTCTGCTCTGAGTTCACTGCCTTCTTATCCTCCCAAAATCTCTCCCTCCATATAAACTCCCCAACCCATATTCACAGCCACTACATTGATCTTGTCATCTCATGTTACCTTGTTGGTCCTATCCTCTTAATCACAGATAAGATCAGCTCTGATGATTTTCCTTATATCATCCTGCACCCACATCCCCCTTCCATTCCCAACCTTACCTCCTTCTGTAACTGTGCCTGGGAAAAACTATACCCAATTCACTCACAATTGCACTTTCAAAGTCTCAACTCTCTAGCCTTTCGCCATCCATTTGCCACAACATTTCTGCAGCTACTGATTTGCTCGACTACATCCTCACCTCCACCTTTGCTGCTTTGGTCCCCAGTGAAAATATTGGGAGGGAGTGAGAAAAAAAGGGGATTACAGACCTGTTAGCCTGACATCTTTTCATTGCAGCAGCTTTTTCAGGAGCAGAGAGTGCGAGCGAGTGAGCAGCTGGGAAGGTCAGTTTAAAGTAAACTTAATTTCTTTTTGTTTTCGGCGGAGACCAGGGGGCTGCTGGGTAAGTAAAACCCTATATAATTGGGCCATTTAGAATAACTTACCTTTCAATGCAGCAGCTTTTTCAGGAGCAGAGAGTGCGAGCGAGTGAGCAGCTGGGAAGGTCAGTTTAAAGTAAACTTAATTTCTTTTTGTTTTCGGCGGAGACCAGGGGGCTGCTGGGTAAGTACAACTCTGTATATTTGGGCCGTTTAAAATAACTTGCCTTTCATTGCAGCAGCTTTTTCAGGAGCAGAGAGTGCGAGCGAGTGAGCAGCTGGGAAGGTCAGTTTAAAGGAAACTTAATTTCTTTTTGTTTTCGGCGGAGACCAGGGGGCTGCTGGGTAAGTACAACCCTATATATTTGGGCCATTTCTGCTCCATAGGAACTGACATGAGCTTTGCAAGCCACACATCATCCTCGCTCACTTGCTGTGCACCAGTCCACATCTGCAGTATCTCTGTGTAAACCATTAGAGGCAGCTGCTGACTGAGCCAATGACCATGTCACAGCATCCGTGGAGACGATCATGAGTAATGGTGGCACAGCAATGATGTTATTGCATACATTGGCTCTCCTGTCAGTCCAATGGTGCAAAGGGATGTGACATTGGCGCTACATGCTGGCACATATCATTCACACAGAGAAAAGGACACACATGTTGGTGAGGAACATTTCATAAAAAACATATTTACATTGCTGTGACACCTGTACATTCTCATTTGTGTCAGTGTGTTCTCTATAAATGCTGGCAAGTGCCCCATCTCTGTACAACCTCTGCGCTTGCAGCCTGACTGGAGGAAGGCTGCTGATCTAATTGCCCTTTGGCTGTGGATGAGCTTTGCACTCGTACACTGTGTGCAAGAGGCCTAGAGGGCCCTGGTTGGCTGTAGAAGTTCTCGTTAATCCCCTTAGAACATAGAACATAGAACATTACAGCGCAGTACAGGCCCTTCGGCCCTCAATGTTGCGCCGACCTGTGAAACCATCTGATCTACACTATTCCATTTTCATCCATATGTCTATCCAATGACCACTTAAATACCCATAAAGTTGGCGAGTCTACTACTGTTGCAGGCAGGGCGTTTCACGCCCCTACTACTCTCTGAGTAAAGAAACTACCTCTAACATCTGTCCTATATCTATCACCCCTCAACTTAAAGCTATGTCCCCTCGTGTTTGCCATCACCATCCGAGGAAAAAGACTCTCACTATCCACCCTATCTAACCCTCTGATTATCTTATATGTCTCTATTAAGTCACCTCTCCTCCTCCTTCTCTCCAACGAAAACAACCTCAAGTCCCTCAGCCTTTCCTCGTAAGACCTTCCCTCCATACCAGGCAACATCCTAGTAAATCTCCTCTGCACCCTTTCCAAAGCTTCCACATCCTTCCTATAATGCGGTGACCAGAACTGCAAGCAATACTCCAGGTGCGGTCTCACCAGAGTTTTGTACAGCTGCAGCATGACCTCGTGGCTCCTAAACTCGATCCCCCTACTAATAAAAGCTAACACACCATATGCCTTCTTAACAGCCCTATTAACCTGGGTCGCAACTTTCAGGGATTTATGTACCTGGACACCAAGATCTCTCTGCTCATCTACACTACCAAGAATCTTCCCATTAGCCCAGTACTCTGCATTCCTGTTACTCCTTCCAAAGTGAATCACCTCATACTTTTCCGCATTAAACTCCATTTGCCATCTCTCAGCCCAGCTCTGCAGCCTATCTATGTCCCTCTGTACCCTACAACATCCTTCGGCACGATCCACAACTCCACCGACCTTAGTGTCATCCGCAAATTTACTAACCCACCCTTCTACACCCTCTTCCAGGTCATTTATAAAAATGACAAACAGCAGTGGCCCCAAAACAGATCCTTGCGGTACACCACTAGTAACTAAACTCCAGGATGAACATTTGCCATCAACCACCACCCTCTGTCTTCTTTCAGCTAGCCAATTTCTGATCCAAAGCTCCAAATCACGTTGAACCCCATACTTCCGTATTTTCTGCAATAGCCTACCGTGTGGAACCTTATCAAACGCCTTACTGAAATCTATATCCAATCCCCTTCTGGCATTGAACTCTTTGGCACTGGATGGTTCCATGACTACTCACCTCCTCTGCCATCTCCAGCCAGATTTCCTTGTTCAGGTGGGAGGGGCTCTTTTTTTACAATCACTGGTGAAAAGGACCTCTGGCCTTGCCCGCACAACCTAGAGGAGAGCGAGCAGGGAGATTTCGCTGCACTGTGGGGCCACCCTAGAGCACCCCCCTGCCATCTTCGGCTTTTGGTGCAGTCCTTCAAATGCAAAGGTGACTCCACCGTGTAACTGCTCTAACCTCTGACTGCAAGGTTTGTCTTGCATATGTTTGAAAACCAATGCAGGACGAGTGAGGAAATCTGTGCTGTTGTCATGGTATTGCAACTATCACACATCGAGGCATGTTCACGAACATGTAGATAGGGGAGTAGATAGGCGGTTCTGTGGTCGAAAACGAGACTTCAGAATGGTATGTTGCCTCCCAGGTGCACGGGTCAGGGATGTCTCAGATCGGCTGCAGAACATTCTGAAAGGGGAGGGTGAACAGCCAGTTGTTGTTGTGCACGTAGGCACCAATGATATAGGTAAAAAATGGGATGAAGTCCTACAAGCAGAATTTAGGGAGTTAGGAGCCAAGTTAAAAAGTAGGACCTCAGAGGTAGTAATCTCAGGATTGCTACCAGTGCCACGTGATAGAGTAGAAATGAAAGAATAGTCAGGATGAATGCGTGGCTTGAGAGATGGTGCAGGAGGGAGGGGTTCAGATTTTTGGGACATTGGGACTGGTTCTGGGGGAGGTGGGACTATTACAAATTGGACGGTCTACACCTGGGCCGGACTGGAACCAATGTCCTTGGGGGTGCTTTTGCTAACGCTGTTGGGGAGGGTTTAAACTAATGTGGCAGGGGGATGGGAACCAAATGAGGTCAGTGGAGAGTAAGGAGGTAGTAACTAAAGCCTGTAAGGAACTAGATAATGAAGTCAGCGTGACTAAGGGAAAGAGTAGGCAGGGAGCAGATGATGAAAGCAAAGGGACTGGTGGTCTGAGGTGTACGTGTTTTAATGCAAGAAGTGTAGTAGGTAAGGCAGATGAACTTAGGGCTTGGATTAGTACCTGGGAGTATGATGTTATTGCTATTACTGAGACTTGGTTAAGGGAAGGGCATGATTGGCAACTAAATATCCCAGGATACCGATACTTCAGGCGGGATAGAGAGGGAGGTAAAAGGGGTGGAGGAGTTGCATTACTGGTCAAAGAGGATATCACAGCTGTGCTGAAGGAAGGCACTATGGAGGACTCGAGCTGTGAGGCAATATGTGCAGATCTCAGAAATAGGAAGGGTGCGGTAACAATGTTGGGGCTGTACTACAGGCCTCCCAACAGCGAGCGTGAGATAGAGGTACAAATATGTAAACAGATTATGGAAAGATGTAGGAGCAACAGGGTGGTGGTGATAGGAGATTTTAATTTTCCCAACATTGACTGGGATTCACTTAGTGTTAGAGGTCTAGATGGAGCAGAATTTGAAAGGAGCATCCAGGAGGGTTTTCTCGAGCAGTATGTAAATAGTCCAACTCGGGAAGGGGCCATACTGGACCTGGTGTTGGGGAATGAGCCGGGCCAGGTGGTTGACGTTTCAGTAGGGGACTACTTTGGGAATAGTGATCACAATTCCGTAAGCTTTAAAATACTCATGGACAAAGACGAGAGTGGTCCTAAAGGAAGAGTGCTAAATTGGGGGAAGGCCAACTATACCAAAATTCGGCAGGAGCTGGGGAATGTAGATTGGGAGCAGCTGTTTGAAGGTAAATCCACATTTGATATGTGGGAGGCTTTTAAAGAGAGGTTGATTAGCGTGCAGGAGAGACATGTTCCTGTGAAAATGAGGGGTAGAAATGGCAAGATTAGGGAACCATGGATGACAGGTGAAATTGTGAGACTAGCTAAGATGAAAAAGGAAGCATACATAAGGTCGAGGCAGCTGAAGGAAGACGAAGCTTTGAAAGAATATCGGGATTGTAGGCGCAATCTGAAACGAGGAATTAAGAGGGCTAAAAGGGGTCATGAAATATCTTTAGCAAACAGGGTTAAGGAAAATCCCAAAGCCTTTTATTCATATATAAGAAGCAAGAGGGTAACCAGAGAAAGGATTGGCCCACTCGAGGACCAAGGAGGAAAGTTATGCGTGGAGTCAGAGAAAATGGGTGAGATTCTAAACGAGTACTTTGCATCGGTATTCACCGAGGAGAGGGACATGACGGATGTTGAGGTTAGGGACAGATGTTTGATTACTCTCGGTCAAGTTGGCATAAGGAGGGAGGAAGTGTTGGATATTCTAAAAGGCATTAAGGTGGACAAGTCCCCAGGTCCGGATGGGATCTATCCCAGGTTTATGTGGGAAGTGAGAGAGGAAATAGCTGGGGCCTTCATAGATATCTTTGCAACATCCTTAAACACGGGTGAGGTCCCAGAGGACTGGAGAATTGCTAATGTTGTCCCCTTGTTTAAGAAGGGTAGCAGGGATAATCCAGGTAATTATAGACTGGTGAGCCTGACGTCAGTGGTAGGGAAGCTGCTGGAGAAGATACTGAGGGATAGGATCTATTCCCATTTGGAAGAAAATGGGCTTATCATAGATAGGCAACATGGTTTTGTGCAGGGAAGGTCATGTCTTACCAACTTAATAGAATTCTTTGAGGAAGTGACAAAGTTGATTGATGAGGGAAGGGCTGTAGATGTCGTATACATGGACTTCAGTAAGGCGTTTGATAAGGTTCCCCATGGTAGGCTGATGGAGAAAGTGAAGACGCATGGGGTCCAAGATGTACTAGCTTGATGGATAAAGAACTGGCTGGGCAACAGGAGACAGAGAGTAGCAGTGGAAGGGAGTTTCTCAAAATGGAGACGTGTGACCAGTGGTGTTCCACAGGGATCCGTGCTGGGACCACTGTTGTTTGTGATATACATAAATGATTTGGAGGAAAGTATAGGTGGTCTGATTCGCAAGTTTGCAGATGACACTAAGATTGGTGGAGTAGCAGATAGTGAAGGGGACTGTCAGAGAATGCAGCAGAATATAGATAGACTGGAGAGTTGGGCAGAGAAATGGCAGATGGAGCTCAATCAGGGCAAATGCGAGGTGATGCATTTTGGAAGATCCAATTCAAGAGTGAACTATACAGTAAATGGAAAAGTCCTGGGGAAAATTGAAGTACAGAGAGATTTGGGTGTTCAGGTCCATTGTTCGCTGAAGGTGGCAACGCAGGTCAATAGAGTGGTCAAGAAGGCATACGGCATGCTTTCCTTCATCGGACGGGGTATTGAGTACAAGAGTTGGCAGGTCATGTTACAGTTGTATAGGACTTTGGTTCGGCCACATTTGGAATACTGCGTGCAGTTCTGTTCGCCACATTACCAAAAGGATGTGGATGCTTTGGAGAGGGTGCAGAGGAGGTTCACCAGGATGTTACCTGGTATGGAGGGCGCTAGCTATGAAGAGAGGTTGAGTAGATTAAGATTATTTTCATTAGAAAGACGGAGGTTGAGGGGGGACCTGATTGAGGTGTACAAAATCATGAGAGGTATAGACAGGGTGGATAGCAAGAAGCTTTTTCCCAGAGTGGGGGATTCAATTACAAGGGGGCACGAGTTCAAAGTGAAAGGGGAAAAGTTTAGGGGGGATATGCGTGGAAAGTTCTTTACGCAGAGGGTGGTGGGTGCCTGGAACGCGTTGCCAGTGGAGGTGGTAGACGCGGGCACGATAGCGTCTTTTAAGATGTATCTAGACAGTAACATGAATGGGCAGGAAGTAAAGAGATGCAGACCCTTAGAAAATAGGCGACAGGTTTAGATAGAGGATTTGGATCGGCGTAGGCTTGGAGGGCCGAAGGGCCTGTTCCTGTGCTGTAATTTTCTTTGTTCGTTGTTCTTTGTTCGTGGTTCTTTATCAGTTGTTGGGAAAATGCTTGAATCTATTCTGAACGATGTGATAAATGGACATTTGGGCAATGATGATCTGATTGGGCACAGTCAACATGGATTTATGAATGGGAAATCAGGTTTGATGAACCTGTTGGAGTTTTTTGAGGATGTTACTGATAGAATTGATAAAGGGGAGTTAGTAGATGTGGTGTACTTGGATTTTTGGAAGGCTTTTGATGAAGTCCCCGACAGGAGGTTGATTAGCAAAATTAAAGAGGCAATATACTGGCATGAATTAAGGACTGGTGAACAGGCAGAAAGCAGAGAATAGGAATAAATGCGTCATTCTCGCATTGGCAGGCTGCGACTAGTGGGGTACTGCAAGGATCAGTGCTTGGGCCCCAGCTGCTCATAACATATTTCAATGATTTGGATGTGAGTACCAAATGTAGTATTTCCAAGTTCGCGGATGACACAAAACTAGGTGGGAATGTGTGTTGTGAGGAAGATGAAAAGCGGCTTCAATGGGATTTGGACAGACTTAGTGAGTGGGCAAGAACGTGGCAGATGGAATATCATGTGGAAAAGTGTAAGGTTATCCTCTTTGGTAGGAGGAATAGATGTGAAGAGTATTTCTTAAATGGTTTCTTAAATACTTTCCCTTAGCTGTGCAAATATCTTCTGTTCGATATATATCTTCCTTTGGAAAGTGACTATTAGATCTGCTTCCTACTTTCTCAGATACTGCAGTCCAGCTCACAACACTGCATCAAATTTCCCCTCAGATATTCCTTTGACTGTTTGCTAATTGTCCTAAATCTGTGTCATCTGGTCATTGACCCTCCTGCCAGTGGAAACAGTTTCTTCCTCTCGATTCTGTCAATAATCCTCATGGCTTTGAGTATCTCTGTTAAATCTACACTAACTATTCCCTGCTCCATGGAGAACCAGCCCAGTTTCTTTAGTCTCTCCACCGAACTGAGGTCCCTGGTTAAAATTCAAGAATTAGCTCTTTGTCTGGTGGGGATCCCTGGAAATGTGAGTTATTTGCACTCGACCTTTGGAAATAAGAGAGTAAGTATACTTTCCCAGGGTTGGAACAGTTAGTAGTTGTGGATGGTTCCCCAGGTATTTTGCCACTAACTCGAGTAAGTCCGATGTAATTGTCAATATTTATTCTATTATCAATAATTGCATCACCATTTATAGAGACAGGGCTCTTGGAATCTAATCACACTGGTCTCTGGATGGGAATCAATAATTGTGGGAAATCCTCAGGAATGTTTCAATGTTTAGAGCACATATAACTCTGTGCAGGGTCAATGTTTGTGTATTTCTTGGAGCGATTCTGAATCATGTGTGCACAATCTTTAGGGTCTGGGAGTGTGACATCATTTTAAGGGCTATGGAAATAGAATGATGTTTGACCCTGAAATGAGTAAAGAATATTCTCGGGGGCTATACCACATGGTTTGGTCTCACTGGCTGAGTTTAAAGTCCACCCTGTGAATTGGATAGAAATTCTCTGAAATTACAGAACACATTATATCACAGAAATATCAGGAAACCTGTAAATAAATCTGTTCTCACTGCACCCAATGCTGTCAGACTGTGGATTTCACCCACTCTGTTCTTCCCTGGACTCTGGGGAGATTCACTTTCCATTGTGCAATATCTGGCTCAATATAATTTATGATTTTGCAATGTGTTGTGTAAAAGAGAATAACAGAATCTTTTTGTTCAGTCACTGTCAGTAATGTCAGTCTCCTTGCCTCATAAGTATGTCAATGGAGATTTCACCTGCCTTACATAAGAGTCTTCACTCAGTTACAGAGTCAGGAAGAGTTTGGTCTCCAGCACAAACCAGGATTAGCGTTCCGCAGAAATGGAAAGAATGAATCGGTTTAGTTCATTCGAATATTTGGTCACGGAAATACTTAATGATATACAGGATATTTATTTTCCCACCCTCGCTGTTATTGGTGTCCCTGGTAAGTTTTATGCCCAGGTATTAATACTGTAACTGCATTAACTCTTTTCCTCACTCAGTCAATTGCTGTCAGGTTCCTTGAAAGTAACCATATTTCTATTTCATTATGTAAATGATATTTAACTGTAAACACTGCCTTCATTATGCAAGTTTCCATATCCAACAATTCTATATATTCAGTTTATTCTCCTTGCTGTGTGACTGAAAGTACATTGTTCCCTCGACAATGTTACTGGGTGATTTATTTGATGAACAGTCTGCTCTCTGCATTGAGTCCTGGGAGTAGATTTTACTCTTTACCATCTGGGTGTTAAACAGCACCTGAAGAGGGCGGTGCAATAAAAGGTGATTGAGAAGGATTGCACGTCCTTTACAGAACCAGCCTGAGATTCATTGCATTGAGTTTAAGGGAAGGATAATCAGGCGGGTTCTATTCCTGGTGAAGGGTCTGCCCTCCACCCCGATTATCATTGTGCACACCGGGCAGGAGCTGCTTAATTTATGTAGGCATGGATTTAAGGATAATTTAAGGTCTGCTGGATAAGATTAATGATACAGAGTTTCAGGACGAAAACGTATGCAGAAAGTGGCTCCAGCTGCAGCTAAACGAAATCCGCGTTTCGGATCTGGAGCTGCGGCTGGAAACATTGTGGAGCATCTGCGAGTCTGAGAACATTGTGAATAGCACGTACAGGGAGGTGGTCACACCGCAGGTAAAGACGGCTCAGACAGAAAGGGAATGGGTGACTGCCAGGCAGAGTAGAAGAACTAGGTAGGTAGTGCAGGTTTCTCCTGGGTCCATCTCCCTTTCTAACAGATTTTCCACTTTGGATACTGTTGGAGGAGATAGCTTCTCAGGGAATGCAGCAAGAGCCACGTCTGTGGCGCCACAGGTGGCTCAGCTGCACAGGAGGGGAGGAAATGGAGTGAGAGAGCTACAGTGATAGGGGATTTTATCATACGGGGTACAGATAAGCATTTCTGTGGCCGCAAATGTGACTCAAGGATGGTATGTTACCTCCCTGGTGCTCGGGTCAAGGATGTCACGGAGCAGCTGCAGGACATTCTGAAGGGGGAGGGTGAACAGTCAGAGGTCATGAGACACATTGGTACCAGTAACATAGGTAGAAAGAGGGATGAGGTACTGCAACAAAAATTTCGGGAGCTAGGTAGCAGATTAAAAAACAGGACCTCAAGGTTGTAATCTCTGAATTACTCCCAGTGCCATGAGCTAGTGAGTATAGGAATGGGAGGGTAGAGCAGATGAATACGTGGCTGAAGAGATGGTGCAGGAGGGAGGGCTTTAGTTTCCTGGATCACTGCGTCTGTTTCTGGTAAAGGTGGGACCTATACAAGTTGGACGGATTGCACCTGAATTGGAACGGGACCAACCTCCTTGCTGGGAGGTTTGCTCGTGCTGTTGTGGGGGGGGGGGGTGTTAAACTAATTTGGCAAGGGGTTGAGATACAGAGTGGAGGTACAGTAGGGGGTGATGCAGAGTCAAATATTGAAGAGAAACAGAGTCAGTCTGGAAGGCAGAGCAAATAATGTTAAGGCACAAGTGAAAAATGCAAGGCAGGATTGCATCTATTTTAATGCAAGTTAATGCATTTTACTAGTAAGGCAGATGAATTGAGCACATTGATTAGCATATGGCATGATGATAATATTGCTATGGTTGAGGGACGGGCAGGACTGGCAGCTCAATATTCCAGGGTATAGAATCTTCAGGCGTGACAGGAGAGGGGATAAAAGATGAGGTGGTATTGCACTGTTGATCAAGGAGTCAATTACTGCAGTAAGGAGGGATGATATCTTAGAAGGTTCCTCAAATGAGGCCATATGGATAGAATTTAAAAACAAAAAGGGGGCAATTACTTGGCTGGGAGTGTAATACAGGTCTCCATACAGTCAGGGAGAGATAGAGGAGTAGATATGTAGGTAAATCACAGAGAGGTGTAAAAATAATAGGGTAATAATAGCAGGGGATTTCAACTTTCCTAACATCAACTGGGATAGTTTTACTGCCAAAGGCTTAAAGGGGGCGGAATTCTTAAAATGCACACAGGAAAGCTTTTTGAGCCAGCACGCAGAAAGTCCTACAAGAGAAGGGGCAGTACTGGACCTAATCCTAGGGAATAAATCTGGACAAGTGGTAGAAGTGTCAGTGGGGGAGCATTTCGGGGATAGTGACCATGACTGTAAAATATAAGGTAGCTATGGAAAAGGACAAAGACGGACTGGAAATAAAGGAACTTAATTGGGGGAAGACTGATTTCATTATGATAAAACAGAATCTGGCCAGAGTGGACTGGGAGCAGCTACTTGCAGGAAAGTCTACATCAGACCTGTCAGAGCCATTTAAAGAGGAAATCGTGAGAATTCAGAGCCAACATGTACCCGTTAAGGTAAAGGGTAGGATCAACAAGTCCAGGAAACCGTGAATGTCAAGGGATATAGAGGATTGGATCAGGATAAAAAAAAGGAGGATTATGGCAGATTCAGAGCACTGAAAACAGCAGAGGCACTAGAGGAGTATAGAAAGTGTAGGGCGGTACTTAAAAAAGTAATTATGAGAGCGAAGAGGGGACATGAAAAAACACTGGCAGGCAAGATAAAGGAAAATCCTCCGGCATTTTATCAGTAAATTAAGGGCAAGAGGATAACCAGGGAAAGAGTGGGGCCCATTCGGAACCAACGTGGCAATCTGTGTGTGGAGTCGGAGGATATAGGTGCGATTTTAAATGATTACTTTTCATCTGGGTTCACTACGGAGAAGGACGATGTAGGTGCAGAGATTATGGAGGGGGATTGTAATATACTTGAACATATTAGCATTGAAAGGGAGGAAGTATTAGCTGTTTTAGCAGGCTTAAAAGTGGATAAACCCCCAGGCCCAGATGAGATGTATCCCAGGCTGTTATGTGAGGCAAGGGAGGAGATAGCAAGGGCCCTGACACAAATTTTCAAATCCTCTCTGGCTACAGGAGAGGTACCAGAGGACTGGAGGACAGCGAATGTGGCACCATTATTCAAAAAGGGTAACAAGGATAAACCAGGTAATTATAGGCCAGTGAGTCTAACATCAGTGGTTGGGAAACTATTGGAAAAAATTCTGAGGGACAGGATGAATCTCCACTTGGAGAGGCAGGGATTGAATTTTTCAAGGAGGTGACTAGATGTGTAGATGAGGGTAAAGCAGTTGATGTAGTTACATGGACTTCAGTAAGGCTTTTGATAAGGTCCGGAGATTTGTTATGATGGTAAGAGCCCATGGGATCCAGGGCAATTTGGCACATTGGATCCAAAATTGGCTTAGTGGCAGGAGGCAGAGGGTGATGGTCGAGGGTTGTTTCTGCGAGTGGAAGCCTGTGACGAGTGGTGTACTGCAGGGATCGGTGCTGGGACCCTTGCTGTTTGTCATGTACACCAATGATTTAGACATGAATATAGGAGGTATGATCAGTAAATTTGCGAATGACATGAAAATTGGTGGTGTCGTGAACAGTGAGGAGGAAAGCCTTAGATTACAGGACGATATAGTTGGGCAGGTAAGATGGGCAGAGCAGTGGCAAATGGAATTTAATTCTGAGAAGTGAGAGGTGATGCATTTTGGGAGGACTAACAAGGCAAGGGAGTATACAATGGATGGTAGGATCCTAGGAAGTACAGAAGGTCAGAGGGACCTTGATAAATTTGTCCATAGATCACTGAATGCAGCAGCACAGGTAGATAAGGTGGTTAGGAAGCCATATGGGATAGTTGCCTTTATTAGCCGAGGCATAGAATATAAGAGCAGGGAGGTTATGATGGAGCTGTATAAAATGCTAGTCAGGCCATAGCTGGAGTACTGTGTATAGTTCTGGGCACCACACTATAGGAAGGATGTGATTGCACTGGAGAGGGTGCAGAGGAGATTCACCAGGATGTTGCCTGGGCTGGAGCATTTCAGCAATGACAAAAGACTGAAAAGGTGAGGGTTGTTTTCCTTCGAGCAGAGAAGGCTGAGGGGGCACCTGATTGTGAGATGCATTGATAGAATAGATAGGAAGAAACTTTTTCCCTTCGTGAAGGTGTCAATAACCAGGAGGCATAGATTTAAGGTAAGGGGCAGGAGGTTTAGAGGGGATTTGAGGAAAAATTATTTCAGCCAGAGAGTGGTTGGAATCTGGAACGCACTGCCTGTAGAGGTGGTAGAGTTAGGAACGCTCACTACATTTACGAAGTATTTAGATAAACACTTGAAATGCCATAGCATACAAGGCTATGGCCAAGTGCTGGGAAATGGGATTAGAATAGGTAGGTGCTTGATGGCTGGCACAGACACGATGGGCCGAAGGGCCTCTTTCTGTGCTGTATGACTCTTAGACTCTAATTGGTGATAAATCATTCCAACTGGTTTTAATTCTAATTGATTGTAAATGGAGTAATGTGGGAAGTAGATTCCTTTCTCATTTTATGAATTTGTATTCCCTCGATTAAGTGGAAATCTATTCAGTTCTCACTCACAGGTGAATAGCACTAGATTAATATTGTCCCACTTCCATCCTGATACATTCTCAAACTCGAGGGAGCAGATCTCAGCATCAGTTACAGCATCAGCCCCTTGATAGTGACTGTTCATCAGAATAGCTTTGTAATATAAGTGTAAATTCTCCCATTGTGTGAATTATTTGATAGATAGATAGATAGATAGATAGATAGATAGATAGATAGATAGATAGATAGAATGAATGAATACATGGGCCATTTGGCCCATCAAGAACATGTTGCCTCGGCAAGAGCAATCCACCTCGTCCCTCCCCCATCTTCCCCGTATCCCTGAAATTTCTTTCCTTCATATACTTACCCAATTTCCTTTTCAAACCTCCGACTGAATCGGCCTCAACCACCCTTTCAGACAGTTCATTCCAGATCCTAACCCCTCGCTCGGTAAAAAAGTTCTTCCTGATGTCGTCTCTGGATATTTCGCCAATCACCTTAAACCTGTGTCCTCTGGCTCTCGTTCCTTCCACCAATGGGAACAGTTTCTTTTATCTGCTCTGTCTCCACCTTCATGATTTTGAAAACCTCAATCAAATCTCTCACCCTTCTACCAAAGCAAAATACTGCAGATGCTGGAAATCTGAAACTAAAACAGAAAATGCTAGAAATACTCAGCAGGTCAGGCAGCATCTGTGGAGTGAAAAACAGAGTTAATGTTTCAAGTCTGTGACCTTTCATCAGAATCTCTTCTCACCCTTCTATGAGCTAAGGAGAACAATCCCAGTTTATGGCCACGTGGTGAGGGGTTTGGGTGGTTCCCACTGTTCAACTCCCACCTGATAGCAGCAAGTGTTTTTGTTTTTAGGGTTTCACCCCTTTATGTTTTATTTGTCAAATAAACAGACCACAACTGTTTTTCTTGTAGTTTTAAAACAGAAAATCAAGTATTTATTGAACAATCCACCATATTCCAAAAGTTTGTTGCATCTCACCTCTTCCAGGAGAAAGGGATTTCCCTCCATGTGGTGAGCCACGATGGTCTAGCATGTGGCTACTTCATACCTTCTTTGTTTCAGAAGAACCCATTCAATTCAGGAATCTTTCAGGATGGACATAGGATGGGTGAATTTGAGACCTCTTAGCTTTGAAGGTATTCATTGTTCCATACAAACAGTGCGGTCATGTTTGAATATACATGCAGCCATTTTTTGCAGCATTGTCCATTTTCTTGAAAAGGCAAAGTACATTTTTATAACTCTTCAGTTTTATTCTTTTTTACGATTGCATTTCTCATAAGTGTGACACCAGTTCATCCTTCTTTGGCTTCCTTGTCTCGAGAGACAATGGATAAGCGCCTGGAGGTGGTCAGTGGATTGTGAAGCAGCGCCTGGAGTGGCTATAAAGGCCAATTCCTGAGTGACAGACTCTTCCACAGGTGCTACAGATAAAATTGGTTGTCGGGGCTGTTACACAGTTGGCTCTCCCCTTGTGCTTCTGTCTTTTTTCCTGCCACCTGCTAAGTCTCTTCAACTCGCCACACTTTAGCCAAACCTTCTTGGCTGCCTGCCAGCTTTGGCAATCACTGGCAACTGACTCCCATGACTTGTGATCAATGTCACAGGACTTCATGTCACGTTTGCAGACGTCTTTAAAGCGGAGACATGGACGGCCGGTGAGTCTGGTACCAGTGACGAGCTCACTGCACAATGTGTCCTTGGGGATCCTGCCATCTTCCATGCAGCTCACATGGCCAAGCCATCTCAAGCACCATTGGCTCAGTAGGGTGCATATGCTGGGGATGTTGGCCTTCTCGAGGACTTCTGTGTTGGAGATACGGTCCTGCCACCTGATGCCAAGGATTCTCCGGAGGCAGCGAAGATGGAATGAATTGAGATGTCGCACTTGGCTGACAAACGTTGTCCAGGCTTCGCGGCCGTAGAGCAAGGTACTGAGGACACAGGCTTGATACACTCGGACTTTTGTGTTCCGTGTCAGTGTGCCATTTTCCCACAGTCTCTTGGCCAGTCTGGACATAGCGGTGGAAGACTTTCCCATGCACTTGTTGATTTCTGCATCTAGAGACAGGTTACTGGTGATAGTTGAGCTTTGTTAGGTGAACTCTTGAACCACTTCCAGAGCGTGGTAGATGATATGGATGGATGGAGACTTTCTGATGTTCTGTCCCATGATGTTCGTTTTCTTGAGGCTGATGGTTAGGCCAAATTCGTTGCAGGCAGCTACAATCCTGTCGATGAGTCTCTGCAGACACTGTTCTGTGTGAGATGTTAATGCAGCATCGTCAGCAAAGAGGAGTTCCCTGATGAGGACTCTCCGTACTTTGGTCTTCGCTCTTAGAAGGGCAAGGTTGAACAACCTGCCACCTGATCTTGTGTGGAGGAAAATTCCTTCTTCTGAAGACGTGAACGCATATGAGAGCAGCAGGGACAAGGAGATCCCAAACAGTGTAGGTGCGAGAACACAGCCCTGTTTCACGCCACTCAGGATAGGAAAGGGGTCTGATGAGGCACTGCTATGCTGAATTGTGCTTTTCATATTGTCATGGAATGAGGTGAAGATACTTCGTAGCTTTGGAGGGCATCCGAACTTTTCTAGTCGTCTGAAGAGACCACGTCAGCTGACATAAGGACATAATAACATAAGAACTAGGAGCAGGAGTAGGCCGTCCGGCCCCTCGAACCTGCTCCGCCATTCAATAAGATCATGGCTGATCCTTTCGTGGACTCAGATCCACTTACCCGCTCTCTCACCGTATCCCTTAATTCCTTTATTGTTCAAAAAGATATCTACCTTAGCTTTAAAAGCGTTTAATGAAGTAGCGTCAACTACTTCACTGGGCAAGGAATTCCATAGATTAACAACCCTTTGACGAGGTCACAGGCTTTGGTGAGATCAATGAAAGCAACGTAGAGGGGCATCTGTTGTTCACGGCATTTCTCCTGTCGCTGGTGAAGAGGGAACAGCATGTCAATGGTCGATCTCTCTGCTCGAAAGCCACACTGTGCCTCAGGGTAGACACGGTCAACCAGCTTCTGGAGCCTGTTTAAAGCGACTTGAGCAAAGACATTCCCCACTATGCTGAGCAGGGAGATTCCACGGTAGTTGTTGCAGTCACTGCGGTCACCCTTGTTCTTATAGAGGGTGATGATATTGGCATTGCCCATGTCCTGTGGTACTGCTCCCTCGTCCCAGTACAGGCAAAGCAGTTCATACAGTGCTGATAGTATAGCAGGCTTGGCACTCTTGATTATTTCGGGGGTAATGCCGTCCTTCCCAGGGGCTTTTCCGCTGGCTAGAGAATAAATAGCATCACTGACTTCCAATTTTGATGGTTGTACGTCCAGCTCATCCATGACTGGCAGAGGCTGGGCTGCATTGAGGGCGGTCTCAGTGACAACATTTTCCCTGGAGTACACTTCCAGGGAGTGCTCAACCCAGCGGTCCATTTGCTTGCATTGGTCAGTGATTGTGTCCCCTGATTTAGATTTGAGGAAGGCGATCTTCTTGATGGTTGGCCCAAAAGCTCTCAATGTCATCATACATCCCTCTGATGTTTCCGATGTGAGAGGTCAGCTGAATATGACTGCATAGGTGTTGCCAGTCGTCATTTGCGCAGCGCCTGGCTGTTCTTTATGCAACGCTTCTGGCTGCTTTAATTGCTACGGATGTTAACTCGTTGGGGGCTTTCTAGTATTTTGAAGAGACCACGTCTGCTGACGAGGTCAAAGGCTTTGGTGAGATCAATGAAAGCAATGTAGAGAGGCATCTGTTCATGGCATTTCTCCTGTAGCTGGCGAAGGGAGAACAGCATGTCAATGGTGGATCTCTGTGATCGAAAAACAAACTGTGCTTCAGGGTAGACACGCTCAGCCAGCTTCTGGAGCCTGTTTAAAGCAACTTGAGCAAAGACTTTCCCCAATATGCTGAGCAGGGAGATTCCACGGTAGTTGTTGCAGTCACCGTTCAGCAGTGCAATGCACTTAGCAGCTATGACAGGTTCCAGCTCGTCAATGTGAGATTGAAACCAGTCTGCATTCCACTTCACACGTTTGTCATAGGTGGTCATTGCTGAGTCATAGATGGCATCTCTGATATAGGCTCACTTGGTCTCTGCATCCCCTGTAGGAGTGTTTTGAAGGGCTTTTTCAAGTGAATTTAGAAACTTATGTAACAGCTGTGGATAAGAAATTCTACTAGTGTTGATGCGCGGGCGTCCCTTCTGCTTGGAGTGACATAGCTTCTTTGGTTTGAGTCTAACCTTGCTGCACACCAGGGAGTGGTCACTGTCGCAGTCCGCACTGTGGAAGCTGCATGTGATTTGAACGCTGTTTAAAGAGGCTCGCCTTGTGACGATGAGGTCCAGCTGGTGCCAACGACGTGTTCTTGAGTGCCTCCAAGAAACCTGGTGACAGGGTTTAGTGTGAAAGAACAAGTTGATGATGCAGAGGTTATGATAGGTACACAACTCAAGCAGTCTCTGTCCATTCTCATTCATCCTTCTAATGCCATAACGACCAAGGCTGGAGGACCATGAGTCATGGTCGCCCTCAACCCTGAAATCATTCCCATAAATCTCTTCTGCACTCACCACCCAACTCTCCCCCAAGGCCTTCACATCCTTCCTCACGTACGGTGTCCAGAATTAGACACAAAACACCAGTTTAGGATGAACCATATTTTATAGAGGTTCATTAAAATGTCCTTGATTTTATTCACTACACCTCTATTTATTAAGTTCCGGACACGTGTAGCTTTTTAATTCCTTTCTCAAACTTCCCTGCCACCTTCCATGAGTAGTGCACATATACCCACAGGCCTCTCTGTTCCACCAATCCCTTTAAAACTGCACCTTTTAGATAATATTGTCTCACTCTATTTTTCCTCCAACCGGCACTACTGTGTGCATAAAATTTCATCTGCCACATCTCTGTCCATTCCACCAGCCTGTCTATGACCTATTGAAGTCAATCACAATCTTTTTTTTAAATTCATTTTTGGGATGCAAGCATCACTGGCAAGGCCAGCATTTATTGCCCATCTCCAATTGTCCTTGAGAAAGTGGTGGTGAGCTGCTTTCTTGAACTGCACCAATCCATGTGGTGTGTGTACCCCTAACACACCCCTTTTCGGGAGGGAGTTCCAGAAATTTGACCCAGTGACAGTGAAGGCTATATTTCCAAGTCAGGATGGTGTGTGACTTGGAGGGAATCTTGCAGGAGGTGGTGTTCCCATGTCTCTGCTGCACTTCTTCTCTAGGTGGTAGAGGTCGTGGGTTTGGAAGGTGCTGACAAAGGAAGCTTAGTGAGTTGCTGCAGTGCATCTTGTAGATGGTCCACACTGCTGCCACTGTGCGTGAAGGGAGTGAATGGTGGATGAGATACCAATCATGCAGGTTGCTTTGTCCTGGATGATGTCGAGCTTCTTGAGTGTTGTTGGAGCTGCACCCATCCAGGCAAGTGCAGAGGATTCCATCACACTCCTGACTTGTGCCTTGCAGATGGTGGACAGGCTTTGGGGAGTCAGGAGGTGAGTTACTCGCCACAGAATTCCAAGACTCTGATCTGATCTTGTAGTCATAGTGTTTATGTGGCCAGTCCAGTTAAGTTTCTAGACAGTGGTGACCCCCAGATGTTTGTTGACTGTGGGGGATTCAGTGATGGTAATGCTGTTCAATGTCAAGAGAAGACAGTTACATTCACTTTTGTTGAAGATGGTCATTGTCTGGCACTGGTGTGGCACGAATGTCACTTGCCATTTTTCAGCCCAAGTCTGAATGCCGTCCAGGTCTTGCTCATGTGGGCACAGAGTGCTTCAGTATCTAAGGAGTTGCAAAAGGTACTGAACACTATCCAATCATCAGTGAACATCTCCCTTCTGACCATCCCCTCTCATTGTATATTGGAGGGAAGGTCATTGATGAAGCAGCTGAAGATGATTGGGCCTAGGACACTACCCTGAGTAAAACCTGCAGCAATGTCCTGGGGCCAAGATTATTGGCCTCCAACAACCACAACCCTTTGTGCTAGGTATGATTTCCACCAATGGAGAGTTTTCCCCTTGATTTCCACTGACTTCAATTTTGCCCAGACTCCTTGATGTCAAACTTGTTCAAATGCTGCCTTGATGTCAGGGGCAGACACTGTCGCCTCACCTCTCGAATTCCGCTCTTGTGTCCATGATTGGACCAAGGCTGTAATGAATCTGAGCTGAGTGCCTCTGGCAGAACTAAACTGAGCATCAGTGAGTGTGTTATTGCTGAGTAAATGCTGCTTGATAGCATCGTCAATAACACTTTCCATCACTTTGCAGATGATTGAGAGTAGACTGATGGAGTGGTAAGTGGCTAGATTGGATGTGTCCTGCTTTTTGTGGGCAAGACATAGTTTTGTAATTTTGCACATTGTTGGTTAGATGCCAGGGTTGTAGCTGTACTGGAACATCTTGGCCAGAGGCACAGCTAGTTCTGGAGCACAACTCTTCAGTACTACAATCGATTGTTTTCAGGGACCATCGCCTTTTCTGTATGCAGTGCCTTCAGCCATTTCTTTATATCATGTGCAGTGAATTGAATTGGCTGAAGACTGGCATCTGTGATGCTGGGAACCTCAGGCAGAAGCCGAGATGGATCATCCATCGGCATCTCTGGCTGAAGACAGTTGCAAATGTTTCAGCCTTGTCTTTTGCACTGACGTGCTGGGCTCCTCCATCATTGAGGATGGGGATATTTCTGGTTCCTCCTCCTCCAGTTAGTTGTTTAATTCTCCACCACCATTCATGAATGAATGCAGCAGGACTGCAAAGCTTTGAATTGATCTGTTGGTTGTGGGATCTCTTACCTCTATCTGTTACACAGTTCACAGTACTTCCAGGTTTTATGTCAGCTGCACATTTTGAAATTGTGCCCTGTACACCCAAGTCCAATTCATGAATATATATCAAGAAAAGCAGTGGTCTGAGTACCTGTCCCTGGGGAGCAGCACTGTTTTCTTTCTTCCAATCAAAAAAAAACAACCGGTCACCACCATCGAGGTTTTCTCTCACTTATCCAATTTTATATACATGTCATCAGAGATCCTTCTAGTCCATGGGTTCAGTGTTGCTGACAAGTCTGTAATTATGCACTTTATCAAATACCTTTTTGTTAAAGCATTTTATCAAAATTGCATCACCCGATTCAACCCTTTATGTTATCAGCTCAAAAATATCAGTTACGTTAGCTGAATACGATTTATCTTTAACATGTCCTTTCTAACTTTCCTGAATTAATCCACACTTGCCCAAGTCACAGTTAATTTTGTCCTGGAATATCATCTTAAAACCTTTCACACCACTGAGGTTAAACTGACTGGCCTGAATCTGCTGGGTTTATCCTGACACCCTTTGAAAAGGGTGCAACTTTTTCAATTTTCCAGCCCTCTGGAACCACCCCCGCATTTAAGGAGGATTAGAAAATTACAGCCAGTACCGCTACAATTTCCACCCTTACTTCCCTAAGCATCCATTCAGACTTGGTGACTCATCAATCTTATGTCTAGGGAACCCCTCCAGTACCTCCTATTTACCAATTTTTCCACCACCCAGCATCTCAACTATCTCATCTTTCACTGTGAGTTTGACTAGATCTAATTCCTTGGTAAAGACAGATGAAAATTTCTCATTTTATAATTCAGCCATGTCCAAACATGGGCGGCACAGTGGCGCAGTGGTTAGCACCGCAGCCTCAAAGCTCCAGTGACCCAGGTTCAATTCTGGGCACTGCCCAGAGTTTGCAAGTTCTCCCTGTGGTTGCGTGGGTTTCCTCCGGGTGCTCCGGTTTCCTCCCACAAGCCAAAGACTTGCAGGTTGATAGGTAAATTGGCCATTAGCAATTGCCCCTAGTGTAGGTAGGTGGTAGGGAAATATAGGGACAGGTGGGGATGTGGTAGGAATATGGGATTAGTGTAGCATTAGTATAAATGGGTGGTTGATGGTCGGCACAGACTCGGTGGGCCGAAGGGCCTGTTTCAGTGCTGTATCTCTAAACTAAACTTAACTAAACCTTTGTCTCATTTTTGGTCCCTAATCGTAGTGACCCTCCACCAACACTACCACCCTCAACCCGCCCCCTGCCACCTCTACATTGACAGAGAGATTAAAACCGAGACAGATTGACAGATAGGTAGACATAAATAAAAGCAAAATACTGCAGATGCTGGAAATCTGAAATAAAAACAGAAAGTGCTTGAAATATTCGGCAGGTTATTCAACATCTGTGGAGAGAGAGAAGCAGAGTTCACGTTTCAGGTCTGTGACCTTCCATCAGAACTTGCAAAGGTTAGAAATGTATTGGTGTGCACTGAGTGTGAAGAAGGGAGTTTCGTAAGTGAATGAATTTTCAGGGTTAATCTCTCAAGACTTGTTTTTGTTTGGTTTACATTTAGCAATTAATTGAAATTCCTGCTTCAGATAAGAGGTAAGTTAGGTTTCTTGCAGTTTTAAACAGGGGTATGCTAACACTCTGAGTATCTGTAGCTAGATAATTAGTTAGCTAGCTTAAACTGGTTTCTGAGCTGTAGCAGAGCTCTAGCAAAGCTGACACACCATTGTTTTCAGAGTATAAAATCAGGGGACTCTCAGTGCTACTTGTCTGCACTGAGTGCTGCTGGAGGGCACAGAATGTAAAGAAGGGAATTTAGTAATTGTGGGAATTCAATAAGCAGGGGAACATAAATTCAGAATAAAATAAATTTGAGTGCATAGAGTTTAGCACTTGAGGGAGGGGCTCCTTTCTTTCTTTCTTTCTTCCTTTCTTTCTTTCTTTCTTAGAACAAACAATAGTACAGCACAGGACTGGGCTATTCTGCCCTCCAAGCCTGCGCTGATCGTGATGCCTGACTAAACTAAAACCTTCTGCACTTCCAGGGACTATATCCCTCTATTTCCATCCTATTCACGTATTTGTCAAGATGCCTCTTAAATGTCGCTATCGTACCTGCTTCCACCACCTCCCCCGGCAGCAAGTTGCAGGCACTCACCAGCCTCTGTGTAAAGAACTTGCCTCGCACATCCCCTCTAGACTTTGCCCCTCACACCTTAAACCTATGTCCCTTAGTAACTGACTCTTCCACCTTGGGAAAAAGCTTCTGACTATCCGCTCTTTCCATGCCACTCATGCCACTCATAACTTTGTAAACCTCTATCATGTCGCCCCTCCACCTCCGTCGTTCGAGTGAAAACAATCCGAGTTTACCCAGCCTCTCCTCATAGCCAATGCCCTCCTGACCAGGCAACATCCTGGTAAACCTCTTCTGTACCCTCTCCAAAGCCTCCACATCCTTCTGGTAGTGTGGCGACCAGAATTGCACACAATATTCTAAGTGTGGCCTAACTAAGGTTCTGTACAGCTGCAGCATGATTTGCCAATTTTTATACTCTATGCCCCGACCGATGAAGGCAAGCATGCCGATGCCTTCTTGACTACCTTATCCACGTGTTGCCACTTTCAGTGACCTGTGGACCTGTATGCCCAGATCTCTCTGCCTGTCAATACTCCTAAGGGTTCTGCCATTTTCTGTATACTTCCCACCTGTATTAGATCTTCCAAAATGCATTACCTCACATTTGTCCGGATTCTGTCTTTCTTTCTCCCTCCTTTTACAGCCTCCAGTAGCTGCCTCTCTCTTCAGTGCAGGGGAAAAAATTGATTGGTGAGTAATTGGTAAGTTATTTTACTTCTCATTGCATTAAAAAGTTTTTAAAGTTACATGTTGGCAGGTTGGCTTGGCCAACTGGAATGTACGTCCTGCAGTATGTAAGAAGTCATGGATGCACCACGTGTCCTGAACAAAGACATTTGCAAGAAGTGTCACTGGCTGAAGAAGCTTGAGCTCCATTGTTAAAATACAGGAAAATATAATCATATTCTAGCTGCATTGCCAACTGGAAAGATTACACCAATAACTATGATCAGCTGCTGTGAAAGCAGAGTGTTCGTGAACATGCGTCGATGTGTAATAGTTGCAATACCATGACAATAGCACAGATTTCATCACTCGTCCTGCATTGGTTTTCAAACATATGCAAGACGAACCTTGCAGCCAGAGGTTTGAGCAGTTACACGGTGGAGTCACCTTTGCATTTGAAGGACTGCACCAAAAGCCGAAGATGGCAGGGGGGTGCTCTAGGGTGGCCCCACAGTGCAGCGAAGTCTCCCTGCTCGCTCTCCTCCAGGTTGTGCGTGCAAGGCCAGAGGTCCTTTTCACCAGTGATGGTAAAAAGAGCCCCTCCCACCTGAACAAGGAAATTTGGCTGGAGATGGCAGAGGAGGTGAGTAGCCGTGGAGCCATCCAGTGCCAAAGAGTTCAATGCCAGAAGGGGATTAACGAGAACTTCTACAGCACAGTGGCGCAGTGGTTAGCACCGCAGCATCACAGCTCCAGGGACCCGGGTTCGATTCTGGGTACTGCCTGTGCGGAGTTTGCAAGTTCTCCCTGTGTCTGCGTGGGTTTCCTCTGGGTGCTCTGGTTTCCTCCCACATGCCAAAGACTTGCAGGTTGATAGGTTAATTGGCCATTATAAATTGCCCCTAGTATAGGTAGGTGGTAGGGAAATATATAAGGACAGGTGGGGATGTGATAGGAATATGGGATTAGCGTAGGATTAGTATAAATGGGTGGTTGATGGTCGGCACAGACTCGGTGGGCCGAAGGGCCTGTTTCAGTGCTGTATCTCTAAACTAAACTAAACTAGCCAACCGGGGCCCTCTGGGCCTCTTGCGCACAGTGTACGAGTGCAAAGCTCATCCACAGCCAAAGGGCAATTAGATCAGCAGCCTTCCTCCAGTCAGGCTGCAAGCGCAGAGATTGTACAGAGATGGGGCGCTTGCCAGCATTTATAGAGAACACACTGACACAAATGAGAATGTACAGGTGTCACAGCAATGTAAATATGTTTTTTATGAAATGTTCCTCACCAACATGTGTGTCCTTTTCTCTGTGTGAATGATATGTGCCAGCATGTAGCGCCAATGTCACATCCCTTCGCACCATTGGACCGACAGGAGAGCCAATGTATGCAATAACATCATTGCTGTGCCACCATTACTCATGATCGTCTCCACGGATGCAGTGACATGGTCATTGGCTCAGTCAGCAGCTGCCTCGAATGGTTTACACAGAGATACTGCAGATGTGGACTGGTGCACAGCAGGTGAGCGAGGATGATGTGTGGCTTGCAGAGCTCATGTCAGTTCCTATGGAGCAGAGAGCCTTTGTCTGATAAACCACTGCCGTACATCCTTAGCTCACTGCTGGCCCTGCATGCACTGCCTGGGTGCCAGAAGCCCTTCACTGTGCCTTTCCTGTTGTAGAGCGTCCTCATCGTTTGAGGAGGAATCATGTTGACGTCTCTCCTCATCATGCCAGGCCTGCCCCCTAGTGGGTGTGTCGTTGTGCAGAGCAGCAAAGAAACGAGCTGACCTTTTCGGCCTGTATTACAGGACATCACCCTATCTATCCAGGCATTGGAAGCGCTCTTTCAGCATGTCAATCACCTGCTCAATGGGGGCTATTGTAGCTCAGTTGCTGGCATTGTACCTCTCCTCTGCAGCAGTGGTGGGGTTTGTTACTGGTATCGGGAGCCATGTCTGCAAGGGATAGCCCTTGTTTCCAAGAAGTCACTCCTCTATCTGAGCCAGTTCAGTGAAGAGTGGTGGCAGTTAGGATGGCACAGGACCCAGGTGTCATGGCAGCTGCCTGAGAAGCAGGCACAGACTTGCATGAAGCATCCCTGCTTCACCTAGATTGAGAGGATTCCTTTAATGGTGATGTCTGCAGGTGGTAGCTGGTGGGAGGCCTGGTGCAGTCTATGAACCCTAAAACCTTTGGTTATCCGGCAATGGTGCCGAAACCGATGGCCCTCTGGGCCTCAGCTGTGAGAGTCCGTCCTGAAGCGAACATACTCACTTGTCCTCTGGTACCGGGTATCACTGACCTCCCTAATGCAACGGTGCACTGCTGATTTTGTGACTCCACAAAGGTCTCTGGTGGGCCCCTGAAAAGCTGCAAAGGTGTCAAGCTTTGCGGAACAAAGGCATAGGATGTCCAATGAAGCCCATGGGCTGCAGGTCATCGTTGAGCAGGGCACAGAGACATGTCACCACCCTCTCTAAATGCACAATCGCCTCTGAAACCAGTGCTCTGACATCCGATGGCATGTCATGTGGGGCCTGTAGATGCACAGCAACCGTAATGGTGAGCTCCCCTTGGGGACTGCTGCTCACAACCGGGGGCCTCTACATGGACCGCACGTGCCTGTTAGATTTGCATACAGACTCCCAGGAGGAGAGGTTCACACTATTTAGGATGAGCCATTTCCATGTGATAAATTAAGCTGTATCCTTCATTTATTCAAAGGTTCCTAACAGGGCAGGGATTGTTGTTGACGAGTCCATCAGGTATTTCATGGATCAACTATGTGGCGTGGAATGGCATTGCCCATCTTGGCCAACACCCAAAGTGGTACAGCATGAACACATCAAGATCCAACCAGCTGCATCGATTGCCCCCACCATCCAAATAACCTTAACCTTCCTATCCTTTCTGGCACTCTCCCCACATACAGGGTGATGAGAGTGCCATTGCTCCTTCATACACGAATAAATGCAGAGTTAGATTAGATTAGATTAGAGATACAGCACTGAAACAGGCCCTTCGGCCCACCGAGTCTGTGCCGACCATCAACCACCCATTTATACTAATCCTACGCTAATCCCATATTCCTACCAAACATCCCCACCTGTCCCTATATTTCCCTACCACCTACCTATACTAGTGACAATTTATAATGGCAAATTTACCTATCAACCTGCAAGTCTTTTGGCTTGTGGGAGGAAACCGGAGCACCCGGAGAAAACCCACGAAGGCACAGGGAGAACTTGCAAACTCCACACAGGCAGTACCCAGAATCGAACCCGGGTCCCTGGAGCTGTGAGGCTGCAGTGCCAACAACTGCGCCACTGTGCCGCCCTCGCCAATCGATGCAGCTGGTTGGATCTTGATGTGTTCATGCTGTACCACTTTGAGTGTTGGCCAAGATGGGCAATGCCATTCCACGCCACATAGTTGATCCATGAAATACCTGATGTACTCGTCAACACCAATCCCTGCCCTGTTAGGAACCTTTGAATAAATGAAGGATACAAAAAGTGGACACTTTTTACAGAGTGAGATATGTACCTGCCTTCATGCCTGCAGAGCTTTCCCTTCAGCAATCCCAAGGGGAGCTCGCCATTACAATCACTGTGCATCTGCAGGCCCCAAATGACATGCCACCTCTTTTCCCTTCCAGAATGCAGAGTGAGACCCCTGTAATCCCCCCCCTCCCTCCTCTCTTCCAGCATGCAGAGTGAGACCCCTGTAATTCCCCTCTCCTCCTCCCTTCCAGAATGCAGAGTGAGACCCCTGTAATCCCCCTCTCCTCCTCCCTTCCAGAATGCAGAGTGAGACCCCTGTAATCCCCCTCCCTCCTCCCTTCCAGAATGCAGAGTGACCCCTGTAATCACCCTACCTCCTCTCTTCCAGAATGCAGAGTGACCCCTGTAATCCCTCTCCCTCCTCCCTTCCAGAATCCAGAGTGAGACCCCTGTAATCCCTCTCCCTCCTCCCTTCCAGAATGCAGAGTGACCCCCTGTAATCACCCTACCTCCTCTCTTCCAGAATGCAGAGTGAGACCCCTGTAATCCCCCTACCTCCTCACTTCCAGAATGCAGAGTGACCCCTGTAATCCCCCTACCTCCTCCCTTCCAGAATGCAGACTGAGACCCCTGTATTCCCCCCACTCTTCCAGAATGCAGAGTGAGACCCCTGTAATCCCTCTCCCCCACTCTTCCAGAATGCAGAGTGAGACCCCTGTAATCCCCCCTCATCCTCTCTTCCAGAATGCAGAGTGAGAACCCTGAAAACTGAACTTACCTTCCGTAGTGAACCTTCTGCTTCTGATAACCCGCCGGCTTCTCTAATTGTGAATGGGACGGCACGTGACGGCCGCCCGTTCTACATAATATGCGCAAGTGTGGAGCGAGCGGCAGCGGGATGCATAATCTGCAGAGGTAAGCAGCGTTTTACATATTATAATTGGGGGGCCGCCGCTGAGCGACGAGGAAGGGGTGGTTGGGGCGGTGGCCACACCGAAGTCTCCCCGCCACCGTTGGTAATATGCGGCAGGCCCTTCTCGACATTGCGGGTTGAGGCGGGCCTCTCCCCACTGAATTTTACCAGCCCCCATGCCACGACCCTTGGCATTGAGCAGCCAGTAAAATTCATACTTTGTTATGAACACTGAACCTTGTAACATTATAATATTTAAAACAATCGTGACTTTTAAATGTTCAAGTTGGAGTTCTGAAGATCAGGTGACCTCACCTCCACTCTGCGAAAGGTTACCAGGGCAACAGAGAACACAGATCAAAGACTTTCTTCAAAAAACAGAGATTGCAGGGCGAATCCCTGAAGAACAACGGATTTGGCCCTCCCAGACATTTGGGTTGTAAAACAAGAGTCAGTAAATCAAAAGATATTAATGTGCCAGGCAGCTGGGAGCAATGAAAAGGCACAAGTGTCTTTTGTGAAACTAGACCTCTAATGTCTGCATTTTAGAACAACACAATAACCTGCGACTGCTGCATCCATATAAATTTAACAGACTTTCCAAAGGCACACCTACCTGATGTCCGGGGACAGTGGCGGACCTGAATGAAATAGGGCTGAAAACCTATAAATAAAGAGTGGGACTCGAGGCCCTTCACCTACCTGATGTCCGGGGACAGTGGCGGACCTGAATGAAATAGGGCTGAAAACCTATAAATAAAGAGCGGGGCTCAAGGCCCTTCACCTACCTGACGTCCTTGGCAGTGGCAGACATGAATGGAACAGGGCTGAAAACCTATAAATAAAGAGCAGGGCTCGAGGCTCTTCACCTACCTGACATCCTTGGCAGTGGCAGACATGAATGGAACAGGGCTGAAACCCGATAAATAAAGAGTGGGGCTCGAGGCCCTTCACCTACCTGACGTCTGGGGTGGTGGCGGACCTGAATGGAACAGGGCTGAAAACCTATAAATAAAGAGTGGGGCTCGAGGCCCTTCACCTACCTGACGTCTGGGGTGGTGGCGGACCTGAAAGAAACAGGGCTGAAAACCTATAAATAAAGAGTGGGGCTCGAGGCCCTTCACCTACCTGACATCCGGGCGGTGGCAGACCTGAAAGGAACAGGGTTGAAAACCTATAAATAAAGAGCGGGACTCGAGGCCCTTCATCTACCTGACGTCCTGGGGTGGTGGTGGACTCTCTGACTGTTCTTGCGCCCGCCTTATTTGCATTTAGTTAAAAAAATAAGAATAGTGACATCACTGAAATCCTGGGTGCTGATTGGTCGGTGGGCAGCAGCTGTTATTGTCTGGGGATAACTGTGATTGATTGGAGTTAAAAAAAGGTTCCTTTTAAATTAAAACCCTAGGATATCTCCCTGAAAAGTTTTAGTATTTACTGGCTCTACTAGTGCTGATTGCATTCAGTGAGGCTGAAAGTCAAATGTGGGTATTTTAATTGGCTGGGGGCGGTGGAAGTTGCTCTTTGCTCTTTTTCTGCCTCAGCCTCAAAGGTACAGAGGATAAAAGTCGATTGTAAATAGCTGGTAAGTTATTACACTAGCAAGTTTTTTTTTCTCATTGTAAAAGTAAGTAATGGCGGGGCAGCTTGGCCAAGCGGAATGTACCTCCTGTGCAATGTGGGAAGTCATGGAAATGCCATGTGACCTTGGTGAACATGTCTGCAGAAAGTGTCTCCGGTTGAAGATGCTTGAGCTTCAGGTTTCAGAGCTCGAGCGGCGGCTGGAGTCACTATGGTGCATCCATGAGGTGGAGGACTACCTTAAACCCTAACCCTAACTTGTCAAGCCAGTGCCGAGGCGAGCACAGTCGGGGGTGACTTGGCGGATGCCGGACGGACAAGAAGTCAGGGCAGGTAGTGCAGGAGTCCCCAGCGGACATCCTACTTTCTAACCAGTATTCAGTTCTGAGTACCGATGAGGGAGAGGGTTCCTCTGGGATGGAGAAAAAGGGACAAGAGGGCAATAGTGGTAGGGGATTCTATGGTTAGAGGAACAGATAGGCATTTCTGTGGTCGCAGATGTGATTCCAGGATGGTATGTTACCTCCCTGGTGCAAGGATCTTGGATCACTGAGCAACTACAAAGTATTCTGGAGGGTGAGGGTGCACAGCTGGAGGCCGTGATCCACGTTGGTACCAATGACATAGGTAGAAAGAGAGATGAGGTCCTGCAAAAATAATTTAGGGAGCTAGGCAGTAGATTAAAAAGTAGGACCTCAAAGGTTGTAATCTCTGGGGTTCTTCCGGTGCCACGGGCTAGTGAGTATATGAATAGGAGGTTAGAGCAGATGAATGCATGGTTGGGGAGATGGTGCAGGAGGGAGGGCTTTAGATTCTTGGATCACTGGGCCTCTTTCTGGTGACGGTGGGATCTGTATAAGATGGACGGGTTGCACCTGAACCAGAACGGGACCAGCATCCTTGCTGGGAGATTTTCTAGTGCTGTTGGTGGGGAGCGGGGGCGGGGTGGTTAAACTAACTTGGCAGGGGGATGGGATACAGAGTGGAAGCACAGTAGGGGGTGATGTACAATCAAATATAAATGAGAAGCTAAGTCAGTCCGGAGGTCAGAGTAAATATAGATCTGTGAACGCTCAGGCAAATAATGCAAGGCTGGATTGTATCTATTTTAATACAAAGAGTCTTACTAGTAAGACAGATGAATTGAGGGTGTTGATTAACACATGGGAATATGATATTATTGTTATTACTGAGACATGGTTGACGGAAGGGCAGGACTGGCAGCTTAATATCCCAGGGTATGGAATCTTCAGACATGACAGGGGAGGGGTAAAAGAGGAGGTGACATTTCACTGTTGATTAAAGAGACAATTACTGCAGTAAGGAGGGATGATATCTTCGAAGGTTCCTCTAATGAGGCCATATGGGTAGAACCTAAAAACAAAAAAAGGGGCTATCACTTGGCTGGGAGTGTACTACAGGCCTCCAAATGGTCAGGCAGTGGTAGAGGAGCAGATATGTAGGCAAATCTCAGAGAGGTGCAATAATAATAGGGTAACAATAGTAGGGGATGTCAACTTCCCCTATATTAGAGGGGATTGTATTAGTGTAAAAAGCTTAAAGGCGGCAGAATTCTTCAAGTGCATTCAGGAGAGCTTTTTGAGGCAGCACGTAGACAGTCCTCCAGGAGGAGGAGCAGGACTGGACATAATCCGAGGGAATGAGGCCGGACCAGTGGTAGAAGTGTCAGTGGGGGAGAATTTCGGGGATAGTGACCATAGCTCTGTCAGATTGAAGGTTGTTATGGAAAAGGACATAGAGGGTCTGGAAATAAGAGTTGGGGGCAGGTAGATTTCAATATGATAAAACAGGATCTGGCCAAAGTGAACTGGGAGCAGCCTCTTATAGGAAAGTTTACATCAGATCAGTGGGAGTCATTTAGAAGGGAAATTGTGAGGGTTCAGGTGCAGCATGTTCCTGTAAAGGTGAAGAGTAGGAGCAACAGGTCAAGGGAACCCTGGATGTCAAAGGATATCGAGGATTGGATAAGGAAAAAAAAGGTGGCGTATGGCAGATTCAGAGTGCTGAGAGCAGCGGAGGCCCAAGAGGAGTATAGAAAGTGAGGGGAGTACTTAAAAAAAGTAATTAGGAGAGCGACGAGGGGGCATGAAAAATCACTGGCAGACAAGATAAAGGAAAATCCCAAGGCGTTGTATTAGTATGTTAGGGGTAAGAGGATAACCAGGGAAAATATGGGCCCATTAGGGATCAACGAGGCAACCAGTGTGTGGAGCCGGAGGACATAGATGAGGTTTTGAACGATTACTTTTCATCTGTGTTCACGATGGAGAGGGACGATGTAGGTGTAGTGATCAGGGAAGGGGATTGTGATATAGTTGATCAAATTAGCATGGAAAAGGAGTAAGTATTAGCTGTTTTAGCAGGCTTGAAGGTGGATAAATCCCCAGGCCCAGAGGAGATGTATCCCAGTCTGCTATGTGAGGCAAGGGAGGAGATAACGGGGGCTCTGACACAAATTTTCAAATCCCCTCTGACCGCATGAGAGGTACCAGAGGATTGGAGGACAGCGAATGTGGTACCAATATTTAAGAAGGGGAGCAGAGATAAACCAAGTAATTAGAGGCCGGTGAGTCTAACATCAGTGGTAGGGAAAGTATTGGAAAAATTTCTGAGAGACAGGAATAATCACCACTTGGAGAGACAGAGATTAATCAGGGATAGTCAGCATGGCTTTATCAGGGGGAGATCGTGTCCAACAAATTTTATTGAATTTTTTGAGGAGGTGACAAGGTGTGTCGATGAGGGTAAAGCATTTGATGTAGTCTACATGGACTTCAGTAAGGTTTTTGATAAGGTCCCGCATGTAAGATTGGTTAAGAAAGTAAAGGCCCATGGGATCCAGGGTAATTTGGCAAATTGGATTCAAAATTGGCTTAGTGGCAGGAGGCAGAGTGTGATGGTCGAGGATTGTTTCTGCGAGTGGAAGCCTGTGACCAGTGGTGTACCACAGGGATCAGGGCTGGGACCCTTACTGTTTGTAGTGTACATTAATGATTTAGACATGAATATAGGAGGTATGATCAGTAAGCTTGCAGATGACACGAAAATTGGTGGTGTCCTAAATAGTGAGGAGGATCGACTTAGATTACAGGACGATATAGATGGGCTAGTAAGATGGGCGGAGCAGTGGCAAATGGAGTTTAATCCTGAGAAGTGTGAGGTGATGCACTTTGGGAGTACTAACAAGGCAAGGGAATCTACGATGGATGGTAGGACCCTAGGGAGTACTGAGGGTCAGAGGGACGTTGGGTTGCTTTTCCATAGATCACTGAATGAATAGATCACATAAGGTAGATAAGGTAGTTAGGAAGGCATACGGGATACTTGCCTTTATTAGTCGAGGCATAGAATATAAGAGCAGGGAGGTTATGATGGAGCTGTATAAAACGTTGGTTAGGCCATATTTGGAGTACTGTGTACAGTTCTGGTCGGCACACTACAGGAAGGATGTGATTGCAATGGAGAGGGTGCAGAGGAGATTCACGAGGATGTTGCCTGGGCTGGAGCACTTCAGTTATGAAGATAGACTAGATAGGTTGGGGTTGTTTTCCTTGGAGCGGAGAAGGCTGATGGGGGACCTGACTGAGGTATACAAAATTATGAGGGGCATTGATAGGATAGAAAGGAAGAAACTTTTTCCCTTAGCGGAGGGGTCAATAACTTGGGGGCATAGACTTAAGGTCAGGGGTAGGAGATTTAGAGGGGAATTGAGGAGGAATTTTTTCAGCCAGAGGGTGGCTGGAACACACTGCCTGAAGGGGTGGTAGAGGCAGGAAAACTCACGACATTCACGAAATATTTAGATGAGCATTTGAAATGCCATAGTATACAATGCTACGGTCCAAGTGCGGGGAAATGGGATTAGTTAGGACGGGTGCTTGATGGTCGGCGCAGGCGCATTGCGCCGAAGGGCCTGTTTCTGTGCTGTAAAACACTACGACTCTCTGACTCTATGACACAGGCTGTAAGTGAAGAAACCAGCGGCTTTTGGCCTCAAGGCAGGCTGGAAGAATGGAACTCAGCAGTTGCAGCCTCACACAGGCTGGAAGAAAGACAACCAGCAGCAGCAGATCAAGAAAGAGAAAGAGAGCAGACACCTGCTCTCCGACGCCTGTTGCAGTAAAAGGCTTTGAAGACCTGAACCTGTTTTGACAGTCGAAGCTTGTGGGGAATAGAGGACCAGTGGAATCACCAGGAAACACCTTATCCATGGGCGTCCAGGTCAGAAATGCTCAGATAAGTGAATGAAGAGGACACTGATTTTTGAAATAGTCTGGGAGATCCAATTCATTGCAAATGGGAAGAGTTTTGGACCTTTAACCACAAAGAATTTCTCCTTCAAAAAGAACCAGGTAACATATAAGTGTGGTGTGAGGTTTTCAAGTATTGTCATAAATAGCAAAACTATATTTCTTGTTAATTTGGGGTAACAGCTACTTATAATGTGCTGTCTAGTTAATTGGGGATTTCTTTTAGTTTAGTTGTTATAACAAGGGTCTCAAAACGTGAAATCTTGTGTAATTCTTGAAATTGTTCTTGGGGTTCATATCTCGTACTTTTTATGTTAACGATCTCACTGAGGTCAGAACAACTTGTATTGGAATGAAGTGACGATCAATCTGCTGATTGATCTGTGGTGGAGCCTCAAGTATTCATAATATTTATTGATGACTTAGATGAGATAATAATGAACTTGAGAACCATCTATCCAAGTTTGCAGAAGACACAAAGGGCTGCATCTTAATTCACAAAAACTGATGGGTTGGGGTTGTGCCAAAGTTTAAATGCAAAGAATCTGAAACAGGAACCCAACATGCATCATATCCCATGGTCATAGAACAGCAGCAGAAGCCGGGGGATTAAAAGCTCAGCATGTCCAAGGGTCACTGATCAGGAGCGAGACCTTGGTAATTGTCCCACCATATCCCAGTGTCACTGATTCCTATTGTAACTGAACAAGCTGAGAATTGATCTCTTTGGTTTGCATGGCACCAGTCAGTGTGTTTACTTACAGTGCACCAGGGGAGATGATTATTCTACCCAGGGATCCACCATATTGATATTCCTGCTCCCATTCTGATGTATAATGTCCCTGTTTTTCCCCTTCCTTACAGTTAACTTAGTGACGATTGTGATCCTGTCTCGGGGAAAGTGTGGTCTCTCCAAATGTGTCACTCGTTACTTGGTGGCCATGGCAGCGGCGGATCTACTGGTCATTGTCTTCGATCTGATACTGAGGCACATTCCCATTAGTTATTATAGAATGTTTCGATTTCTGTTTGATATTCCAGTGTGTAATATCCATGCTGTCCTACTTTATGCATCAACCGACTGTTCTGTCTGGTTCACTGTCGCTTTCACCTTTGATCGATTTGTGGCCATTTGCTGCCAGAAACTGAAAACTAAATATTGCACTGAGAAATCGGCGGCTGTGATTATTGGAACAATGTCTGTGTTGTTCTGTGTAAAGAATATTTTCTGGTACTTTATGCTTTCAAGCAGCTATATGGGTATGCGAGCCCCCTGGTTCTGCATTCTTTCCTGGAGTGTTCTGTTTTCACCAGTATGGGCAGCAATTGAATTTCTACATTATATTTTCACCCCGTGTGTACCATTTATTCTGATTCTGATGCTCAATGTTTTAACTGTCAGGCACATTCTGGTGACCATCAGAATTCGCAAGAGACTGCGGGACCGGGTCAGTG
Organism: Heterodontus francisci; assembly: GCF_036365525.1. Lineage (NCBI taxonomy): Eukaryota > Metazoa > Chordata > Chondrichthyes > Heterodontiformes > Heterodontidae > Heterodontus > Heterodontus francisci. The sequence goes on from NC_090410.1 coordinate 37,913,772, forward strand.
GGGAGAGTCACAGTGATCCAGAAACAATTAACAGAAGAAAATCAATCACTTCACTTTTTATGATATCGGGGAATTTTATCCTGCTATGGGTTCTGTTCCTGGTGAATACGATTCATTCTAGATTTGCTCTGCTGGGCCTGATTGATTCTGATGGTCCGTCACCCATTGTAGAATGTCTTGGTTTTATGCTTCAGCTCCTGAGTTGCTGCACAAACACTTTTATTTACGCTGTGACTCAGAATAAGTTTAGAGAGGAACTGAAGAATGGGGTGAAATATCCCTTCACTGTACTTTCTAAGATTATAAAACAACAAAGAAAATGAAAGATTCTCACATATAAACCACACGTGAACCCAGCCTCTCCCCACTCAGTCTCTGTAATCATGTTGTTTTGAAGCCAAACAGATTGATTTGATTGAGTTTGCATTTAATGTAAGGCAGCTTTTGTGTCTATAGAGCAGAAAATCCTTCACACTAATCATACTGTAATATTGTGACTTAAACTGGCTGATTGCATGTAATAGAAGAGCATTTGTGTCGTGTCTCTTTGCTGCCCTGTCTGCTGAAAAGTGCAAATAAAGTGTGTTCAATATGGTTGCTCCCAGTTAAGACCTCGTGTTAGTTTTATTCTGTATCTACAACACAGAAAGATGATGATGAAGGGAGAAGATTGATTTTTTTTTTACATCTCATTTGAGTGATTGCAGTCTGAGAACATTCTGAAACATGTGTTGGAAATTCCACTGTCAAATTTGAGGAAATTTGAGCAATTTGAAAGATTGCTTAATTGGCCTGCAATTCATGTTCGGCTACAACTCATTGAGTGCATAATTTTAAAAATATGGCACTGAAGAGGTATTTTGGGACAATGGGAGAATTCAACCCTGACAATGAGGACTGGTGGAATTATGAACGAAGATTGCACATTTGGAACAAAATTGGAGATTCGGATAAAGTGTATCTTTTCCTCACCATGATAGTGCCAGATCTTTTCGAGGTGGTGTTTAACCAATGCTGCTCACGAGAACCCAGTACTTTGGACTAATCTGAAATAAGTGAGATTCTTGACTCACATTACATATTGAGAACAAAATTGCACCCTGAGTTGTATTTTGTGAAAGGAAGTAGTTGCCAAATGAGTCTATTGCAGATTATATTCTTGAATGAAAGAAATAATTACATCACTGTGGTTATGGTGACAACTTAGAAGTCAACCTTAGAGACACGTTCATTGGAGGTCGAAAGAAAAACAAAATCCACTCTAAAGTTTTGAGTAAAGGCAATAAGCTGACAGGGAAGGAGGCCTGCGATGAGGCCACAGCCATGGAAATGGCAGGAGGAGATAGTTGCAGATTGCAAGGAAGTTCTTTTCTTGAGCTGGCAGAGGAAGTCCATCAGATTTCAGTCGGAACCAGGCAGCCATGTTCGCAGACTCAGAGACAGAAATTTAGATGCTATCATTGCCACCAACCATCCAAATGTTCCTATTTCCACTCAAAATGCTATGCCTGTGGAAAAGTCAGTCATATCCAGACTGCAAGCATGAGTAGAGGAAACAGTAACGCTCCAGGTCACAGCAATGCATCAGCTCGAGGTCATGGCAGACTTAAAGCTAGTCCAGGAGCCTGGACGTTTTCGAATGTGCATATGATAGATATGGAAACATAGTTTCATGTTTTTGAACAGGAAGATCAAGAGTGGGCCAAAGGGCATGTTTCAGTGCTGTATCTCTAAACTAAATCTAAACTAAAGTAAATGCAGTTCAGCCTATCAGACCTTCCACGCTCCCTGTCCTGCCCCTGCCTACTGGACTTGCTTGCTTCAACCTCTACATTTGCCTCAACTATCTCATCTGAGAGACTACTAATTTGGGTCCCACACCCCTGCAAGACTAGTTTAAACCCTCCCGAGTAGTGCCAGCAAACCTCCCAGCAAGGATATTGGTCCCCCTCCAGTTTAGATGCAACCCGTCCTTCTTGTGCAGGTCACCTCTGCAGCAGAAGTGATCCCAATGATACAAGTAGCTGAAGCCCTCCTGCCTACACCAACTCTTCAGCATGCATTTATTTGCCTAATTCTCCTATTCCTACCCTCATTAGCACGTGGCACAGGGAGTAATCCTGAGATTACAACCCCAGATGTCCTGCTTTATAACCTTCTGCCTAACTCCCTATATTCACATTGCAGGACCTCATCTCTTTTCATGCCTATGTCATTAGTACCAATATGGACCACGAGCTCTGGCTGCTCACCCTCCCCTTTCAGAATGTCCTGCAGCCGCTCCGAGACATTCTTGACCCTAGCACCATGGAGGCAATATACCATCCAGGAGTCTCGTTTGTGGCCACAGAAACGCCTATCTGCACCCCTTACAATAGAATCCCCTTTCACTCTAGCTCTTCCAACCCTTTTCCTCCCCTGCTTTGCCGCAGAGCCCTCTGTGGTGCCACAAACTTGAGTGTTGCTGCTTTCCGCTGAGAGGTCATCCCCCCCCAAACAGTATCCAAAGTGATATATCTGTTTGAGAGGGGGATGGCCACAGGGGACTCCTGCGCTACCTGCCTGCGCCTACTACTCCACCTGGTGATCACCCATCCCTTTACTGCCTGTGCAGCCATTACCTGCGGTGTGACCACCTCGCTAAACGTGCAAACCACGACGTCCTCAGCATTGCGGATGCTCCACAGTGAATCCACTCGCAGCTCCAGCTCCGTAATGCATGTAGCCAGGAGCTGCAGATGGCTACACTTCCTGCACACATGGTCGTCAGGGACACTGGAAGCGTCCCTGATTTCCCACATATCACCGGTGTGAGCTCTCCTGCCATGACGTACTTTAGATTAATCAGTTACTCCCTTTAAAAAATACTAATTACACTCGGGGCCTTGTTCTGCTCCAAACACGACCCACGACAAACTAAAGCCCTTAATAAATTACACTAATTTTACAAAAAGCACACTTTAGTAGGGCTAAACTTATCACTTGAGTTTTTTTTTGGAAAGGCTATGAATGAAGGCAGTCGATATGATTCCACAGCAGAGATTGTCAGTTAAAAATAAAACTCCTGGAATTGAAGGCAAATGATTGACCTGGTTAGAAGATTGGTTTTGGAGAATCAGAATGTATTTGTATTGGAAAGAAGTGGCTAGCAATGTGCCAAGATGACCTGTTCTGAGGCCTCAACTATTCACAATATATATTAAAAACTTAAGACAGTAATGAATTTTAGATCCAAATTTGCCAAATCATCAAAAGGCTGAATCTTAATTAACAAAAACAGGTGGATTGGTGTCGTGCCAGAGATTAAATGTAAAGAATCTGAAACAGGAACCCAAACTGTATCAGATCGCACGGTCATGGATCAGTAGCAGAAGCTATTTTTATCATAAAATTCAAACATATTGTATTCCATCGTGTCATGTAGTGAGCTTTCAATTTATTATACCCATGTATCCACCATAGTGATATTCCTGCTCCCATCCTGATGTATAATGTCCCTGTTTTCCTCTTCCTTACAGTTAACTTCGTGACGATTGTGATCCTGTCTCGGGGAAAGTGTGGTCTCTCCAAATGTGTCACTCGTTACTTGGTGGCCATGGCAGCGGCGGATCTACTGGTCATTATCTTCGATCTGATACTGAGGCAAATTCCCATTAGTTATCGTAGAATGTTTCGATTTCTGTTTGATATTCCAGTGTGTAATATCCACGCTGTCCTACTTTATGCAGCAACGGACTGTTCTGTCTGGTTCACCGTCGCTTTCACCTTTGATCGATTTGTGGCCATTTGCTGCCAGAAACTGAAAACTAAATATTGCACTGAGAAATCAGCAGCTGTGATTATTGGAACAATGTCTGTGTTGTTCTGTGTAAAGAATATTTTCTGGTACTTTATGCTTTCAAGCAGCTATACCCGTTTTCGAGCCCCCTGGTTCTGCATTATTCCCTGGAGTGTTCTGCTTTCACCAGTATGGGCAGCAATTGAATTGTTGCATTATATTTTCACCCCGGGGGTACCATTTATTCTGATTCTGATGCTCAATATTTTAACAGTCAGGCACATTCTAGTGACCATCAGAATTCGCAAGAGACTTCGGGACCGGGTCAGTGGGGAGAGTGACAGTGATCCAGAGACAATGAACAGAAGAAAATCAATCACTTCACTTTTTATGATATCGGTGAATTTTATCTTTCTATGGGTTCTGTTCCTGGTGAATATGATGTATGCTAGAATTGGTCTGCTGTACCAGAATTTTTCAGAAGACATGTCAATCATTGTAGAACACCTTGCAGTTATGCTTCAGCTCCTGAGTTGCTGCACAAACACTTTTATTTATGCTGTGACCCAGAGTAAGTTTAGAGAGGAACTGAAGAATGGGGTGAAATATCCCTTCACTGTACTTTCTAAGATTATAAAATAATGAGGAAAATGGAAGATTTTTACATATAGAACACATGTGAACCCAGCCTCTCTCCACTCAGTCTCTGTAATCACATTGTTTTAAAGACAAACTGAGATAATTTGATTGAGTTTGCATTTAATTTAAGGTACCTTTTGCAAACGTAGAGCAACTGCCATATGCAGAAATTCCTTTACGATAATCATACATTTGGAATAAAATTAAACAAATATGCAACATGTCCCCTGATCACTCCCCATGTCTCTGTTTTATTGGATAAACCTACAGCTTCCCACTTTATCTCTCTCAGCATCCTCCACAGTGGACATTGAGGTACTCAGCAATCGCTCATTACGAGCATCAATCCCAATTGCCCCATCCTAATCATTCATTGAATCTCCCACCCAGTGCACCTGCTGAGGGCTAATTTTCCAATATCTTTATCATCCAACTCACCCCTCCCACTATAGACTCAGCCAGTGGATCAGCTCTCACCATCCCGCTACACATCTCCCACCAAAATATCAAGGCCTTTTCCATCCATGACGTTATTGTGGATGATTTCATTGACATCACGGCCTAACACGTCCCTTAGTGTTCACTATGAGAAGAATGATGTCGGTGTAGAGAGCAGGGAGGGGGATTGTGATATACTTAAACAAATCAGCATTGAAAGAGAGGAAGTATGAGATGTTTTAGCGGGCTTAAAACTGGATAAATCCCCAGGCCCAGATGAGATGTATCCCAGGCTGTTGTGTGAAGCAAGGGAGGAGATAGCAGGGGCTCTGACACAAGTTTCAAATCCACTCTGGCCATAGGAGAGGTACCAGAGGATTGGAGGACAGCGAATGTGGTACCATTATTCATGAAGGGTAGCAGGGACAAACCAGGTAATTAAAGGGCAGTAAGTCTAACATCAGTGGTAGGGAAACTATTGGAAAAATTCTGAGGGACAGGATTAATCTCCACTAGGAAAGACAGGGAGGAATCAGGGCTAGTCAGCATGGCTTTGTCAGGGGAAATTGTGTCTAACAAACTTAAGTGAATTTTTTGAGGATGTGCCTTGATGTGTAGATGAGGGTAAGGCCGTAGTCTACATGCACTTCAGTAAGGCTTTTGATAAGTTCCGCGTGGGAGATTAGTCAAGAAGATAAGAACCCATGGGATCCAGGGTAATTTGGCAAATTGGATCCAAAATTGGCTTCGTGGAAGGAGGCAGAGGGTAATAGTCGAGGATTGTTTTTGCAAGTGGAAGACTGTGACCAGTGGTGTACCACAGGAATCGGTGCTGGGACCCTTGCTGTTTGCAGTGTACATTAATGATTTAGTCGTGAATATAGGAAGTATGATCAGTAAGTTTGTAGATGAGACGAAAATTGGTGGTGTCATAAATCGTAAGGAGGAAAGCCTTAGATTACAGGACGATATAGATAGGCTGGTAAGATGGCTGGAGCAGTGGCAAATGGAATTTAATCCTGAGAAGTGTGAGGTGATGCATTTTGGGGGAACTAACAAGGCAAGGGAACATACAACGGATGGTAGTACTCTAGGAAGTACAGAGGGGTCAAAGGGACCTTGGTGTACTTGTCTATAGATCACTGAAGGCAGCAGCACAAGTAGATAAGGTGGTTAGGAAGGCATATGGGATACTTGCCTTTTTAAGCTGAGGCATAGAATTTCAGAGCAGGGAGGTTATGATGGAACTGTATGAAGCGTTAGTTAGGCCACAGCTGGAGTACTGTGTACACTTCTGGTCGCCACACTGTAGGAAAGATGTGATTGCACTGGAGAGGGTGCAGAGGAGATTTACCAGGATGCTGCTTGGGCTGGAGCATTTCAGCTATGAAAAGTGACTGGATAGGCTCGGGTTGTTTCCCTTAGAACAGGGAAAGCTGAGGGGCGACCTGATTGAGCTAGACAAAATTATGAGGGGCATTGATAGGATAGATGGGAAGAAATTTTTTCCCTTAGCGGAGGGATCATTAACCAGGAGGCATAGATTTAAGTTAGGAGCAGGAGGTTTAGAGGGGAAAACTTTTTTCACCCAGAGGGTGGTTGGAATCTGGAACACACTGCCTGAAGAGATGGTAGAGGCAGGACCACTCAAAACATTTAAGAAATATTTAAAAGATCACGTGAAATGCCAAAACATATCAGGCTACAGGCCACGTGATGGAAAGTGGGATTAGAATAGATAGGTGCTTAATGGCTGGCACAGACAAAATGGGCCGTCGAGCCTGTTTCTGTGCTGTATAACTCGATGACTCTAAATGAAGCCTCCCCACCTAGCTATACCTTCCACCACAATCCCCATAGGGATTGACGTGATGGCTGTGTGGCACTTTTCACCAGATCACACCTTGACCTGACCCCCTACTCCTCTTTCACTTTCTTCTCCTTTCACCAACTCCCGTTGCTCCACCCCTCTCACCTCTCAATCAAAATCCTCATTCTCTACAGTCCTCCCATGGACGATGAAATTATTCTCACTGAGATATCTTCATTGCCTTACTCACTCTGCCTCTGCACTGATTGACATCTCATCCTCGGTGATTTCAATCGCCATCTCAACTCATGATTCTCTCCCTCCTCTGAGTTCATTGCCCTCCAATCTTCCTTAAATCTCTCTCTCCATGCAAACTTCCCAAATCATCTTCATGGCTGCAACCTTGACCATAGCATCTTCCATGGTCTCAATTCAATCACAGATAAGGCCATCTCTGATCACCTCCTTGTATCACTCTCCACCCACATCCCGCTCCTACACCCCAACCCTACCTCCTTCTGTATCTGCCCCGGAAAAAGGACCATCCCAAATACACTTCATTTTCCACAACATTTCCACAGCTACCGATTTGTTCAAATGAACTCTCAAATCAATCTTTGAAAACCTCGCTCCAAATAAATCCATTTCTCTCTCTCACTCTAGTCATTTCCCCTGGTACGGCACTCATCTCGCCTCCCATAATCTGCTCCGCAGTCACTGAATGTTGGACCTGCACTGTGCATTGGTCTGTCTCGGTGGGGTCACTCCAGTAACTCTCTAAAGACTCCCCATGATTCCTCTAACTTCTGGGTTAACTGGGTGTTTTCCTGCATGAGAGTGACAATATGCCTCTCTGTCAACTCTAACCACTGCAGAGCTGCCCCAGCCTGTACGGCATTAAGCGCCTGTTCCTCAGAGTGGCAGTAGAGGATGCTAGCTGATTTTGTAACATTTCCAGCAGTTTCTGCTGCTGCTGGATCAGTTCACTTTGAGCTACCATCTGTTTCACCTGTGACTGTACCACTTCCTCATTGCACTGCACACAGTGCGAGTGTCATTAGATTTAAAACCCTGTCACTCTTCCAACATTTAGCCAAGACCTGAACCTGGTTAAACGCAATTGTTTCTTTATATAGGAACACAGGAGCAGGAGTAGGCCATTCAGCCCATTGAGCCTGCTCCGCTATTCAACATGATCAAGGCTGATCATCCACTTCAATGCCTTTTTCCCACACTATACCCATATCCCTTTATATCATTAGTATTTCGAAATCTGTCAATCTCTGCTTTAAACATACTCAATGACTGAGCTTCCACAGCCCTCTGGGGTAGAGAATTCCAAAGATTCACAACCCTCTAAGTGAAGAGATTTCTCCTCACCTCTGTCCTAAGTGGCTTCCCCCTTATTTTGAAATTTGTGTCCCCTGGTTCTAGACTCCCCAACCAGGGGAAACATCTTAGCTGCATCTACCCTGTCTATCCTGAGAAGTATTTTGAAGGTTTCAATGAGATCACCTCTCATTTTTGCAAACTCTGTAGAATACAAGCCCAGTTTCCCCAATCTCTTTTCATCGGACTGTCCCATTATCTCAGTAACAAATCTGATGAATCTTCGTTGCACTTGCTCTGTGGCAATAATATCCTTCCTCAGGTAAGGGGATCAAAAATGCACACAGGTGCGGTCTAATCAAGGTTCTACACAATTGAAGCAAGACTTTGCTACTCCTGTAATCAAATACTCTTACGATAAAGGCTAAAGGTCGCCACACTACCAGAAGGCTGTGGAGGCTTTGGAGAAGGTACAGAAGAGGTTTACCAGGATGTTGCCTGGTCTGGAGGGTATTAGCTATGAGGAGAGGTTGGATAAACTCGATTTTGTTTTCACTGGAACGACGGAGGTGCAGGGGCGACCTGATAGAGGCTTATAACGTTATAAGCTGCATGGACAGAGTGGATAGTCAGAAGCTTTTTCCAGGGTGGAAGAGTCAGTTACTAGGGGAGATAGGTTTAAGGTGCGAGGGGCAAAGTTTAGAGGGGATGTGCGAGGCAAGTCTATTACACAGAGAGTGGTGAGTGCCTGGAACTTACTGCCGGGGGAGGTGGTGGAAGCAGATACGATAGCAATGTTTAAGAGGCTTCTTGACAAATTCATGAATAGGATGAGAATAGAGGGATATGGACCCTGGAAGTGCAGAAGGTTTTAGTTTAGACAGGCATCAATATCGGCACAGGCTTGGAGGGCCAAATAACCTGTCCCTGTGCTGTGCTGTTCTTTGTTCTTTGTTCTAACATTCCATTAGCCTTCTTCATTGCTAGCTGCACCTGCATGCTGGCTTTCAGTAACTTATTAACAAAGATACCCAGGTCGCTTTGTACATCTACACTTTCTAATTTCGTCCAATTTAAGAAATACTCTGCACCTCTATTCTTCCTGCCAAAATGGATAACCTCACATTTTTCCACATTATATTCCATCTGCCACATTCTTGCCCACTCACTAAGTCTGTTCAAATCCCCTTGAAGCCACTTTGCATCTTCCTCACAACACACATTCCCATCTAGTTTTGTGTCATCTGCAACCTTGGAAATATTACATTTGGTCTCCACATCCAAATATATATATATATTGTGAACAGCTGGTGCCCAAGTATTGATCCTTGCAGTACCCACTAGTCACAGACTGCCAATGCGAGAATGACCCGTTTCTTCCTAAACTCTGCTTTCTGCCTGTTAATCAATCCTTAATCCATGCCAGTATATTACCTCCTATCCCATGTGCTCAAATTTTACGAACCAACCTCCTGTGGGGAACTTTAACAAAAGCCTTCTGAACGGAAAGTGCTCATGTTTTTGTGTGTACTCTTCTCACAGGGATTGGATATTGTCTAGATTACATTTAGTGACCAACTTTTCCTTATATGTTTCCGAGAAACCCTTCTTTACACTGGCCTTTCACTACATAGCTTGTACTTTAAATAGACACAACTGAGTCAGTTTAATCTACCAGAGATTATCCCCGTAAGAATTATCACTGGCCAAACAATGTTCCTACATTTGTGAAACTTGCTTCAACTCCCTCGGTTTATGTACTTGTCAAAGTCCAGGGTTTCGGCATCACTTGTAAGATCTGGAGTTTGCTTCAATTTAATTGGTAAATTTGGTCAATTACAACTGCAGTCTAAGTTGGGAGAGCAGATCTGAAAGGGACTGACAGCTCAGACTAGCTACAAAACCACATGGGTACGAGTAGTTTTTCACAAGCTTTACAGACTTTATTACATTTTCTGCAATAAGCACAAAATCATGATACTTAGCAAAGGGCAGTGGTGAGCAGTTGTGTTCACGATGGAACACCGGTCCTCAACCTCCGTTTAACTGCGATGCCTTGTCTCTTGATTGAAGTCTATCTTCTGTCTTCGTTTGGATGATGATGCGTGCTTTTGGGGTCTTACAAGTTCTTACTTTATACACCTTTCCCAGCTTGGTTCTGTGCCATATTAGGTAAAACCCCATTTCTGTTCATCTGATTGGTCAGTCATTAACTAACTGCCCTTCCATGATGGTACTTTGACCTTGTTTAGATCATTGTCATTGTCATTCAGGGGGCTCCAGATTCATGTTTCCTTGCTGTATATTCATCAACAATGATCACTTCATGAGATTGATCCTGAAAGGGAGTATGTTTGAGAGACAAGGGTGGTGCTGTTGTGATATGGTGTTCCAACCTCTACCTTGTAGAGGCTCAACGCCAACTTTCAGACCCTTCTTCCCACCTCCCCCTGGACCATGACCCCAACACCGAACATCAAGTGACTGCCCACAGGACTGTCACTGACCTCATCTCTTCTGGAGATCTTCCCTCTACAGCTTCCAACCTCATAGACCTGCAACCCCGGTCAGCCTGCTTCTACCTCCTTCCCAAAATCCACAAACAGGACTGTCCCGGCAGACCCATTGTGTCAGCCTGCTCCTGCCCCACTGAGCTTATTTCTTCCTATCTTGACACTATCTTTTCTCCGCTGGTCCAGTTTCCTCCCACCTGCATCCATGACTCTTCTGACACCCTACGTCATTCTGACAATTTCCAGTTTCCTGGCCCCAACCGCCTCTTCTTCGCCATAGACGTCCAATCTCTCTACACCTCCATCCCCGACCAGGATGGTTTGAGGGCTCTCCAATTCTTCCCTGAACAGAGGCCCAACCAGTCCCCATCCACCACCAACCTCCTCCGCCTGGCTGAACGTTTTCTCTCATTGAACAACGTCTCCTTCAACTCCACTCACTTCCTTCAAGTGAAAGGTGTTGCTGTAGGTACCCACATGGGTCCTAGTTATGCCTGTCTTTTTGTGGGATATGTCGAACATTCCTTGTTCCAGTCCTACTCAGGCCCCTCCCCTAACTCGTCTTCCGGGACATTGGTGACTGTATCGGCGCCGTTTCCTGCTCCCGCCCGGAACTGGAAAACTTTATCAACTTTGCTTCTAATTTCCACCCTTCTCTCACCTTTACATGGTCCATCTCTGACACTTCCCTTCCCTTCCTCGACTTCTCTGTCTCCAACTCTGGGGATAGGCTGTCTACTAATATCCATTATAAGCCCACCGACTCCCACAGCTACCTCGATTACACTTCTTCACACCCTGCCTCCTGTAAACACTCCAATCCATTCTTCCATTTTCTCCGTCTCGGACACATCTGCTCTGATGATGCTATCTTCCACAACAGCACTTCTGATATGTCTTTCTTTTTCCTCAACCGAGGATTCCCCCCATTGTGTATGACAGTGCCATCAACTGTGTCCAGCCCATTTCCCGCACCTCTACACTCACCCCTTCCCCTCCCTCCCAGAGCAGTGACAGGGTTCCCCCTGTCCTCAGTTTCCACCCCATCAGCCTCCATATCCAAAGGATCATCCTCCGCCATTTCCACCACCTCCAGCCACCTACCAAATGCATCTTCTCCTCCCTTACCCTGTCAGCATTCCGAAGGGATCATTCCCTCCGCGACACCCTGGTCCACTCCTCCATTTCCCCTACTGCCTTCCAGTTTTTGCTACTAAAGTGGATAACCTCACATTTATCCACATTATACTGCATCTGCATTAGCCCACTCACTCAACTTGTCCAAATCACCCTGAAGCCTCTCTGCATCCTCCTCACAACTCACCCTCCCACCCAGTTTTGTGCCATCTGCAAATGTGGAGATATTACATTTAGTTCCCTCATCTAAATCATGAATGTATACTGTGAATAGCTGGGGTCCCTGCGGTACCCCACTAGTCACTGCCTGTCATTCGGAAAAAGACCCATTTTTCCCTACTCTTTGTTTCCTGTCTGCCAACCAATTTTCTATCCATCACAATACATTACCCCCAATCCCATGCGCTTTACTATGACACGCTAATCTCTTATGTGGGACTTTGTCGAAAACCTTCTGAAAGTCCAAATAAACCACATCCACTGGCTCCCCTCATCAACTCTACCAGTTACATCCTCAAAGAATTCTAGTAGATTTGTCAAGCATGATTTCCCTTTCGTAAATCCATGCTGACTGTACCCGATTCTACCACTGTTCTCTAAGTGCTCTGCTATAAAATCTTTGATAATGGACTTTCGAATTTTCCCCACAACAGATGTCAGGTTGCCTGATTTATAAATCCGTGTTGACCCTGCCCAATCCAACCATTATTTTCTAATTGTCCTGTTACCACATCCTTTACAATAAGTTCAAGCATTTTCCCTACTACTGACGTCAGGCTCACAGGTCTGTAGTTTCTGGTTTTCTCTCTCCCTCCTTTCTTAAATAGTGGCGTTGCATTTGTTACCTTCCAATCTGCAAGAACTGTTCCAAAATCTATAGAATTTTGGACGATGATCACCAACACATCCACTATCTCTTCAGGCACCTCTTTCAACACTCTGGAATGTCGATCATCAAGTCCAAAGGATTTACCAACTTTCAGTCCCAATAATTTCTCCAGTACTTTTTTTTACGAATATGCTTTTTTTCAGTTTCCCATTCTCACTAGTACCTTGGCTCTGTAGAATTTCTGGGAGGCTTCTTATATTTTCCTCTGTGAAGACAGACACAAAGTATTTGTTTAGTTTCTTTGCCATTTCCTTATTGCCCATTATAAATTTCCCTGTCTCTCCCTGTAATGGGCCCCCATTTTTCTTTGTTAATCTTTTCCTTTTTACATACATATAAAAACTTTTACAGTCCATTTTTAAGTTCCTCACTAGTTTACTTGCATATTCTATTTTCCCTTTCTTTATCAGTTTCTTGGTCCTCCTTTGATGAATTCTAAAAAGCCTCCATTCCTCAGGCTTACTACTTTTTTGGCAATGTTATAAGCCTCTTCCTTTGGCCTCATACAATATTTAATTTACTTGTTAGTCACGGTTTGGATCATTTTTCCTGTCGGGTTTTTGTGTTCAATGGAATGTATAGTTGTTGTAGAGCATGTATTAGTTCTTTAAATGCTAGCCATTGCCTGTCTACCGTCATACCTTTAAATGTAATGGTTTGGACCAAAAGGGAAATAAAATCTACATTCACTACCCATCACCTTGTCCATAGCAGCTTTCAAGGCTTCGAGCTGATTTGTTGGTACTGTGTCTGCATCACTCACTCCTCCTGAAACTCCTGAAAGGACAAAGACTGTTAAGAAAAATCTTACAAGGAGACAGAATATGCTAACTCTAAAAGATTATACAACAGTCAGTTTATGTGAAATTAAATTTCAATTGCAACAAAAGCATTTCATTACAGTCCCTGGAATTTTGCTGCGTAAATCATTTCTCACAGACAAGGATCCCAATGGTAGGTAACCACACAAAACCAGGATCTGATAGGTCAATAAATGTGTTGGAGTCGGGGAAGGATGCAGAGCAGGACAGTTGGGTATTTTAAGTGCCGATGGAAAAATTTTGAATCCCAACAGGGGATTGAGTGTGCCATAGAGTCTTACAGCACAGAAGGAGGTCATTCCGCCCATCATGTCCGTGCTGGCTCTTGGAAAGAACTATCCAATAAGTCCCACTCCACTGCTCCTTCCCCATCAGCCTGCACATTTCACTTTCTCTGTCTTTATCCAATTCCCTTTTGAAACTTTTTATTTAATCTGTGTGGCACAAAGTTAAATATTAATCAACCTCAAAAGGAACCTGTGTAATGGGGCAATAAAATTACATTGACGTAAAATTATCCTTATTTGGTTGCCCAGCATAGTCGGAGTCGAAGTTGCTTCACACACTGAAGCAAGAGCATTTTTGCTCATACCTACCTGTCATAATTTTTTCTCAAGGAGTTGGATGATTCTCTGTAGTTTAATTTATGGGATAGCTGTCCATTTTTCTCCACCAGAGTTTGGCATTCCTACCTTTTTTGTCTGGAACTGAGAGGAATACAGACCAGGCTGCTCAACTTCCCTTGCTGAAGAGAATCAATTGAGGCCAAATGACACTGGAATCAAGGCACTGAGTCTCAGTATCTTCAACTTCAGCACTAAGCTGGGGGCTGGTTTACTTCCATAAAAATGTTCATGAAACAGCATTGGATGAGATTTCAAATTATTTTAATTTGAATTAATAGATAATTCAAACTTGCTCAACTCAAATGAAGGGTTGATTCCATTGAGAACCTTCTATTGAAACTCAGCACTGTCAACAATTCTAAGGTTTTTGCATTTTATTCAGGGAGTTGGAAAATAAACAGACTAAAGTTAAACACTCGACAGTGCAAAACAATATTATATCAATAGCATGGTTATCAGACTCAGCACAATAGCTTATCATTGATAAAATGAAAAAAATATACTTTTGAACAAGATTATAGCTGAATAATTTGGAAAAGCATGAAGTAGCTATTCAGTTTGTGAAGTCTCGGCTGTCGGTACGTACTGTTAGTTTAACATTCATTTTTGTTTTAGCACAGTGCTGCTATCAGAGCCTTCAGAATAAAGGTCACTGAAATCATTGGACAGACATTTCAGAAAAGTTCGAGAGTGTCAACCAGCTCTTTATTGAAATTCAGAATAAATGTTGTGCTTGCTGCAGCCATTTATCTGGTTGTGGTAATGTACAGTGGCATAGTGTTAATGTCACGTAGCTAGTAACTTGGTGTTCCAGGATAATATCCTGGGGAAATGGATTCAAAACCCACTGCTGCAGCTGATTAAATTTGATTAGATTTTTAAAAAAAACAATGTAAATGTTGTTTTTCCGGAATGATACCATGAAGTTATCATTGATTTTTGTAAATTCCATCTGATTCGCAAATATCCTTCAGAGAAGGAAATCTGCCATCCTTACTGGTCTGGCCCATATGTAACTCCAGACCCACAGCAATAGGGTTGATTCTTCATTGTGCTCTGAAATAGTTTAGTAAGACACTCAGTTGTGAAGGGAAATTCGAGATGAGCAACAAATTCTGAAAGAATAAAAAAAAAATCTGGACAGATCCGTGGGATGGTATTAATCAGTCACTGAATATTCACTGAGTATTCATCACCTGGACAGCTCTTGGCTTTCATTAAGTTGCCTTTAAAGATGTGTGTTTCTCAGTAATGCCATTCGTGATATTGCTTTGGTTTGTGCACAACTCCCACAGCTGATGTGTAGCACCGTGATCACACAGTGGTTAGTACACTGAGTTGTGGCTGCATCAACGTCTGGTCTCTGCTGCACATGTTAACAGAACACAGTGAAAAATCAATCTATTCCAACTGGAAACAAATTGTTGTTCATGGAAAACAATTTGCTCCTTCAAATCCTCGCACTCTCACATGCCTGTGCTTGACGCTCCATAATTCAAACCCGTCTCTTCTCCCAGCTTCTCCTCCTTTCACAGTCAATATCCCTCCTTTACTTTCCTCCTTCCATTCCATTGTCATTTTCCTGCAGTATTGCCTCATCGAACATCCATTCTCAATATTACGCCGTTAGGTTTGCTCTGCTCCCACTGCTGTTCCTGGGGACACAGGTCCCATTCACACCAATGTTCATTTGTGTCTTGAATCCAGATACATTTCTGTCCATGGGGCCACTTGGTGAACAAGCTGTGAAAGCAGAGCCGGCCTTTCGAGGGACAGCGGCCCGGCAGCTCATGATACTTCCTTGAGGAATATTGTTATACGGGGGATACTAACTGAAAACTGGCTTCTGTTTACCTGGTAGTTGGTGCTTTTCTCCAAACAGTTGAGGTGATGAGTGACGGGCAGTGCCACATAGCTGCCAATGAGGGCTCAAATGTGCCATTTTGTCAAGCTAGGTCAGTGCAGCAAGATCCAAAATATCCTGTCTTCATCTTAATCGATCTGTTGAAAGGTGTGATTGAAAGAAATGGAGAATAAATGAACAGAATGCTAGTGACAGAAAAGGAGCAATTACAAGAGATTGGCCATGAGTCAAAGGTCTTTAAAATGTCCATGTGCTGTGATCAGAAACGGTAGAATTTAAAACACGTGTGAAGGAAAGTAAAGAGTGATCTTGGATGTGAGAAGATCACAAGAAAGTTGTGTCTGAAGCTGTGTCCTTGAGGCAGGCTGTGTGTTGTCAGGAAACTGTTATAGTGAAAGCACAAACAAAAACAACTTATATTTATATCGCAACATTAACGTAATAAAATATCCCATGTAGCTTGACAGGAGAGTTATAAAGCAAAATTTGACACTGAGCCACATCAGGAGATTTTAGGGCAAAAGACCAAAATCTCAAAAAAGAGATAGGTTTTGAGGAGTGTCTTAAAGGAGGAAAGTGAGGTCGAGAGGCGGAGAGGTTTAGGGAGGGAATTCCACAGCTCAGAGCCCAGGCAGTTGAAGGCACGGCCGCTGATGGTGGAGCGATTAAAATTGAGGATGCTCAAGAAGCCAGTATTAGAGGAGTGCAGATATCTCGGAGGTTTGTGGGACTGGAGGAGATTGCAGAGATAGGGAGGGTCGAGGCCATGGAGGAATCTGAAAACAAGGAGGAAAATGTTAAATCAAGATGCTGCTTGACTGGGAGCCAATGTATGTCAGCAAGACCAATTTCTGCTGATCCAGTACTGGATGTCGGACAAGGAGTCTGACAATTTAACAAGGGTGGAAGAGTCGAGAGAGGTGATGGTGAGGGAGAGCTGGGTGTCATTAGTGTACACGTGGAAACTAACACTGTGCTTTTGGATGATGGAATGGAATATGAACACCTGAGGAACAGCGGTGCTGACTGAGCAATGTTAAAGGTCTAAAAACATGAAAGTGAATGTTACAGGAGGCTTAGCTCGAGAGAAATGAAATGGAAGTTTGTCAGTATTAATGGTGGAAGGAATAAGCTGAGAGAAGAGGTGGATTTGAAGAGTTGGAGCCTGAAGCACAGGCGTGTGAAAGTGCGAGGATGTAAAAGGAGTCAATAGGTTTTCTCCATCCAGAAGAAATACATCTTCACGTTGTAAAGATTGATTATTTGCTGCGTTCAATTATAGTCGTTAGCTGGAGGAAAAAACCTCTGTTATCTCACAGGGGCCAAGGGCGGCTGGAGACTTTCTGGCTGGGCGTTGTCCTGCCCGTCCGGTACCGGCGGGTCATCCTCATCGGTACCAGAATCCTCCTCCTCCTCTACTTCTGTAATCTTTACCTCACCAACAACCATCACACACACAACACCCCTGTACACCTGCAACTTCTCTCTCAGTCTCTCTATCTCACTCTGACACTCAGTGTCATCTGCTTTCATGCCTTTCTCTTTATGCTGTTGGTGTATAACACTGTGCAGCCTTCATGTCCTCAGCCTCTTGTTCTGTTCTGTCTGCCCTATGGCACTGCTCTGCTTCCCGTGCAGCCCATTCATCACACTGGTGCTGATTGTTAACACACTGGCTTTCCAAAAATTGAGTTCTGTTTAACCACCGCTCCCTTTCCAGCTCAAATTGTTCACTGTCTTTTTTCCTCATCTTTGTCTCTTCCTCTCGCTGTTTCATTAACCCATTAATAACCACATCCCATTCACTGAGCTTCTTTATCTCTCTCCTCCAGCTCCTGCTTGAATTTTGTTTTCACAGCCTCATCTTTCCTGTGCTGCCACTGATCTGCCATCAGCCAAACTGGGCCTTCATCAAGATCCGCTTACAAGTGGACCCCTGTGTCCACTGTTCTGCCTCATCTTCCGGATCATCGCCCTCCAGGATAACCCGAACCCACCGACTGCTGAAGAGGTAATTTCCCTGACACGTACTTCGTGAAAAACCCATTTCTTTATCTTCAAGACTCCTGGCTGGCTCGCCACTTGTAAGACCCCCTCTCTGGTCTAAAGGTTCTTGTCTTTACTCCTCATATCAATGGCACACAATGACTTGGATACTGTTTCAGTAAATGTGATACACCTTTATGAAATCTCTCAGCAATGGTACATACTCACAATGACACTGGTTGCTTCAGAATCCCGCGAGCTCGGGTCAGTCTCAGGTGGTCAGTCCTTCAACAGATCTCCAGGCGTAACTTCAGAATGGCTGACCAGGTCACTCTACCGACTGCAGTAACAATGTCTTTGAGGGCTGTGACTTTATACAACGTCCTGACCCTGGCCCATGACATATCAGGTAATACTTCAAATTGGATCATCCAATTGGATTCATAATCACACCTTGGCCATTCAGGACCAACCCCCACTTGGTCATATCCCAGTAGTGGGGTGGGGGGGAGAGTGTCTCCGGTTGCATGCCAATAATGGGTGTGATTACTGTGTCCTGGAGCAGGAAGAAGGCCATTCACACATTCCCGAGTGGCCATTGTCTGTAGGCAAAGTGTCTGTGGCAATTCACCACCTCAGGGACATGTCCTGACAGGTGTGTGTGAGTTTTTTTATTTGTTCCTGGGATTTAGGAGTCACTGGCTCGGCCAGCATTTATTGCCCTTCTCTAATTAATTTCCCTTGAAAAGGTGGTGGTGAGCTGCCTTCTTGAACCTCTGCAGTCCATTTGGGGTAGGTATACCCACAGCGCTGTGAGGAAGGCAGTTCCAGGATTTTGACCCAGCGACAGTGGAGGAAAGGCGAAATAGTTCCAAGTCAGGATGGTGTGTGGCTTGGAGGGAAAATTTCAGGTGGTGGTGTTCCCATGTACCTGCTGCCCTTGGCCTTCTGGGAGGTCAAGGTCATGGGTTTGGAAGGTGCTGTCCAGGAAGCCTTGGTGCGTTGCTGCAGTGCATCTTGTAGATGGCATCCAATGCTGCCACTGTGCGTCGGTGGTGGAGGGAGTGAATGTTTTAGATGGGGTACCAATCAAGTGGGCTGTTTGTCCTGTATAGTGACGAGCTTCTTGAGTGTTGTTGGAGCATCACCCATCCAGCAAAGTGGAGAGTATTTCATCACATTCTTGACTTGTGCCTTGTAGATGGTGGACAGGCTTAGGGGAGTCAGGAGGTGAGTTACTCACTGCAGGATTCCGAGCCTCTGACCTGCTCTTGTAGCCGTGGTATTTATATTGCTACTCCAGTTATGTTTTTGGTCAATGGTAACCCCCCAAGGATGTTTATAGTGGGGCATTTAGCCATCATAATGCCATTGAATGTCAACGGGAGATGGGTAGATTCTATCTTTTTGGAGATGATCATTGTCTGGCACTTGTATGGCGTGAATGTTACTTGTCACTTATCAGCCCAAGCCTGGATATTGTCCAGTTCTTGTTGCATTTCTACACGGACTGCTTCAGTATCTGAGGAGTTGTGAATGGTGCTGACCATTGTGCAACCTGTCTGTTTTAGTTAAAACTGTCCCAGTAATAATGTCATCAGTCAGAATTCCCCCTTCATAGATGCATCTTCCTCCCACCATGAGATAAACTCTGCCCACAGCACTCCACCACAGCCAGCTTACATCCATTAATATGAAAGAAATAAAAGCACGGTTTACATGATAAAGAGTGATTAATACTGAGTTCCGATGAAGGGTCACTGACCCGAAACGTTAACTCTGCTTCTCTTTCCACAGATGCTGCCAGACCTGCTGAGTGATTCCAGCATTTCTTGTCTTTATTTCAGATTTCCAGCATCCGCAGTATTTTGCTTTTATTTAGGTAAATAATGCATTGGCTTACACATGTCACAAAAATGCCAGGCAATGACCATTTCCAACAAAAGAGAATTGAACCATCTCAGCTTGAGGTTTAACATCATTACCATTGCTGAATTTCCACCATCAACATCCTGGGGGTGGGGGAGGGGAGCGGTCACCATTGATCAGAAACTTAACTGGACCAGTCATATAAATACTGTGGCTACAAGAGCAGGTCAGAGGCTGGAATTCTGTGGTGAGTAACTCACCTCCTTACTCCCCAAAGCCTGTCCACCATTGACAAGGCACATGTCAGGAGTGTGTTGGAACACTCTGCACTTGCCTGAATGAGCACAGCTGCAACAACACTCAAGATGCTTGATGCCATCCAAGACAAAACAATCAGCTTGATCAACACCCCATCCACCACATTAAACATTCACTGCCTCCACCACCATTGCACAGTAACAGTATTGTGTACCCTCTAAAAGATGCACTGCAGCAACTTGCCAAGGCTCCTTCGACAGCACTTTCCAAATACACAACCTCTACCGCCTTGAAGAACAAGGGCAGCAGGCACATGGAATACCATCACCTGCAAGTTCCCCTCCAAGTCTCACACCATCCTGACTTGGAACCATATCACGATTCATTCATTGTTACTGGGTCAGAATTCTGGATCTCGCTCCCTTACAACACTCAAGGAGCAGCTACACCACATGGACTGCAACGATTCAAGAGGGCAACTCACCACCACCTTCTCAAAGGCAATTAAGGATGGGCAATAACGGCTGGCCTTGCCATTGATGATCCCATGAAGAAAAATGAAGTATTCATAGAAAGCAAAATTTATTCAGTATTTCTCATGAACGAGCCAACATTAACTGGAATTCTCAAAGTGTGATTGTACTGACTTTTACGAAGTCAGCATAATCCTGAGAAATGACTTCATATCACAAGCTCCCATCCTGATTCAATATCTAGAATTTTATTTGGAAGTCTGGCCATACAGTCTATATGCAGGCTGTAATCCATATATAGGCCATAATCTGACCCTCAAATAGCTTCTGGGTTTCACTCGCTATTCCTGTCTCCGAACTCGACAACAGTTCATGATGCTCTGTGCTGACTCCACCCTGTCTCCATCAGCGTTATCCCCTCACAGGACCTCTGTCTTTAACTCTGGACCCTTTCCTGTTATCTTCCGTTTCTCGTCGATTGGCAGGTACTTATGTTCCCTAATTTATATATAAACAGATCCATGTAACTTGAGGCTTCCCTGAGTCCATTCGAATGTGTATTTTAGCTGCCACTCTGGAGCCGAGTCCATCACTCTTTGTTCTTTCTTTTTAACTTCTTTTCTTTTTACCCCTCCAAGATGCCTCTCTTCTATCGTCCTGCCTACTTTCACTTCTCCCCTCTCAGGTACTCTCAATTACCAACCCAAACCTTTCAGTACTCCTCGATCATCCTGCTGTCATGTCATTGTCCCAGCTTGGGCTCCATCTGAGATGAGCATTAAACCCCTTCAATTTATCATATCTTACACCCCTGTCTCCTCCACCCTCACCTCCAACAATAAATGCGAGGAAGTGAGATTGAGACCATCTGATCAGCTGCCTCTGCCATGTTCCTCCTTTCCACTAACCCACCAGGACAAACTTCCTCTAAACTCCCCACTGCCTTAGCTCTGAACAACTCACATCTTTCTCTGGTTCTCTCCTATCTCTCCTCGTTCCCTTTCTGAGTTCATCTTGTCCATGAGACCCACCTCCTACTTCCTTGACCCTATTCCAATAAACTGCTGACCAGCCAATAACCGCTCCTGGTCCCATGTTCAACGATATCGTTAACGATTCCCTCTCTCCTTCAAATCTGCAGTTTCATCCCTTTCCTCAAAAAATAACCCTCACCCCACTGTCCTTGCAAACTACCACCCCATATCCAACCTTCTTTCCTCTCCAAAGTACTTGAAGGATTGTCATCTCCCAAATCCGTGCCCATCTTTCCGGAACTCCATGTTTGAATCTCACCAATCAGGCCTCCACCCCTGCCATAGTATCAACTCAACTCTTGTCAAAGTTACAAGTGACATCCTATGTGACTGTGACAAAGATTTTCTATCCCTAATCGTCCTTCTCTACTGTCTGCAGCCTTTGACACAGTTGACCACAGCATCCTCCTCCAACATCTCCCCACTGTCATCAGAACTGGGAAAAGTTAGAAATGTAATAGGTTTTTAGCAGGTGAAACGGGGAAGGTTGAAAAGGAACAAAATAGATGGTCTGTGATAATGTGGAAGACAGGAGAGATTAAATGACAAAAGAGTTGGTGGAGCAGGGCCAAAGGGAGTTGTCATGGGACCAGTAAAGAAACAAAAGATCTGTCTGAACGAGTTGTGAATGATAGAATGATGAACAGCTGCTGTCAGAAAGCAAAAACAAGACATTTACAACAGGAAGGCCAAAACATGCAAAGAAAAGAAAAAAGAAAAGGGGCAGAGATTATGGTCTGAAATTGTTGAACTCATTGTTGAGTCTGCAAGGCTGTAAAGTGCCTAATCAAAAGATGAGATACTGTTCCTCGAGCTTTCATTGAGTTTCATTGGAACACTGCAGTAGGCCAAGGACAGAGAGGTCAGTGTGAGAGCAAGATGGAGAATTAAAATGGCAGCCGACCGGAAGCTCGGGGTCACACTTGCAGACAGAATGGAGGTGTCCTGCAAAACGATCACCCAACCTGTGTTCAGTCTCTCCAATGTAGAGCAGACCACATTGTGAGCAGTGAACACAGTGTAGTAAATTGAAATAAGTACACATAAATCGCTGTCTCGCCTGGAAGGAGTGTTATGCGATCTTGGACGGTGAGGAGAGAGGAGGTAAAATGGCAGATTTTACATCTCCTGTGCTTGCATAGAAAGGTGCTGTGTGAAAGGGAGGTGGTGTTGGGGGTGATTGAGGAGCGGAGCAGAGTGTAGTGGGAAAAACAGTCCCCTCGGAATGCTGAAAGGGGAAAGTAAGATATCATTGGTAGTGGCATCACGCTGAACCTGGCAAAAACGGTTAAGGGTAATCCATTGAATACAGAGGCTGGTAGGGTGGAAGGTGAGGACAGAGGGAACCCTATCATGTCTCTGGGAAGGAGGGGAAGGACTGACAGAAGAAGTGCTGGAAGTGGGACAGACACGGTTGAGGCTCCGGTTATTCATGGTGGGGAAATCCTTGGTTAAGGAGAAAATGAAGACATATCAGAAGCACTGGAAGGTTATGTCATCAGAACAGATGCAATGGAGATGGTGTGCTGTGAGAATAGAATGGATTCCTGACAGGAAGCAGGGTGTGAGCAAGTGCAGTTGATGTAGGTGTGGGAGTCACTGAGCTTCAGATAAATATTTGTTAAAAGCCTCTACCCAGAAATGGAGACAGAGAAGTCAAGGAAGGGAAGGGAAGAGTCAGAGATGGATCATGTGAAGGTGAAAGAAAGCTGGAACTTCGAAGCAAAGTTGATGATGTTTTGCAGTTCAGGATGAGAGCAGGAACCGTCACTGATACAATCATCAATGTACCAGAAAAAGAGGTGAGCGAGAGGGCCCGAGTCAGACTGGAACAAGGAATAAAAACAGAAAGTGCTGGAAATACTCACCAGGTCAGCAGAATCTGTGGAGATAGAGACAGACTTAATGTTTCAGGTCTGTGACCTTTCATCAGAACAAGGATTGTTGCACATATCCCACAAAAAAGCAGCATAGCTAGGACCCATGGCTGTTTGCACCTCTGTGACACCACCCAACTTAGCCCCTGCCTCAGCTCATCTGAAACCTTCATTCATGCCTTTGTTACCTCTCGAACTGATCATTCCAAAACATTCCTGACAGGTCTTCCACATTCTATTCTCCTTAAACTTGAGGTCATCCAAAACCCTGTTGTCTGTGTCCGAACCTGCACCAAGTCCTGTTCCCCGATCACCCCCGTTCTCACTGATCTACATTGACTCCCTCTCAAGCAATATTTTGATTTTAAAATCCTCATCCTTGCTTTCAAATCCCTCCATTGCCTCACCACTCCCTATCTCTGTAATCTTCACCAGCCCATAAACCCTCCAAGATACCTCTGCACTTCTAATTCTGGCCTTTTGAACATTCCCAATTTTAATAGCTCCACCATTGATGGACATGCATTCAGCTGCTTAGGCCCTAAAATGTGGAATTCCCTCTCTTAATCTCTCCGCCTCTCCACCTCACTTTCCTCCTTTAAAACAATCCTTAAAGCCTTGCACTTTGTCCAAGTTTTTTGTCATCTGACCTCATATCTCCTTATGTAGTTCGGTGTCAAATGTGGTTTTAAAATGCTCAGGTGCAAAGCCTTAGGATGTTTTTATTATGTTGAAGGTACTATACAAATGCAAATAGGAGCTGTTTCGATAGTCATTTTATCATTCCACGCTGAAGAAGTCTGTGCCATCTTTTTGAAAGAGAGATTCAATTATTATGGGGCGGCACAGTGACGCAGTGGTTAGCACCATAGCTCCAGTGACCCAGGTTTGGTTCTGGGTACTGCCTGTGCGGAATTTGCAAGTTCTCCCTGTGACCGCGTGTGTTTCTGCCGGGTGCTCCAGTTTCCTCCCACAGCCAAAGACTTGCAGGTTGACAGGTAAGTTGGCCATTGTAAATTGCCCCTAGTGTAGGGAGGAGAATTGAGGGAAGGTAGGGTATATGGGATGAATGTAGGATTAGTATAAATGGGTTGTTGATGGTCGGCACAGACTCGGTGGGCCAAAGGGCCTGTTTCAGTGCTGTATCACTCTGTTACCTCTCTGCTGCTATTTCCCCATCGTCATGCAAATACCTCCTTTTCAATATATATCCACTTCCTTTGGAAAGTTACGATGGGATCTGCTTCCTACTTTCTCAGATACTGCAGTCCAACTCACAACAAATCACAGCATAAAATTTCTCCCCTTTTCCTCGCTGGATTGTTTGCCAATTGTTCTAAATCTGTGTCATTTGGTTATTGACCCTCCTGCCAGTGGAAACAGTTTCTCCCTCTCGATTCTTTCACAATCCCTCATGATTGTGAGCATCTCTGTTAAATCGACACTAACTAGTCTCTGTTCCATGGAGAACCATCCCAGTTTCTCTCCTCTATTCACATAACTCAGATCCGAGGTCAAAATTCAGGAATTAGGTCTTTGTTTGGTGGGGATTCCTTGGAATGTGACTCTGCCTCTTGAAGTGTGAGAATATGTATAAAGAACAAAGAACAAAGAAAATTACAGCACAGGAACAGGCCCTTCGGCCCTCCAAGCCTGCGCCGATCCAGATCCTCTATCTAAACATGTCGCCTATTTTCTTAGGGTCTGTATCTCTTTGCTTCCTGCCCATTCATGTATCTGTCCAGACACATCTTAAAAGACGCTATCGTGCCCGCGTCTACCACCTCCGCTGGCAACGCGTTCCAGGCACCCATCACCCTCTGCGTAAAGAACTTTCCACGCATATCCCCCCTAAACTTTTCCCCTCTCACTTTGAACTCGTGACCCCTCGTAATTGAATCCCCCACTCTGGGAAAAAGCTTCTTGCTATCCACCCTGTCTATACCTCTCATGATTTTGTACACCTCAATCAGGTCCCCCCTCAACCTCCGTCTTTCTAATGAAAATAATCCTAATCTACTCAACCTCTCTTCATAGCAAGCGCCCTCCATACCAGGCAACATCCTGGTGAACCTCCTCTGCACCCTCTCCAAAGCATCTACATCCTTTTGGTAATGTGGCGACCAGAACTGCACGCAGTATTCCAAATGTGGCCGAACCAAAGTCCTATACAACTGTAACATGACCTGCCAACTCTTGTACTCAATACCCCGTCCGATGAAGGAAAGCATGCCGTATGCCTTCTTGACCACTCTATTGACCTGCGTTGCCACCTTCAGGGAACAATGGACCTGAACACCCAAATCTCTCTGTACATCAATTTTCCCCAGGACTTTTCCATTTACTGTCTAGTTCACTCTTGAATTGGATCTTCCAAAATGCATCACCTCGCATTTGCCCTGATTGAACTCCATCTGCCATTTCTCTGGCCAACTCTCCAATCTATCTATATTCTGCTGTATTCTCTGACAGTCCCCTTCACTATCTGCTACTCCACCAATCTTAGTGTCGTCTGCAAACTTGCTAATCAGACCACCTATACTTTCCTCCAAATCATTTATGTATATCACAAACAACAGTGGTTCCAGCACGGATCCTTGTGGAACACCACTGGTCACACGTCTCCATTTTGAGAAACTCCCTTCCACTGCTCCTCTCTGTCTGCTTTTGCCCAGCCAGTTCTTTATCCATCTAGCTAGTACACCCTGGACCCCATGCGACTTCACTTTCTCCATCAGCCTACTATGGTGAACCTTATCAAATGCCTTACTGAAGTCCATGTATATGACATCTACAGCCCTTCTCTCATCAATCAACTTTGTCACTTCCTCAAAGAATTCTATTAGTTTAGTTTAGTTTAGTTTAGAGATACAGCACTGAAACAGGCCCTTCGGCCCACCGAGTCTGTGCCGACCATCAACCACCCATTTATACTAATCCTACACTAATCCCATATTCCTACCACATCCCCACCTGTCCCTATATTTCCCTACCACCTACCTAAACTAGGGGCAATTTATAATGGCCAATTAACCTATCAACCTGCAAGTCTTTGACATGTGGGAGGAAACCGGAGCACCCGAAGGAAACCCACGCAGACACAGGGAGAACTTGCAAACTCCACACAGGTAGTACCCAGAATTGAACCCGGGTCGCTGGAGCTGTGAGGCTGCGGTGCTAACCACTGCGCCACTGTGCCGTCCCTTGAGTTGGAAAGACATGACCTTCCCTGCACAAAACCGTGTTGCCTATCACTGATAAGCCCATTTTCTTCCAAATGGGAATAGATCCTATCCCTCAGTATCTTCTCCAGCAGCTTCCCTACCACTGACGTCAGGCTCACCGGTCTATAATTACCTGGATTATGCCTGCTACCCTTCTTAAACAAGGGGACAACATTAGCAATTCTCCAATCCTCCGGGACCTCACCCGTGTTTAAGTATGCTGCAAGGATATCTGTTGAGGCCCCAGCTATTTCCTCTCTCGCTTCCCACAGTAACCTGGGATAGATCCCATCCGGACCTGGGGACTTGTCCACCTTAATGCCTTTTAGAATACCTAGCACTTCCTCCCTCCTTATGCCGACTTGACCTAGAGTAATCAAACATCTGTCCCTAACCTCAACATCCGTCATGTCCCTCTCCTCGGTGAATACCGATGCAAAGTACTCGTTTAGAATCTCACCCATTTTCTCTGACTCCATGCATAACTTTCCTCCTTTGTCCTTGAGTGGGCCAATCCTTTCTCTAGTTGCCCTCTTGCTCCTTATATATGAATAAAAGGCTTTGGGATTTTCCTTAACCCTCTTTGCTAAAGATTTCTCATGACCCCTTTTCGCCCTCTTAATTCCTCGTTTCAGATTGGTCCTACATTCCCGATATTCTTTCAAAGCTTTGTCTTTCTTCAGCCTCCGAGACCTTATGTATGCTTCCTTTTTCCTCCTTGATGCAGTGGTGGGATATTGCCTGGGAAATGTCCCCGGTGGAACCTTGGAGAATGATCCGGACGAGTAAAAGTTTAAGTGCGGTGATTTTCAATGCGAGATGCAAAGGCTGCCCACCAAATCCCACAGGTCGTAATTCGTCCGACAACAGGGTGCACAAGATGGTGCCTGCCTCCCTGGAGAGCCGTAGTCTTCACTGACAATGCCACTTGGTCATTGGGAGGTTGCTGACTCGAGTCCGGTTCACTCTCGAGCACAGGTTAGTCCGTCTTGGCATCGTCGGCTGCTCCTGCTCTCTTCGTGGAGCTTCACAGGCAGGTGAAGCTGCTTCTTGGCCCTCCTTCCATCGGAGGCACTGCATCATAAAACAGGGTTCCAAAAAGACAGGGTGTATGAGACCCAGGCCAGGTGATAAGTAGACCTCCAGAGCGCTGTCCTTGCAGAGACGCCGCTGCTTTGGCAGTTTTCCCTTTGCTACTTCTCCTGGCAGACTGCCTAATGGGCCTCAGTGCCCACCCTTGATGATAGTCGACCCTCTCACCCAGCAGTTTGAGCACCCTATACTGCCACCCAAAACCAAGCCCCCCTTGCAGGTCACCCAACATCCACCATCCCCTTGCTGATCATCCAATACCCAGCACCCTCTTGCAGATCACCTGACACCCTGCCAACCCATGCACAACACCCGAGACTCTGCCCCACCATGCAGAGTGTACAGCACTGTAGGTTAGCAATGGGCTCCACTCCCCCTTCATCCCCTGTGCAGTGCTGATCATGGCTGCCTATCCATTGCGGAACTGAGCCCCCGTCTCGGTGCCACCAGCATTCAATGGCCAGTGTCCTGAAGGCCAGTCAGGGCCATCCATGGTCCATTTAATCCCAAGCCACACAATGAATCATAAATATTACAGGCAAATGCATTGAAACAACATGTTGTACATTCCTGTTGCATCGGGGCGATGCTGCCTTGATGCTTTCCCACCACTGACTAGATGCAGAACCGATGTCACAATGTTGGATTTCGGGGGAGACTTGTCCAATACAATTCTACCACCCCCCCACTCCCCCATCACCACCTCCATGCCCGCTCCAAATGGCTGCACTAAATTGTGCCCTGTATCCCAGTGTCACTGATCAGGAGCAGGAGCCAGGGTCACAATGGTCGACAAAAGAGGTGACAGATAACATAAAGCTGAAGGAAAGAACACACAAAAATTTCAAGAAGAGAGTAGGTCGAGGAAACAGTCAAAAAGATGAAGAACCACAAAAACAGGGTAAAAAAAAATAAGTAAAAGCTGAAAAAAGCTGATGTAAAAGATTCTGAAAGTAAGGAAATTCCAGGCTTGTTGCATAATTGCTTTGCGTCCGACTTCACAGCAGAGCAAGAGAATAATATAGCTCACATTCCACAATGAATCAAGGACTGGAACTCACTAAAATTAACAGAAACAAGAGAAGTATAATAGAAAACAATAATAGAGTCATAGAGTCGCACAGCATAGAAACAGGCCCTTAGGCCCACCGCATCCATGCCAACCATAATGCTTATCGAGACGAATCCCACCTGCCTGCATTAATTCCATATCCCTCTATGCCTTTCTCATTCAAGTACCTGTCCAGATGCCTCTTAAATGTCGCTATTGTTCCTGCCTTCACCACCTCCTCAGCAGCTCATTCCAGATACCCACTATTCTTTGTGTCAAAAATTTACCCCTTTGATCCCCTTTAAACCTCCCCCCTCTCACCTTAAATCTATGCCCTCTAGTTTTAGTCACCTCGAACATGAGAAACAGTGTCTCGCTATCTACCCTATCTATGCCTCTCATAATTTTATACACCTCTATCATGTCCCCTCTCAGCCTCCTTCACTCCTGGGAAAACAGACCCAGCCTATCCAACCTCTCTTTATAACTCAAGCCCTCCAAACCAGGCAACATCCTTGTGAATCTTTTCTGCACCCTCTCTAGCTTAATCACATCTTTCCTGTAGTGTGGAGGCCAGAACTGCACACAGTACTCCAAATGCCGCCGAACCAACGTTATGTAACACTGAAACATGACGTCCCAACTCTTGTACTCAGTGCCTCGGCCAATGAAGGCAAGCATGCCATATGCCTTCTTCACCACCCTGTCTACCTGTGTTGCCACTTTCAGGGAACTATGTACTTTCACCCCAAGGTCTCTCTGCTCAACAACACTCCCCAGCGCTCTGCCATTCACTGTATATGTCCTGCCTTGGTTTAACTTCCCAAAATGCATCACTTCACAATTGCCTGCGTTAAATTCCATGTGCCACTCCCTTGCCCACTTCCCCAGTCGTTCGATATCCTGTTGTAACCTTAGTCAACCTTCTTCACTGTCCACTATACCACCAATTTTGGTGTCATCTGCAAACTTAATAATCATGCCCCTTACATTCACATCCAAGTCATTAATATATATGACAAATAACAGAGGGCCCAGCACCGGTCCCTGCGGCACACCACTGGTCACTGGCCTCCAATCTGAAAAACAACCCTCCACTACCACCCTCTGACTCCTATCACCAAGCCAATTTTCTATCCAATTTGCTAGCTCACCCTGGATCCCATGTGTTCAAACCTTCTGGACAAGCCTACCATGCGGGACCTTGTCAAAGGTCTTGCTAAAGTCCATGTAGACAACGTCCATCGCCCTGCCCTCATCAATCCTCTTGGTCACCTCCTCGAAAAACTCAGTCAAATTTGTGAGACATGATTTCCCACGCACCAAAGCCATGCTGACTATCCCTAATCAGACCATGCCTTTCCAGATGCATATGAATCGTGTTCTCAGAATCCTTTCCAATAATTTTCCTGCCACTGATGGAAGGCTCACCGGCCTGTAGTTCCCTGGCTTATCCCTGTTGCCCTTCTTAAATAAAGGCACAACATGAGCTATCCTCCAGTCTTCCGGTAACTCACTCGTGGCTAACTATGATACAAAAATCTCTGCCAGGGCCCCAGCAATCTCCTCACTTGCTTCCCATAGCATCCTAGGATACACCTGGTCAGGCCCTGGGGAATTATCCACCATAATGCGCTTCAAAACCTCCCACACCTCCTCCTTTGTAATGTTGATATGCTCCAGGATGTCGGTGTTCCCTCCCTTGAACTCATCAGCTTCCATGACCTCCTCCACGGTAAAAACGCAAGAGAAATATTCATTTAAGAACTCGCCCATTTCCCATGGCTCCACACATAAATTGCCACACTGATCCTTCAGGGGACCTACTCTCTCCCGAGATACCCTTTTACTCTTAATACACTTACAGAATCTTTTAGGATTCTCCTTTATCTCTGCTGCCAGGGAATCCTCATGGCCCCTTTTGGCCCTTCCAATTTCCTTCTGAAGTGTAGTCCAACATCCCCGATCCTCCTCGAGGGACTCGCTCGATCCCAGCTGCCTATACCTGACATATGCCTCCTTCTTTGTCCTGACCAGACCCTCAATATCTCTCGTCAACCAAGGTTCCCTAAACTTGCAAGCCTTGCCCTTCCACCTAACAGGAACATGTCGGCCCTGAACTCTTCCTATCTCACTTTTAAAAGCCTCCCAGTGCCAGATGTCCCTTTACCTGTAAACAGCCTCTCCCATTCAACATTTGAGAGTTCCTGTCTGATGCCATCGAAATTAGCCTTCCCCCAATTTAGGACTTCAACCTGAGGATGAGTCCTATCCTTTTCCATAACTATCTTGAAGCTAATAGAGTTATGGTCGCTGGTCCCAAAGTGCTCCCCCACTGACACATCAACCACCTGCCCATCGTCATTTCCTGAGAGGAGATCGAGTGCAGCCCCTTCTTTAGTAGGGCCATCCACATACTGCTTCAGGAAACTATCCTGGACACACTTAACAAATTCTTCCCCATCTGATCCCTTAGCACTAAGGCAGTCCCAATCAATATTAGGGAAGTTAAAATCACCTACTATTACAACCCTATAATTCCTACACCTATCTGTGATTTCCCTCCATATATGCTCCTCCACTTCCCTCTGACTATTGGGGGGGGCTATAGTCTCATCCCATCAAAGTGATCACCCCTTTCTTATTTCTAAGTTCTCCCCATATGGCCTCGCTGGACATTCCCCCCGGGATATCCTCTCTAAATACTGCCGTGATGTTCTCCCTAATCAATAGTGCAACTCCCCCTCCTCTCTTACTTCCACCTCTGTCACACCGGAAAGATCGATACCCCGGAACATTGAGCTGCCCATCCCTCAACTACCTTTCCGTAATAGCTATAATATCACTATGCCATCTACCAATCCATGCTCTGAGTTCATCTGCCTTACATGGAAGCTTTCTTGCATAGGGTGGCACAGTGGCGCAGTGGTTAGCACTGCAGCCTCACAGCTCCAGCGACCCGGGTTCAATTCTGGGTACTGCCTGTGTGGAGTTTGCAAGTTCTCCCTGTGTCTGCGTGGCTTTTCTCCGGGTGCTCCGGTTTCTTCCCACAAGCCAAAAGACTTGCAGGTTCGTAGGTAAATTGGCCATTATAAATTGCCCCTAGTATAGGTAGGTGGTAGGGAAATATAGGGACAGGTGGGGATGTGGTAGTAATATGGGATTAGTGTAGGATTAGTCTGTTTGGGTGGTTGATGGTCGGCACAGACTCGGTGGGCCTAAGGGCCTGTTTCAGTGCTGGATCTCTCAACTAAAATAAATCTAAACTAAAGTAAATGCAGTTCAGCCTACCAGACCTTCCACGCTCCCTGTCCAGCCCCTGCCCGGCCTGCCTACTGGACTTGCTTGCTTCAACCTCTACATTTGCCTAAACTATCTCATCTGAGAGACTACTACTTTGGGTCCCACACCCCTGCAAGACTAATTTAAACCCTCCCGGATAGTGCTAGCAAACCTCCCAGCAAGGATATTGGTCTCCCTCCAGTTTAGATGCAACCCGTCCTTCTTGTACAGGTTACCTCGGTACCAGAAGTGATCCCAATGATCCAAGCAGCTGAAGCCCTCCTGCCTCCACCAGCTCTTCAGCACGCATTCATTTGCCTAATCCTCCTATTCCTACCCTCATTAGCATGTGGCACAGGGAGTAATCCTGAGATTACAACCCCAGATGTCCTGCTTTTTAACCTTCTGCCTAACTCCCTATATTCACATTGCAGGACCTCATCTCTTTTCATGCCTATGTCATTCTTACCAATAAGGACCACGACCTCTGGCTGCTCACCCTCCCCTTTCAGAATGTCCTGCAGCTGCTGTGAGACATTCTTGTCCCTAGCACCATGGAGGCAATATACCATCCAGGAGTCTCGTTTGTGGCCACAGAAACGCTTATCTGCACCCCTGATGATAGAATCCCCTTTCACTATAGCTCTTCCAACCCTTTTCCTCCCCTGCTTTGCCGCAGAGCCCTCCGTGGTGCCACGAACTTGGCTGTTGCTGCTTTCCGCTGGGAGGTCATCCCCCCCAACAGTATCCAAAGTGGTATATCTGTTTGAGAGAGGGATGGTCACAGGGGACTCCTGCACTACCTGCCTGCGCCTACTACTCCACCTGGTGGTCACCCATCTCTTTTCTGCTGTGCAGCCATTACCTGCGGTGTGACCAACTCACTAAACGTGCAATCCACGACGTCCTCAGCATTGCGGATGCTCCACGGTGAATCCACCCGCAGCTGCAGCTCCGCAATGCATGTAGCCAGGAGCTGCAGATGGATACACTTCCTGCACACATGGTCGTCAGGGACACTGGAAGCGTCCCTGATTATCCACATAGCGCAGGAGGAGCATATCACAGGGCTGAGCTCTCCTGTCATGACTTACTTTAGATTAATCAGTTACTCCCTTTAAAAAATACTAATTACACTCGGGGCCTTGTTCTACTCCAAACACGACCCACTACAATCTAAAGCCCTTAATAAATTACACTAATTTTACAAAAAGCACACGATAGTAGTGCTAAACTTATCACTTGAGTTTTTTTTTGGAATGGCTATGAATGAAGGCAGTCGATATGATTCCACAGCAGAGATTGTCAGTTAAAAATAAAGCTCCTGGAATTGAAGGCAAATGATTGACCTGGTTTGAAGATTGGTTATGCAGTGGAACAGAGAGAGTTTGGATAATCAGAATGTATTTGTGTTGGAAGGAAGTGGCTAGCAATGTGCCAAGATGACCTGTTCTGAGGCCTCAACTATTCACAATATATATTAAAAACTTAAGACAATAATGAATTTGAGATCCAAATTTGCCAAATCATCAAAAGGCTGAATCTTAATTAACAAAAACAGGTGGATTGGTGTCGTGCCAGAGATTAAATGGAAAGAATCTGAAGCAGGA
Source organism: Heterodontus francisci (assembly GCF_036365525.1). Classification (NCBI taxonomy): domain Eukaryota; kingdom Metazoa; phylum Chordata; class Chondrichthyes; order Heterodontiformes; family Heterodontidae; genus Heterodontus; species Heterodontus francisci. The sequence continues at coordinate 37,947,372 of NC_090410.1, forward strand.
ACCCAAACTGTATCATATCCCACGGTCATGGATCAGCAGCAAAGTCCGGGGGATTAAAACCTCAGCATGTCCAAGGGTCACTGATCAGGAGAGTGACCCTGGTAATTGCCCCACCATATCCCCTGGTAACTAATTCCTATTGTAACTGACCAGATCAAGAATTAATCTCTTTGGTTTTGCAAGGCACCAGTCAGTGTTTACTCTCTGCGCAGCAAGGGAGACCATATTTTAACACTGCACATTTATGAATGAAGGTAAGCATTTTGTTTTTGTGTTTATTTATCGAACTCTTCAGATATGAACTTCTCAAATCATGACTGATAGTTGTTGCAAAGCCTTATTTTTATCATAAAATTCAAACACATTGTATTCCATCGTGTTATGCAATGCGTTTTCAATTTATTATACCCATGTATCCACCATATTGATATTCCTGCTCCCATCCTGATGTATAATGTTCCTGTTTCCTCTTCCTTACAGTTAACTTAGTGACGATTGTGATCCTGTCTCGGGGAAAGTGTGGTCTCTCCAAATGTGTCACTCGTTACTTGGTGGCCATGGCAGCGGCGGATCTACTGGTCATTATCTTCGATCTGATACTGAGGCAAATTCCCATTAGTTATTATAGAATGTTTCACTTTCTGTTTGATATTCCAGTGTGTAATATCCACGCCGTCCTACTTTGTGCAGTAACGGACTGTTCTGTCTGGTTCACCGTCGCTTTCACCTTTGATCGATTTGTGGCCATTTGCTGCCAGAAACTGAAAACTAAATATTGCAATGAGAAATCAGCGGCTGTGATTATTGGAACAATGTCTGTGTTGTTCTGTATGAAGAATATTTTCTGGTACTTTATGCTTTCAAGCAGCTATACCCGTTTTCGAGGCCCCTGGTTCTGCATTCTTCCCTGGAGTGTTCTGCTTTCACCAGTATGGGCAGCAATTGAATTGTTACATTATATTTTCACCCCGGGGGTACCATTTATTCTGATTCTGATGCTCAATATTTTAACAGTCAGGCACATTCTAGTGACCATCAGAATTCGCAAGAGACTTCGGGACCGGGTCAGTGGGGAGAGTCCCAGTGACCCAGAGACAATGAGCAGAAGAAAATCAATCACTTCACTTTTTATGATATCGGGGAATTTTATCTTTCTATGGGTTCTCTTCCTGGTGAATATGATGTATGTTAGAATTGGTCTGCTGTACCTGAATTTTTCGAAAGAAATGTCACCCATTGCTGACCACCTTGCGGTTATGCTTCAGCTCCTGAGTTGCTGCACAAACACTTTTATTTATGCTGTGACCCAGAGTAAGTTTAGAGAGGAACTGAAGAATGGGGTGAAATATCCCTTCACTGTAGGTTCTAAGATTGTAAAATAATGAGGAAAATGGAAGATTTTTACATATAGAACACATGTGAACCCAGCCTCTCTCCACTCAGTCTCTGTCATCACATTGTTTTAAAGACAAACTGAGATGATTTGATTCAGTTTGCATTTACTTTAAGGTACCTTTTGTAAAAGTAGAACAACTGCCATATGCAGAAATTCCTTTACGTTAATCATACATATGGAATAAAATTAAACTAATATGCAACATGTCCCCTTATCACTCCCCATGTCTCTGTTTTATTGGATAAACCTACAGCTTCCCACTTTATCTCTCTCAGCATCCTCCAAAGTGGACATTGAGGTACTCGGCGATCGCTCATTACGAGCATCAATCCCAATTGCCCCATCCTAATCATTCATTGAATCTCCCACCCAGTGCACATGCTGAGGGCTAATCTTCCAATATCTTTATCATCCAACTCACCCCTGCCACGAAAGACTCAGCCAGTGGATCAGCTCTCACCATCCCGCTACACATCTCCCACCAAAATATTAAGGCCCTTTCCATCCATGACGTTATTGTGGATGATTTCATTGACATCACGGCCTAACACGTCCCCTAGTGTTCACGATGGAGAAGAATGATGTCGGTGTAGAGAGCAGGGAGGGGGATTGTGTTATACTTAAACAAATCAGCATTGAAAAAGAGGAAGTATGAGATGTTTTAGCGGGCTTAAAACTGGATAAATCCCCAGGCCCAGATGAGATGTATCCCAGGCTGTTATGTGAAGCAAGGGAGGAGATAGCAGGGGCTCTGACACAAATTTCAAATCCACTCTGGCCACAGGAGAGGTACCAGAGGATTGGAGGACAGCGAATGTGGTACCATTATTCAAGAAGGGTAGCAGGGACAAACCAGGTAATTAAAGGGCAGTGAGTAAAACATCAGTGGTAGGGAAACTATTGGAAAAATTCTGAGGGACAGGATTAATCTCCACTAGGAAAGACAGGGCTTAATCAGGGCTAGTTAGCATGGCTTTGTCAGGGGAAATTGTGTCTAACAAACTTAATTGAATTTTTTGAGGATTTGACTTGATGTGTAGATGAGGGTAAGGCCGTAGTCTACATGCACTTCAGTAGGGTTTTTGATAAGTTCCGCATGGGAGATTAGTTAAGAAGATAAGAACCCATGGGATCCAGGGTAATTTGGCAAATTGGATCCAAAATTGGCTTAGTGGCAGGAGGTAGAGGGTAATGGGCTTGGATTGTTTTTGCAAGTGGAAGACTGTGACCAGTGGTGCACCACAGGAATCGGTGCTGGGACCCTTGCTGTTTGTTGTGTACATTCATGATTTAGACGCGAATATAGGAAGTATGATCAGTAAGTTTGCAGATGAGACGAAAATTGGTGGTGTCGTAAATCGTAAGGAGGAAAGCCTTAGATTACAGGACGATATAGATGGGCTGGTAAGATGGCTGGAGCAGTGGCAAATGGAATTTAATCCTGAGAAATGTGAGGTGATGCATTTTGGGGGAACTAACAAGGCAAGGGAACATACAACGGATGGTAGTACCCTAGGAAGTACAGAGGGGTCAGAGGGACCTTGGTGTACTTGTCTATAGATCACTGAAGGCAGCAGCACAAGTAGATAAGGTGGTTCGGAAGGCATATGGGATACTTGCCTTTATTAGCTGAGGCATAGAATTTCAGAGCAGGGAGGTTATGATGGAGCTGTATAAAGCGTTAGTTAGGCCACAGCTGGAGTACTGTGTACACTTCTGGTCGCCACACTGTAGGAAAGATGTGATTGCACTGGAGAGGATGCAGAGGAGATTGACCAGGATGTTGCTTGGGCTGGAGCATTTCAGCTATGAAGAGTGACTGGATAGGCTCGGGTTGTTTCCCTTAGAACAGGGAAAGCTGAGGGGCGACCTGATTGAGGTATACAAAATTATGAGGGGCATTGATAGGATAGATGGGAAGAAACTTTTTCCCTTAGCTGAGGGATCATTAACCAGGAGGCATAGATTTAAGTTAGGAGCAGGAGGTTTAGAGGGGAAAACTTTTTTCACCCAGAGGGTGGTTGGAATCTGGAACACATTGCCTGAAGTGGTGGTAGAGGCAGGTAACCTCAAATCATTTAAGAAATATTTAAAAGATCACTTGAAATGCCAAAACATATCAGGCTACAGGCCACGTGATGGAAAGTGGGATTAGAATAGATAGGTGCTTAATGGCTGGCACAGACAAAATGGGCCGAAGGGCCTGTTTCTGTGCTGTATAACTCGATGACTTTAAATGAAGCCTCCCCACCTAGCTATACCTTCCATCACAATCCCCATAGAGATTGATGTGGTGGCTGTGTGGCACTTTTCACCAGATCACACCTTGACCTGACCCCCTCCTCCCCTTGCACTTTCTTCTCCTTTCACCATCTCCCGTTACTCCACCCCTCTCACCTCTCACCTCTCAATCAAAATCCTCATTCTCTACATTCCTCCCATGGACGATGAAATTATTCTCACTGAGATATCTTCATTGCCTTACTCCCTCGGCCTCTGCACTGAATGACATCTCATCCTCGGTGATTTCAATCGCCATCTCAACTCATCATTCTCTCCCTCCTCTGAGTTCATTGCCCTCCAATCTTCCCTAAATCTCTCTCTCCATGTAAACTTCCCAAGTCATCTTCATGGCTGCAACCTTGACCATACCATCTTCCATGGTCTCAATTCAATCACAGATAAGGCCATCTCTGATCACCTCCTTGTATCACTCTCCACCCACATCCCCCTCCTACACCCCAACCCTACCTCCTTCTGTATCTGCCCTGGAAAAAGGACCATCCCAAATTCACTTCATTTTCCACAACATTTCCACAGTTACCGATTTGCTCAACTGCACCCTCACATCAATCTTTGAAAACCTCGCTCCAAATAAATCCATTTCTCTCTCTCACTCTAGTCATTTTCCCTGGTATGGCCCTCATCTCGGCTCCCATAATCTGCTCCGCAGTCACTGAATGTTGCACCTGCACTGTGCATTGGTCTGCCTCTCAGTGGGGTCACTCCTGTGGCTCTCGAAAGACTCCCCATGATTCCTCTAACTTCTGGGTTAACTGGGTGTTTTCCTGATGAGAGTGACAATATGCCTCTCCGCCAACTCTAACCACTGCTGAGCTGCCCCAGCCTGTACGGCATTCAGCGCCTGTTCCTCAGAGTGGCAGCAGAGGATGCTAGCTGATTTTGTAACATTTCCAGCAGTTTCTGCTGCTGCTGGATCGGTTCACTTTGAGCTACCATCTGTTTCACCTGTGACTGTACCACTTCCTCATTGCACTGCACACAGTGCGAGTGTGATTAGATTTAAAACCCTGTCACTCTTCCAACATTTAGCCAAGACCTGAACCTGGAGAAACTCTACTCTTTCTTTATATAGGAACGTAGGAGCAGGAGTAGGCCATTCAGCCCATTGAGCCTGCTCCGCAATTCAACATGATCAATGCTGATCATCCACTTCAATGCCTTTTTCCCACACTATACCCATATTCCTTTATATCATTAGTATTTAGAAATCTATCAATCTCTGCTTTAAACATACTCAATGACTGAGCTTCCACAGCCCTCTGGGGTAGAGAATTCCAAAGATTCACAACCCTCTGAGTGAAGAGATTTCTCCTCATCTCTGTCCTAAGTGGCTTCCCCCTTCCTTTGAAATTAGCGTCCCCTGGTTCGAGACTCCCCAACCAGGGCAAACATCTTAGCTGCATCTCCCCTGTCTATCCTTAGAAGTATTTTGAAGGTTTCAATGAGATCACCTCTCATTTTTGCAAACTCTGTAGAATACAAGCCCAGTTTCCCCAATCTCTTTTCATCGGACAGTCCCATTATCTCAGTAACAAATCTGATGAATCTTCGTTGCACTTGCTCTGTGGCAATAATATCCTTCCTCAGGTTAGGGGATCAAAAATGCACACAGGTGCGGTCTAATCAAGGTTTTATACAATTGAAGCAAGACTTTGCTTTTCCTGTACTCAAATCCTCTTAAGATAAAGGCTAAAGGTCGCCACACTACCAGAAGGCTGTGGAGGCTTTGGAGAAGGTTCAGAAGAGGTTTACCAGGATGTTGCCTGGTCTGGAGGGTATTAGTTATGAGGAGAGGTTGGATAAACTCGGATTGTTTTCACTGGAACGACGGAGGTGCAGGGGCAACCTGATAGAGGCTTATAAAGTTATAAGCGGCATGGACAGAGTGGATAGTCAGAAGCTTTTTCCAGGGTGGAAGAGTCAGTTACTGGGGGACATAGGTTTAAGGTGTGAGGGGCAAAGTTTAGAGGGGATGTGCGAGGCAAGTCTTTTACACAGAGGGTAGTGAGTGCCTGGAACTTGCTGCCGGGGGAGGTGGTGGAAGCAGATACGATAGCGAAGTTTATGAGGCATCTTGACAAATACATGAATAGGATGGGAATAGAGGGATATGGACCCTGGAAGTGCAGAAGGTTTTAGTTTAGACAGGCATCAAGATTGGCACAGGCTTGGAGGGCCGAATGACCTGTCCCTGTGCTGTACTGTTCTTTGTTCTTTGTTCTAATATCCCATTAGCCTTCTTCATTGCTAGCTGCACCTGCATGCTGGCTTTCAGTAACTTATTGACAAGGCCACCCAGGTCGCTTTGTACATCTACACTTTCTAATTTCTTCCTATTTAAGAAATACTCTGCACGTCTATTCTTCCTGCCAAAATGGATAACCTCACATTTTTCCACATTATATTCCATCTGCCACATTCTTGCCCACTCACTAAGTCTGTTCAAATCCCCTTGAAGCCACTTTGCATCTTCCTCAGAACACACATTCCCATCGAGTTTTGTGTCATCTGCAAACTTGGAAATATTACATTTGGTCCCCACATCCAAATCATTGATATATATTGTGAACAGCTGGTGCCCAAGTATTGATCCTTGCAGTACCCACTAGTCACAGACTGCCAATGCGAGAACGACCCGTTTATTCCTAAACTCTGCTTTCCGCCTGTTAATCAATCCTTAATCCATGCCAGTATATTACTTCCTATCCCATGTGCTTAAATTTTACAAACCAACCTCCTGTGGGGGACTTTAACAAAAGCCTTCTGAATGGAAATCGCTCATGTTTTTGTGTGTACTCTTCTCACAGGGATTGGATATTGTCTAGATTACATTTAGTGACCAACTTTTCCTCATATGTTTCCCAGAAACCCTTCTTTACATTGGCCTTTCACCACATAGCTTGTACTTTAAATAGACACCGCGGGGTCAGTTTAATCTACCACCCTTCGTAAGAGATTATCCCCGTAAGAATTATCACTGGCCAAACAATGTTCCAACATTTGTGAAACTTGCTTTAACTCCCTTGGTTTATGTACTTGTCAAAGTCCAGGGTTTCGGCATCACTTGTAAGATCTGGAGTTTGCTTTAATTTAATTGGAAGACTTGGTCAATTACAACTGCAGTCTAAGTTGGGAGAGCAGATCTAAAAGGGATTTACAGCTCAGACTAGCAAGAAAACCACACGGGTACGAGTAGTTTTTCACAAGCTTCACAGACTTTATTACATTTTCTACAATAAACACAAAATCGTGATACTGAGCAAAGGGCAGTGGTGAGCAGTTGTGTTCACGATGGAACACCGGTCCTCAACCTCCAGTTAACTGCGATGCCTTGTCTATTGATTGAAGTCTGTCTTCTGTCTTCGTTTGGATGATGATGCGTGCTTTTGGGGTCTTACAAGTTCTTACTTTATACACCTTTCCCAGCTTGGTTCTGTGCCATATTAGGTAAAACCCTATTTCTGTTCATGTAATTGGTCAGTCATTAACTAACTGCCCTTCCATGATGGTACTTTGACCTTGTTCAGGTCATTGTCATTGTCATTGAGGGGGCTCCAGATTCATGTTTCCTTGCTGTATATTCATCAACAATGATCACTTGATGAGATTGATCCTGAAAGGGAGTATTTTTGAGAGTCAAGGGTGGTGTTGTTGTTGTATGGTGTTCCGACCTCTACCTTGTAGAGATTCAACGACAACTTTCAGATCCTTCTTCCCACCTCCCCCTGGACCATGACCCCAACACCGAACATCAAGCGACTGTCCACAGGACTGTCACTGACCTCATCTCTTCTGGAGATCTTCCCTCCACAGCTTCCAACCTCATAGTCCCGCAACCCCGGTCAGCCTGCTTCTACCTCCTTCCCAAAATCCACAAACAGGACTGTCCCAGCAGACCCATTGTGTCAGCCTGCTCCTGCCCCACTGGGCTTATTTCTTCCTATCTTGACACTATCTTTTTTCCGCTGGTCCAGTTTCCTCCCACCTGCATCCATGACTCTTCTGACACCCTACGTCATTCTGACAATTTCCAGTTTCCTGGCCCCAACCGCCTCTTCTTCGCCATAGACGTCCAATCTCTCGACACCTCCATCCCCGACCAGGATGGTTTGAGGGCTCTCCAATTCTTCCATGAACAGAGGCCCAACCAGTCCCCATCCACCACCAACCTCCTCTGCCTGCCTGAACTTGTTCTCACATTGAACAACTTCTCCTTCAACTCCACTCACTTCCTTCAAGTGAAAGGTGTTGCTGTAGGTACCCACATGGGTCCTAGTTATGCCTGTCTTTTTGTGGGATATGTCGAACATTCCTTGTTCTAGTCCTACTCAGGCCCCTCCCCCAACTCGTCTTCCGGGACATTGATGACTGTATCGGTGCTGTTTCCTGCTCCCTCCCGGAACTGGAAAACTTTATCAACTTTGCTTCTAATTTCCACCCTTCTCTCACCTTGACATGGTCCATCTCTGACACTTCCCTTCCCTTCCTCGACTTCTCTGTCTCCATCTCTGGAGATAGGCTGTCTACTAATATCCATTATAAGCCCACCGACTCCCACAGCTACCTCGATTACACTTCTTCACACCCTGCCTCCTGTAAACACTCCATTCCATTCTTCCATTTTCTCCGTCTCCGACGCATCTGCTGTGATGATGCTACCTTCCACGACAGCACTTCTGATATGTCTTTCTTTTTCCTCAACCGAGGATTCCCCCCATTGTGTACGACAGTGCCATCAACTGTGTCCAGCCCATTTCCCGCACCTCTACACTCACCCCTTCCCCTCCCTCCTAGAGCAGAGACAGGGTTCCCCTTGTCCTCACTTTCCACCCCATCAGCCTCCGTATCCAAAGGATCATCCTCCGCCATTTCCACCACCTGCAGCCACCTACCAAACGCATCTTCCCCTCCCTTCCCCTGTCAGCATTCCGAAGGGATCATTCCCTCCGCGACACCCTGGTTCACTTCTCCATTACCCTTACTGCCTTCCAGTTTTTGCTACTAAAGTGGATAACCTCACATTTATCCACATTATACTGCATCTGCATTAGCCCACTCACTCAACTTGTCCAAATCATCCTGAAGCCTCTCTGCATCCTCCTCACAACTCACCCTCCCACCCAGTTTTGTGCCATCTGCAAATGTGGTGATATTACATTTAGTTCTCTCATCCAAATCATTAATGTCTATTGTGAATAGCTGGGGTCCCTGCGGTACCCCACTGGTCACTGCCTGCCATTCGGAAAAAGACCCATTTATCTCTCCTCTTTGTTTCCTGTCCGCCAACCAATTTTCTATCCATCGCAATACACTACCGCCATTCCCATGTGCTTTACTATTACGCGCTAATCTCTTTTGTGGGACTTTGTCGAAAGCCTTCTGAAAGTCCAAATAAACCACATCCACTGACTCCCCCTCATCAACTCCACCAGTTACATCCTCGAAGAATTCTAGTAGATTTGTCAAGCATGATTTCCCTTTCGTAAATCCATGCTGACTCTGCCCGATTCTACCACTGTTCTCCAAGTGCTCTGCTATAAAATCTTTGATAATGGACTTTAGAATTTTCCCACTACAGATGTCAGGCTGCCTGATCTATAATTCCGTGTTGACCCTGCCCAATCCTACCATTATTTTCTAAGTGTCCTGTTACCACATCCTTTACAATAGATTCAAGCATTTTCCCTACTACTGACGTCAGGCACACAGGTCTGTAGTTCCTGGTTTTCTCTCTCCCTCCTTTCTTAAATAGTGGCGTTGCATTTGCTACCTTCCAATCTGCAAGAACTGTTCCAAAATCTATAGAATTTTGGAAGATGATCACCAACACATCCACTGTCTCTTCAGCCACCTCTTTCAACACTCTGGGATGTCGATCATCAAGTCCAGAGGATTTACCAACTTTCAGTCTCAATAATTTCTCCAGTACTTTTTTTTACGGATATGCTTTTTTTCAGTTCCCCATTCTCACTCGTACCTTGGTTCTGCAGAATTTCTGGGAGGCTTTTTATATTTTCCTCTGTGAAGACAGACACAAAGTATTTGTTTGCTTTCTTTGCCATTTCCTTATTGCCCATTATAAATTTCCCTGTCTCTCCCTGTAATGGGCCCCCATTTTTCTTTGTTAATCTTTTCCTTTTTACATACCTATAAAAACTTTTACACTCCATTTTTAAGTTCCTCACTAGTTTACTTGCATATTCTATTTTCCCTTTCTTTATCAGTTTCTTGGTTCTTGGTCCTCCTTTGATGAATTCTAAAAAGCCTCCAATCCTCAGGCTTACTACTTTTTTGGCAATGCTATAAGCCTCTTTGGCCTCATGCAATATTTAATTTACTTGTTAGCCACGGTTTGGATCATTTTTCCTGTCGGGTTTTTGTGTTCAATGGAATGTATAGTTGTTGTAAAGCATGTATTAATTATTTAAATGCTAGCCATTTCCTGTCTACCTTCATACCTTTAAATGGAAACGTTTGGACCAAAAGGGAAATAAAATCTACATTCACTACCCATCAGCTTGTCCAGAGCAGCTTTCAAGGCTTCGAGCTGATTTGTTGGTACTGTGTCTGCATCACTCATTACTCCTGAAACTCCTGAAAGGACAAAGACAGTTAAGAAAAATCTTACAAGGAGACAGAATATGCTCACTCCAAAAGATTATACAACAGACAGTTTATGTGAAACTTGTAATTTAATCTGTTTGGCACAAAGTTAAATATTAATCAACCTCAAAAGGAACCTGTGTAATGGGGCAATAAAATTACATTGACGTAAAATTATCCTTATTTGGTTGCCCAGCATAGTCGGAGTCGAAGTTGCTTCACACACTGAAGCAAGAGTTTCTTTGCTCATACCTGCCTGTCGTAATGTTTTTTCAAGGAGTTGGATGATTCTCTGTAGTTTAATTTGTGGGAGAGCTGTCCCACAAAATCTGGACAGATCCGTGGGATGGCATTCATCAGTCACTGAATATTCACTGAGTATTCATCACCTGGACAGCTCTTGGCTTTCATTATGTTGCATTTAAAGATGTGTGTTTCTCAGTAATGCCATTCGTGATATTGCTTTGGTTTGTGCACAACTCCCACAGCTGATGTGTAGCACCGTGATCACACAGTGGTTAGTACACTGAGTTGTGGCTGCATCAACGTCTGGTCTCTGCTGCACATGTTAACAGAACACAGTGAAAAATCAATCTATTCCAACTGGAAACAAATTGTTGTTCATGGAAAACAATTTGCTCCTTCAAATCCTCGCGCTCTCACATGCCTGTGCTTGATGCTCCATAATTCAAACCTATCTCTTCTCCCAGCTTCTCCTCCTTTCACAGTCAATAGCCCTCCTTTACTTTCCTCCTTCCATTCCATTGTCATTTTCCTGCAGCATTGCCTCATCGAACATCCATTCTCAATATTACGCCGTTAGGTTTGCTCTGCTCCCACTGCTGTTCCTGGGGACACAGGTCCCATTCACACCAATGTTCATTTGTGTCTTGAATCCAGATACATTTCTATCCATGGGACCACTTGGTGAACAAGCTGTGAAAGCAGAGCCGGCCTTTAGAGGGACAGCAGCCCAGCAGCTCATGATACTATCTTGGGGAATATTGTGATACGGGGTATACTAACTGAAAACTGGCTTCTGTTTACCTGGTAGTTGGTGCTTTTCTCTGAACAGTTGAGGTGATGAGCGACGGGCAGTGCCACATAGCTGCCTTTGAGGGCTCAAATGTGCCATTTTGTCAAGCTAGGTCAGTGCAGCAAGATCCAAAACATCCTGTCTTCATCTTAATCGATCTGTTGAAAGATGTGATTGAAAAAAATGGAGAATAAATGAACAGACTGCTGGCGACAGAAAAGGAGCAATTACAGGAGATTGGCCATGAGTCAAAGGTCTTTAAAATGTCCATGTGCTGTGATCAGAAACGGCAGAATTTAAAACACGTGTGAAGGAAAGTAAAGAGTGATTTTGGATGTGAGAAGATCACAAGAAAGTTGTGCCTGAAGCTGTGTCCTTGAGGCAGGCTGCGTGTTGTCAGGAAACTGTTATCGTGAAGGCACAAGCAACAACAACTTATATTTATACAGCACCCTTAACAGAAAACAAAATTTGACACTGAGCCACGTAAGGAGATTTTAGGGCAGAAGACCAAAATCTTGAACTAAGAGACAGGTTTTGAGAAGTGTCTTAAAGGCGGAAAGTGAGGTAGAGAGGCGGAAAGGTTTAGGGAGGGAATTCCACAGCTTAGAGCCCAGGCAGTTGAAGGCATGGCCGCCAATGGTGGAGCGATTAAAATCGAGGATGCTCAAGAGGCCAGAATTAGAGGAGTGCAGATATCTCGGAGGTTTGTGGGGCTGGAGGTGATTACAGAGATAGGGAGGGTCGAGGCCATGGAGGGATTTGAAAACAAGAAGGAAAATGTTAAAATCCAGACGCTGCTTGACCAGGAGCCAATGTATGTCAGCAAGACCAATTTCTGCTGATCCAGTACTGGATGTCGGACAAGGAGTCTGACAATTTAACAAGGGTGGAAGAGTCGAGAGAGGTGATGGTGAGGGAGAGCTGGAATTTAGAACAATGAGAGGTGAAGATATCTTTGGTTGTGGCGAAATGCTGGATGTGGAGGAAATGGTGAAGGATGATCCATTGAATACGGAGCAGGTGGGGTGGAAGGTGAGGACAAGGGGAATCCTATCATGTCTCTGGGGAAGAGGTGAACGGCTGAGAGAAGAAACATGGTTAGTCGGACCGACCCGGTTGAGGTCCCTCTTAATCACAGTGGGAGAATTCATCGGTTGAGGAAAAAGGAAGACATATCGGAAACACTGGTATGGAAGGTTACATCTTCAGAACAGATGCAATAGAGAAAGAGAATCTGGGAGAATGGAAAGGAGTCCTTACAGGAAGCATGGTGTGAGGAAGTGTATTCAAGGGAGTCAGTGGGCTTTTAATAAATATTTTTTGAAAGCCTATCCCCAGAAATGGAGACAGAGAAGTCGAGGAAGGGAAGGGAAGAGTTGGAGATGGACCATGTGAAGGTGAGAGAAGGGTGGAAATTGGAAGCAAAGTTGATTAAATTTTCCAGTTCAGGACAAGAACAGGAAATAGAACTGATACAATCATCAATGTACCAGAAAAAGAGGTGAGGGAGGGGGCCCGAGAGAGACTGGAACAAGGAATGTTCCACATATCCCATAAAAAAGCAGGCATCACTAGGACCCATGGATAATTCTAGCTCTGTGACATCACCTAATTTCACACGTCTTTCAGCTCATAGAATCATAGAACATTTAAGGCACAGAAAGTGTTCACTTGCCCCATTGTGTCTGTGCCGGCCGAAAAACGATCCACCTATTCTAATCCCACCTTCCAGCAATTGATCTGTAACCCTGCAGATAATAGCACTTGAGGTGCATATCCAGACTGCTTTTGAATGAGTTGAGGGTTTCTACTTCACCACTTCTCCGTATTTTCCCATTAATCGTGTATTCCTTTGCCTTATTTGCTCTCCCCAAATGCATCACACACTTCTCCAGGCTGAATTCCATTTCCCACTTATCTGCCCATCTGACCAGACCATAGATATCTTCCTGCAGCCTACAGCTATCTTCCTCACTATCTACCACACAGACAATCTTTGTGTCATTTGCAAACCTCTTGACCATGCCCACAACATTTATGTCCAAATTGTTAATACATACCACAAAAAGCAGGGAACCCAATACTGAGCCCTGCGGAACATCACTGGAAACGGCCCTCCAGTCGTTAAAATACCCGTCAACAATAACCCTTTGTTTCCTGCCACTGAGCCAATTTTTGTATCCACCTTGTTTCTTCTAACATCCTGGGGTACATTTCATCTGGTCCTGGTGATTTATCAACTTTCAAGTAGGTTAGCCTCATTAATACTTCCTCTCTCCCTATGTTTATCACATCCAATACTTCACACCCCTCCTGCTTAACTACAATATTTGCATCAGCCACCTCTTTTGTGAAGACAGATGCAAAGTATTCATTAAGAACCATACGAATATCTTCTGCCGCTATACATAGGTTATCTTTTTGGTCTTTTATGGGCCCTACTGTCTCCTTAGTTATCCTCTTACTCTTAATGTATTGATAAAGCATCTTTGGGTTCACCTTGATTTTGCTTGCCAATATTCTTTCATGCCCTCTCTTTGCTTCCCTAATTACCATTTTGATTTCACCCCGCCACTTTCTATAATCCTCTCGGCTTTCTGGAGTATTGAGATCTCTGTGTTGGACTTAAGATTTCATTTTCTGTCTTATCTTACCTGTAGGCTCCTTGAGATCCATGAGGCTGTAGATTTGACTGTCTGACCCTTTTTCTTTGCAGGAACATGTTTACTCTGAACCCCTTGAATCTCCCCTTTGAATGCCTCCCACTGCTCGGACACTGATTTACCTCATCTGCTGCTTCAACCCTCATTCATGCCTTTGTTACCTCTAGAATTGACCATTCCAATGCATTCCTGGCAGATTTCCCACATTCTACTCTCCTTATACTTGAGGTCATCCAAATCCCTGCTGCCCGTGTCCTAACTTGCACAAAGTCCCATTCCCCTATCACCCCATGTGCTCGCTGATCTATATTGGCTCCCAGTCAAGCATCATCCAGATTTTAAAATCCTCATCCATCTTTTTAAATCGCTCCATCGCCTCACCCCTCTCTATCTCTGTAATCTCCTCCAGCCACCAAACCCTCCAAGATATCTGTGCACTTCCAATTCTGGCCTCTTGAGCATTCCCAATTTTAATCACTCCACCATTGGTGGCCATGCATTCAGCTGCCCATGACCTAAGCTCTGGAATTCCCTCCCTAAATATCTCCACATCTGCACCTTGCTTTCCTCCTTTAACACACTGCTTAAAACCTACCTCTTCACGCATGCATTTTGGTTCAATGAAGAGTGCAGGAAGGCATGCCAGGAGCAGCACTAGGCATACCTAAAAATGTGGTGTCAGCCTGGTGTAGCTACAACACAGGACTACTTGCATGCAGAACAGCGGAAGCAGCATGCAATAGACAGGGCTAAGCAATCCCAAACCCAATGGATCAGATCAAAGCTCTGTAGTCCTGCCACAAGCAGTCATGAATGGTGGTGATCAGTTTTTCAATTGTCCAGAGGAGGAGGCTCCACAAACATCCCCATACGCAACGATGGGGGAGCCCAGCACAAAAGATAAGGCTGAAGCATTTGCATCCATCTTCAGCTGGAAGTGCCAAATGGCTGATCCATCTCACCCTCCTCCTGAGGTCCACAGCATTACAGATGCCAGTCTTCAGCCAATCCAATTCACTCCATGTGATATCAAGAAACAACTGAAGGCACTGGATCCTGCAAAGGCTATGGGCCCTGACAACATCCGACAATAGTACTGAAGACTTGTGCTCCATAAATAGCCAAGCCACTAGTCATGCTGTTCCAGTACAGTCGCAACACTGGCATCTACCCAGCAATGTGGAAAATTGCCCAGGTATGTCCTGTGCACAAAAAGCGAGACAAATCCCCCCCAGCCAATTACCGCCCTATCAGTCTACTCTCGATCATCAGCAAAGTGATGGAAGGGGTCGTCGACAGTGCCATCAAGCGGGAATTGCTCTGCAATAACTTGCTTACTGATGCTCAGTTTGGATTCTGCCAGGGCCACTCAGCTCCTTGGTCCAAACATGAACAAAATAATTGAACTTGAGGTGAAGTGAGAGTGACTGCCCTTGACATCAGGGCAACATTTGACTGAGTATGGCATCAAGGAGCCTGAGCAAAACTGGAGTCAATGGGAATCAGGGGGAAAACTCTCCACTGGTTCAAGTCATACCTAGTACAAAGGAAGATGGTTGTAGTTGTTGGAGGTCAGTCATCACAGTCTCAGGACATCAGTGCAGGAGTTCCTCAGGGTAATGTCCGGGGCCTAACTATCTTCATCAATGACCTTCCCACCATCATAAGGTCAGAAGTATGAATGTTATCTGATGATTGCACAATGATCATCACCATTCTCTATTCCTCAGATATTGAAGCAATCCATGTCCACATGCATAAAGTCCTGGACAACATCCAGGCTTGGGCTGATAAGTGGCAAGTAACATTCGCATCACACAAGTTCCAGGCAATGATCATCTCAAACAAGAGAGAATCTAACCATCTGCTCTTTATCATTGCTGATCTCCCACTATGAACATCCTGGGGGGTTACCATTGACCAGAAACTGAACCGGACCAGCCATATAAATGCTGTGGCTACAACAACAGTCAGAGGCTCGGAATTCTGTGCTGAGTAACTTCACCTCCTGTCTCCCCAATGCCTATCTACCATCTACAAGGCTCAAGTCAGTCGTGTGATGGAATACCTTGCGTGAACAGGTGCAGTTCCAATCATGCTCAAGAAGTACCACATTACCCAGGACAAAGCAGCCCATTTTATTGGCACCCCATCCACCACCTTCAACATTCACTCCACCACTGGCGCACACTGGCAGCAATGTGTACCATCTACAAATGCACTGCAGCAACTCACCAAGATTCTTTCAACAGCACCTTCCAATCTTGCGACTGACTACCAGGACAAGAGAGGCGGATGGATGTGCACACCACCACCTGCAAGTTCCCCTCCAAGTCACACACCATCCTGACTTGGAAGTATATCGCCATTCCTTCACTGTCGCTCGCTCAAAATCCTGGAACTCCCTTCCCATCAGCACTGTGGGTGCACCTAACTGGAGCAGTTCAAGAAAGCAGCTCAGCAACACCTTCTCAAGGGCAATTAGGGATGGGCAATAAATGCTGTCTGAGACAACGTTGACCATCTACCCCGAATGAATAAATCTGACCTTATATTTGCTTATGTGGTTCGCATTAAATGTTTTTTTAAATGCTCATGTGCAGCGTCTTTTGATATTTTATTATGTTAGAGGTGCTATACTGATGTAAATTGCTTATCAACATTCATTTTATCATTCCATACAGGAGGAGTCTGTGCTGTCTCCATGACAGAGAGATTCAATTATTACCTCTCGGCTGCTATTCCCCCATAGCCATGCAAATATCTCCTTTTCAATATATATCCACTTCCTTTGGAAAGTTACTATTGGATCTGCTTCCTACTTTCTCAGATACTGCAGTCCAGCTCACAACAAATCACTGCATCAAATTTCTCCTCTTATTCTCTCTGGTTTCTTTGCCAATTGTCCTAAACCTGTGTCATCTGGTTATTGACTCTCAAACAGCATTGAACAAATATTTTGTGTCTGTCTTCACAGTAGAAGACACAAGTTCCATACCAGAAATAAGCAGAAACCTAGGGGCTAAAAAGTGTGAGGAAATTAATGATATTGATATCAGCCAAGAAAACATATTGGAGAAACTGGAGGGACTAAAATCTGACAAATCCTGGGACCAGATGGCCGACAGCCTAGGGTTCAAAAAGAGACAGCTGCAGAGATAGTAGAGGTGCTGACTATGATTTTCCAGAGTTCCTTAGATTCAGGAATGGTCCCGTCAGATTGGAAGATGGCAAATGTTACGTCGCTTTTCAAGAAAAGAGGTAGAGAGAAACCAAGGAACTACAGGCCAATTAGCCTCACATCAGTCATTGGGAAGATGCTGGAAACTGTTATTAAAGAAGTCTCAACATTGCAATTTAAAAAATCATATTATGATTAGAACAACTCAGCATGGTTTTAATAAAGGGAGATTCTGTTTGACAAATTTATTGGAGTTTTTTGAGGATGTAACTAGTAGCGTAGATAAAGGGGAACCAGTAGATGCAGTATCCCTGGATTTTCAAAAGGCATTCGATGAGGTGTCACACAAAAGATTCTTCTTCTTCTTCTTTGGCCTCCTTGTCTCGAGAGACAATGGGTAAGCACCTGGAGGTGGTCAGTGGTTTGTGAAGCAGCGCCTGGAGTGGCTATTAAGGCCAATTCCAGAGTGACAGACTCTTCCACAGGTGCTGCAGATACAATTTGTTGTCGGGGATGTTACGCAGTTGGCTCTCCCCTTGCGCTTCTGTCTTTTTTCCTGCCAACTGCAAAGTCTGTTTGACTTGCCACACCTTAGCAGCACCTTTATGGCTGTCTGCCAGCTCTGGCGATCGCTGACAACTGACTCCAACGACTTGTGATCAATGTCACAGGATTTCATGTCGCGTTTGCAGATGTCTTTAAAGCAGAGACATGGACGGCCGGTGGGTCTGATACCAGTGGCGAGCTTGCTGTACAATGTGTCTTTGGGGACCCTGCCATCTTCCATGCGGCTCACATGGCCAAGCCATCTCAAGCGCCGCTGGCTCAGTAGGGTGTATATGCTGGGGATGTTGGCCGCCTCGAGTACTTCTGTGTTGGAGATACGGTCCTGTCACCTGATGCCAAGGATTCTCCGGAGGCAGCGAAGATGGAATGAGTTGAGACGTCGCTCTTGGCTGACATACGTTGGCCAGGCCTCGCTGCCGCAGAGCAAGGCACTGAGGGCACAGGCCTGATACACTCGGACCTTTGTGTTCCGTGTCAGTGTGCCATTTTCCCACACTCTCTTGGCCAGTCTGGACATAGCAGTGGATGCCTTTCCCATGCGCTTGTTGATTTCTTCATCGAGAGACAGGTTACTGGTGATAGTTGAGCCTAGGTAGGTGAACTCTTGAACCACTTCCAGAGCGTGGTCGCCGATATTGATGGATGGAACGTTTCTGACGTCCTGTCCCATGATGTTTGTTTTCTTGAGGCTGATGGTTAGGCCAAATTCATTGCAGGCAGCCGCAGTCCTGTCGATGAGTCTCTGCAGGCACTCTTCAGTGTGAGATGTTAATGCAGCATCGTCAGCAAAGAGGAGTTCCTTGATGAGGACTTTCCGTACTTTGGTCTTCGCTCTTCGATGGGCAAGGTTGAACAACCTGCCATCAGATCTTGAGTGGAGGAAAATTCCTTCTTCTGAAGACTTGAATGCATGTGAGAGCAGCAGGGAGAAGAAGATCCCAAACAGTGTAGTTGCAAGAACACAGCCCTGTTTCATGCCATTCAGGATAGGAAAGGGGTCTGATGAGGTGCCACTATGCTGAATTGTGCCTTTCATATTGTCATGGAATGTGGTGATGATACTTAGTAGCTTTGGTGGACATCCGATATTTTCTAGTCGTGTGAAGAGACCACGTCTGCTGACGAGGTCAAAGGCTTTGGTGAGATCAATGAAAGCAACGTAGAGAGGCATCTGTTGTTCATGGCATTTCTCCTGGCGAAGGGAGAGCATGTCAATGGTGGATCTCTCTGCTCGAAAGCCACACTGTGCCTCAGGGTAGACAGGCTCAGCTAGCTTCTGGAGCATGTTTAAAGCGACTCGAGCAAAGACTTTCCCCACTATGCTGAGCAGGGAGATTCCACGGTAGTTGTTGCAGTCACCACGGTCGCCCTTGTTCTTATAGAGAGTGATGATATTGGCATCGCGCATGTCCTGTGGTACTGCTCCCTCGTCCCAGCACAGGCAAAGCACTTCGTACAGTGCTGAAAGTATAGGCTTGGCACTCTTGATTATTTCAGGGGTAATGCCGTCCTTCCCAGGGGCTTTTCCGCTGGCTAGAGAATCAATGGCATCACTGAGTTCCAATTTTGTTGGCTGTACGTCCAGCTCATCCATGACTGGTAGAGGCTGGGCTGCATTGAGGGCGGTCTCAGTGACAACATTTTCCCTGGAGTACAGCTCAAGGTAGTGCTCAACCCAGCGGTCCATTTGCTTGCGTTCGTCAGTGATTGTGTCCCCTGATTTAGATTTGAGGGGGGGCTATCTTCTTGATGGTTGGCCCAAAAGCTCTCTTAATGCCATCATACGTCCCTCTGATGTTTCTGGTGTCAGAGGCCAGCTGAATATGACTGCATAGGTGTTGCCAGTGGTCATTTGAGCAGCTCCTGGCTGTTCTTTGTGCAGCGCTTCTGGCTACTTTAAGTGCTACGGATGTTAATTCGCTGGGGGCTTTCTTGTCGTTCAGCAGTGCAATGCGCTTAGCGGCTATGACAGGTTCCAGCTCTTCAAAATGAGATTGAAACCAGTCTGCATTCCGCTTCACACGTTTGCCATAGGTGTTCATTGCTGATTCATAGATGGCGTGTCTGATGTGGGCCCACTTGGTCTCTGCAACCCCTATAGGAGTGTTTTGAAGGGCTTTTTCAAGTGAATTTATAAACTTAGGTGACAGCTGTGGATGAGAAATTCTGCGATTGTTGATGCGCGGGCAGCTCTTCTGCTTGGAGTGATGCAGCTTCTTTGGTTTGAGTCTAACCTTGCTGCACACCAGGCAGTGGTCAGTGTCACAGTCTGCACGATGGAAGCTGCATGTGATTTGAACGCTGTTTAAAGAGGCTCGCTTTGTGACGATGAGGTCCAGCTATGTGATCTTGGGTGCCTCCAAGAAACCTGGTGACAGGGTTTAGTATGAAAGAATGAATTGGCGATGCAGAGGTTATGATAGGTACACAACTCAAGCAGTCTCTGTCCATTCTCATTCATCCTTCTAATGCCATAGCACCCAAAGCAGGAGGGCCATGAGTCATGGTTGGCCCCAAACCTGGCATTGAAGTCCCCTAGCAGGAAAAGGTGTTCGGTATTGGGGATGCTACTAATGATATTATGGAGTTCCTTGCAAAACTGGTCTTTAGCTTCAGGTGGGGAGCAGATTGTTGGAGCATAGATGCTGAGTAGGTGTACTGGACCAGAGGCGGTGAACAGTCGGATGGACCGTATGCGTTCTGAGCCATTTGAGGGTGGCTCTATCATGCTGAGCAAAGAGTTTCTGAGGGCGAAGCCCACTCCATGCTGTCTTGATTCTTCATGATCCCAGCCCTGCCAGAAGAAGGTGTAGCCTTGCTCTCTTACAGATCCGCTCGCAGGGAGGCGTGTCTCCTGAAGTGCTGCAATGTCCACATTGAGTCTACTGAGCTCGTTGTTAATGATGGCGGTCTTCAGAGAATCGTTGATTTGTGTAAAGTCTTCCGACAGGCCAGGACACATAGTTCTGACATTCCAGCTTGCAAAACGAAGGGCTGGTACCTTCTTTCCTTTTTTTGTTGTGCTGTTTGGTGCGGTGTTACAGTCCATTTGTCAGGCAATGACCCTGAGTTCCAAGCACCCATTGAAGCAGGTGGACTGTGACGGGACAGAAACTTACTGACCGGGGGCTGCCCGGTTTGAGGCGGGCAGTAGCTGTCCAGTGAGATGCGATGACCTCTCCCAACGACAAAGGCAACCCATGGCGCCCAATCTCTACACCAATTGAGCTGGACTTATAACCCGTAACTGCTGCTTCCGTGTTGTTTTGGTCGCTGCGAGGCGACTATGGAGTGACCTCTCCATACCGCATGCCTGGGTGGATGTATGGAGGTTGTGAGTTGTCCAAGCGTCAAAACCCCCCTCTCGGCCTTCCTGGTGGGGTCCAAAGTAGTGCACAGCATGATGTTTGGCACTGGTATGGCTGCAGGAACTGCTGGAAACATGCCAAAGGTGACACATGACCGCCTTCGGGGTTCCGCTCCGGATTTTCTGTTCGGGTTTACTCCCTTAGCCTTGGTCTCTTCCGAGACACCAACAAGACAGCGTGGTTGTTAAGGCCCTTACTCAGGTGTAGGTGGATGCTGGTGGGAGGAGGTGGGGGAAGGGGGTGAGGGAGGGGAGGGGATGTGAGGGGGAGGGGTGCGGTGGGAAGGGGTGGAGGGAAGGGGTTGCGAGGGGGAGCTGGGAAGGGGGCTGCTGCCGTGTCGGGGACGGGTTGCAGTGGAAGTGGGTGCAAGGAGAAGATGGTGTGAGGGCGGAGCCGGGAAGGGGGTGTGAGGAGGTGGGGAGAAGGGGATGCGAGGGGGGTGAACTGGGAGGGGGGAGTGGGGGGGGGAAGGGGGTGGGGGAAGGGGGTGCAGGTAATAAAACATTTCATCAGCACTTGTTTGCAGTGAAATGCTGGAGGTAACCAGAGTCAAGGCTTCAATCTGGATTTAGGCAGATTTAGTAAAAGTTTTATAAAGTAATAGGTTGACGAGCCGCCAAAACCCTGGGGTCGCCTCTGGGCGCTACATTTACCTCATTCTAATATACCTGGATAATTAAAATCTGCAAATTCATACTTTCTTTCCACTGATCAGTCGACTGTAACATGCTCCCAGAAATGTGACTAGCTCTGGAAGTATGTTTTTGCTCTTTGTCAGCTCACTCCAAAAGTTGCATTCTTAACGTAAGACTAATTTCCCAATATTACATTGTCGGACTGAAATTGTAAATGACTAATTGGTACAGTTATAGTCCTGGCTCGAATAAGAAGTCTCAAAACAACAGGCCCTGACAGTATTCCACAAAGTGTATGCAAAGCAATGGGAACCATGCTCAGCATGCCCTTTTACTCGTACATCTCAAAGCTCACTAAGATTGTTCCCATGCACTGGGCAGAGGTGTTGTACTAATATTACAAAGGCAATGAGAGAGAACTGGGACGTTACAGGCCAGTAACTTGACTTCAGTTATAAGCAAATTGCTCAATGGGGTCATTTCAGATGCTCTGTATTAACCACCTGAATAGAGGAGGTGCTGTAAGAGAGTTTCCCATTAACCTGGTTGATTCCTTCTGGGTGGTAGAGGTCATGGGTTTGGAAGGTCCTGTCAAAGGAGGCTTGGCAAGTTGCTGCAGTGCATCTTGTAGATAGTACACACCACTTCCACTGTGCACCGGTGGTGGAGGGAGTGAATGTTTAAGGTGATGAATGGGGGAGACGATCAGGCGGACTGCTTTGTCCTGGATGGTGTTGAGCTTCTTGAGTGTTGTTGTAGCTGCACTGATTTAGGCAAGTGGAGAGTATTCCATTACACTCATGACTGGTGCCCTGTAAATGGTGGGCAGGCTTTAGGGAGTCAGTAGGTGAGTTACTTGCTGCAGATTTCCCAAACCTCTGACTTGCTCTTGTAGCCACAGTATTTATACAACTGGTCCAGTTAAGTTTCTGGTCAATGGTGACACCCAGATATCCCCTCTCCCCAAGGATGTTGATGGTGGGGGATTCAGCAATGGTAATGCCATTGAATGTCAAGGGGAGATGGTTCGATGGCTTCTTGTTGGGGATGCTAATTGCTCGGCACTTGTGCGGCACAAATGTTACTTTCCACTTATCAGCTCAAGCCTGAATGTTGTCCAGGTCTTGCTGCATGCGGGCACGGACTCCTTCAGTATCTGAGGTGCTGTGAATGCTACTGAAAACTGTTCAGTGTACATCCCCACTTCTGGCATTTGCCGCATTGACATGACAGGCCAAATTCTGTGCTGTAACCATGCTATGATTCTATGATGGAGGAAAGGTTAATTGATGAAGCAGCTAAGATAATTGTGCCTCAGAACTTCTGGAGCAATGCCCTGGAGCTGAGATGATTGGCTTCCAACAACCACAACCGTCTTCCTTTGTGCTAGGTATGACTCCAGCCAGTGGAGAGCTTCCTCCTGATTCCCATTGACTTCAATTTTGCTCGGCCTCCTTGATGCCACATTTGGTCAAATGCTGCCTTGATGCCAAGGGCAGTCACTCTCATCTCACCCCTCCTCTGGAATTCAGCTCATTTTTCCATGTTTGGACCAAGGCTCCAATGAGGCTGGGAGTCTAGTGTCCCTGGTGGAACCCAAACTGCTCATCAGTGAGCAGGTTATTGCTGAGTAAATGCTGCCTGATAGCACTGTCAATGATACCTTCCATCATTTTGCTAATGATTTGAGAGTAGACCAATGGGGTGGTAATTGGTTGGATTGGATTGGTCCTGCTTTTTGTTGACAGAACATACCTGGATATACCAAAGTTGTAGCTGTACTGCAACAGCTTGGCTACAGGCATGGCTTGTTCTCGAGCACAGGTCTTCAGAGCACAGCCTGGATGTTGTTGGGAACCATAACCTTTGCTTTATCCAGTGCACTCAGCCATTTCTTGATATAAAGTGCAGTGAATTGAATTGGCTGCAGAATGGCCTCTATGATGGTGAGAACCTCAGGAGGAGACAAAGATCGATCATTCCTTTGGCACTTCTGGCTGAAGATGATTGCAAATGCTGCAGCCTTTTCTTTTGCACTTGTGCTGGCCTCCACCATGTTGAGGATGGGGACGTCGATGCAGCTTTGTCCCTGTTCATTGTTTAATACCCCTCCTCCCCCAGTTAGTGGTTTAATATTGTTGATACAAAGGTTAAGTGCAAGTGTTAGGTCTAGATGACGAAATAGAATAGTCAGATATTGATGCAATGTGGCAACAGGCCTGCATCTGCTTGGTATCATTCAATACAGAGAAATGTAGTATTATGCACATTAGCAAGGCCAATGTCAAACATGTGTTCACCATGGAGGCTGAACGGGAGAGGAAACTAGGTGTTATCATACATTAATCTCGGAAGACCTATGGCCTTGTGCTGGATGATTACTGCATAAGCAAATATTGTTAGGTTGTACTGTCAAGGCAATCAAATACACAACAAAAAAAACTACACTGTGTTCATGCAATAACATGGTTCGGCCTCCTTTGGAACACGGTGTCTAGTTTTTTGTCCCCACACTTGGTGGTTGATAGAAAAGATTCAGAGGAGAGCCACTAGATTGCTACCAAGTTTAAATGCCCTTAGTTACCATGATAGGCTTAGAGAGTGATCTTTTTGTTTGTGAAAAGCAAGGGCTTTGGGGGAGGTTTGATTCACATCTTTAAAATCATTAAAATATTAGATTTGTTGATTGGCTCGGAGGACCAGGGGACAAGATTATAACTTACATAAGCAGAGACTAGGTTAGATGCTAGGAGGCCGTTCTTTTCAGAGTCATCACCTATGGAACAAGTTGCCAGCTCATTAAATGAGTGTGGATTTGCTGCATATATTGTGAAGGGATGAGTTCCTGAGTGTGACCAACATACTGTGTAGGTGGGTAGGCATGGAGCAATGCATCACTGTGATCTCCTGCAAGTTGTTTAAATTGCCTGTGGGGGTTAGAGAGGAATTTCCCAGAGTTCTCCATCCTACATTGACCTATGGTTTTTGCCCTCGCTCAGAAGGTTGTGTGGATGAGGGTCAGGATTTGCCGAAGTTGTATCATGGCAGGAGGGAACAAACTTCATGGAGCAGCTGTCTTTTCTGTCCTTTGTTTTCATATGAATTGCACATCATACAATTTGATTTTTGATTTAGAGATACAGCACTGAAACAGGCCCTTCAGCCCACCGAGTCTGTGCCGACCATCAACCACCCATTTATACTAATCCTACACTAATCCCATATTCCAACCACATCCTCCACCTGTCCCTCTATTCCCCGACCACCTACCTATACTAGGGACAATTTATAATGGCCAATTTACCTAACAACCTCATACATCATACAAGTATTGAGACTTAACTCCCAACAAAGAAGGACCACGTTGCAGAGAAGGCCAAGAGGAAACTTAGCAGAGGTTTTTAAAATGATGAAGGGCTTTGTACAGACTAGATCCTTAGGTGGGGAATTCATTGGCAAATGGTCATCAATTCAAAACTGTCACCAAGAAAATGGAGGGAGGTTAGGAGACATTTATTTGCAGAGCAGATTATTGGGATATGAAATGCTTTTCCACAGGGATTGGTTGAGGCAATGATCACAGCACTTTACAGGAAATATTGGACAAATACTTGAAGCAGAGGATACAGGATTATTGGGAAATCCCTGGGTGGTATTAGTTTTGGATTGAAACAAGGCCATTTGGAGAGAGTGGGGCAGAGGGATGACTTTTGGATTGCTCTGGCTTAGAGTTGGCAGAGTCAAAAAAGACCAAATAGGTGATGTCTGTACCATAAAATTGAAAATACCCCAGCTTTAATGAAATGAATAAAAAGTATTACAATCGGCTTCAGTACTCTTGTACAAAAGCATTCCAAACTCCAACTGAGAAAATGCCATAGAATATACAGGCAAATTAAGTAAGTCTGCAGAACCTCACTGGATGGAAGCATGAATCAGAGGGTTTGCGGTACAATACCATAGACCTACCACTCCCACCCATAGAATGACTGTGCTACAGGACAGCTGTTGACTGCACTGTGGCACTTTATTTATCCGGTGCATTGCTTTCTTTCAGTATTTTGCTACATCTATCTTTCTTGTTAGAATCATGGTTAATAGTCAACAGTGTATGCAGCTGTGCCAAATTCTGGGGCAGAGATTTTGTCTGGGCCCCTGAGGCAGGAGGGGAGGGGGAGGCACGGAGTATCATGATGGGTGGCCAGGGTGGGAGGGCGGAAGGCCCGTCGCCTCCCTGTCGCCAAGTGATCTTCCCGTGGTGAGAAAGGCCGACGACGGTCTTTCCGCCCAGAGGCCAATACAGACCCGTAAGTGGCCTATTAACGGCCTCTTCCCAATACAAGATAAGAGCTCATGGGAAGATATTAGCGTGGATAGAGGATTGGTTAACAGACAGGAAGCAGAGAGAATGGTGCATTTTCAAGTTGGCAGCAGTGAATAGTGGGGTGCCGCAAGGATCAGTGCTGGGGCCTCAGCTATTTACACTCCATATTAATGACTTGGATGAAGAGATAGAGAGTAATGTATCCAAGTTTGCTGATATAAAGCTCGGTGGACAGGTAAGCTTGGAAAGGTAAAGCTTGGTGGAAAGGTCTGGGAGTGTGACAGCATTTCAAGGGCTATGGAAATAGAATGATGTTTCACCCAGAAATGAGTGAAGAATATTCTTGGGCTATACCACATGGTTTGGTTTCACTGGCTAAGTTTGAAGTCCACCCTGTGAATTGGAGAGAAATTCACCGAAATTACAGAAATTCTCACTGCACCCAATGCGGTCAGACTGTGGATTTCATCCAGTCTGTTTTTCCCTGGACTCTGGGGAGATTCACTTTCCATTGTGCAATATCTGGCTAAATATAATTTATGATATTACAATGAGTTGTGTAAAAGACATTAACAGAATCTTTTTGTTCAGTCACTGTAAGTAATGTCAGTCTCCTTGCCTCATAATTATGTCAATGGAGATTTCTCCTGCCTCACATAAGGGTCTTCGCTCAGTTACAGAGTCAGTAAGAGTTTGGTCGCCAGCACAAACCGGGATTAACTTTCTGCAGAAATGGAAAGAATGAATCGGGTTAGTTCACTGGAATATTTGATCAGTGTGATGCTTCGTGAGATACAGGATATTTATTTTCCCACCCTCGCTGTTATTGGTGTCCTTGGTAAGTTTTCTGCCCTGGTATTAATACTGCAACCATGCAAACTCAATTCTTGACTCGAACTGTCAGTTGCGATCCGGTTCCTTGTAAGTAACCATAACTCTATTTCATTATGTAAATGATATTTAACTGTAAACACTGTCTGTATTATGCAAGTTTCCACATCCAACAAGTCTATCTATTCAGTTTATTCTCCTTGCTGTGTGACTGAAAGTACATTGTTCCCTCGATAATGTTACTGGGTGATTTATTTGATGAACAGTCTGCTCTCTGCATTGAGTCCTGGGAGTAGATTTTACTCTTTACCATCTGGGTGTTAAACAGCACCTGAAGAGGCCGGTGGAAAAAAAAGTGATGAAGAAGGATTGCACGTCCTTTACAGAACCAGCCTGATATTCATTGCACTGAGTTTAAGAGGAGGATAATCAGGCAGGTTTTATTCCTGGTGAAGGGTCTGTTCCCCCACCCTGATTATCATTGTGCACACCGGGTAGGAGCTGCTTAATTGATATATGGTGTTGACATGGCTTTAAGGATAATTTAAAGTCTGCTGGATCAGATTAATGATATCAAGTTGCAATTGGTGATAAATCATTCCACCTGATTTTAATTCTAATTGATTTAAATGAAGTAATGTGTGAAGTAGATTCCTTTCTCATTTTATTGATTTATATTCCCTCGGTTAAGTGGAAATCGACTCTGTTCTCACTCACAGGTGGAAAGTGCCAGATTAATATTGTCCCACTTCCATCCTGATACATTCTCAAACCCGAGGGAGCAGATCTCAGCATCAGTTACAGCATCAACCCCTTGATAGTGACTGTTCATCAAAATAGCTTTGTAATATAAGGGGAGCTTCAAAGATTGGTGCAAGAGATTGAGAGAGAGAGAGAGAGCTAGATAGATAGATAGATATAGATAGATACAATTTCACGTGTTTTCACATGATTCAGTTCCGTGAGAAAAGATGGAAACAGGCAGACAAGAGGGGAGATGTTCTCAGTCCATGAGCACACAGCATTCTGCCTCAATCCTTTGTTGGGTGTTCAAATTCAAAAAACTCCCAGGTTGCTCAGCAGGTTAGTCATGTGACCAGCTCCTTCTTTAGAACAGTCTCTTCAACATCCTTTATTCGAAGTTCAAATCCAAAAGCTCCAGCCAACTAGACATGTGGCGAAAACTGGTTTGACCACTTCTGTGTATTGAAGGAACAGGGACTGGCTCCCTTTGTTTCCACATTGTCTGGTACTATGCAAATGTCCTTCCAGTCAGAGATTGCAATTTTTTAAGTTTTAATGTTCATGTGGTGAAATAATGTGTGCCTCAGTCTTGGCTGGTGGGGCTTGCCTGACAGTTGTAATAACAGTATAAGCATGGGGCACGACTAGAGATATTAATTGAAGTTGATCGTTTAAACAGGGTACGAAATAGTTGGTTCAAAAAGGGAAGAGAGGGTTTTTGTTTACATCATGGATGAGCATCTGTGACCTGTTGCTTACAATTCCTGTTTTTTGCGGGAACGTCAAAACACTTCCTGTGTCTTGGACAATCAAGCTTCAGCTTGAGCTCAGGATTTGCGAACTTGAGGGGCAGCTGGAATCACTGTGGAGCATAAGGGAGCAGGAGAGTTTCCTGGATTGTACATTGCAGGAGCTGGTCACCCTACAGGCAGTAGGAGTTCAGGATAGCAGTTGAGTGGCCATCTGGAAGAGGCAGGAAGTGAAGGAGTCTTCGGGATGTGTGCTACTCACAAACTAGTACTCAGCTTTAGAGATTTCTGGGAGGGACGATACCTTGAAGGAGTGCAGTCCAGACAAGGAACCAACAGGCAAGGGACTGTACAGGAGGGAGCAACAAAGGGTAGAAATGAAGTTCTTCTTGTATTTCCATCGACAGGGGGATGGATAGGCATTTCTTTAAATGTTATCGGGAGTCCCCCATGTCGTCCTGCTGCCCTGGTGCCAGAGTAAAGGACATCATGGAGAGGGTGCAGGATATTCTGAAGGGGGAAGGGAATGATCCAGAAGTAGCAACAACATAGCAAAGGCTGGTATTGAGGTCCTGTGGTCAGATTTTCAGGAGTTAGGGAGGAAGATAAAGAGTATTAGCTTGAAAGGTAGTAATCTCTGGATTACTCCCAGTGCCACTGATTAGTGAGAGTAGAAATGGGAAGACAGGAAGGATCAATGTGTGGCTTGAAGCATGGTGCAGGAGGGAGGGCTTCAGATTCTTGGAGCATTGGGACCATTTCTGGGGCAGAAGCGAGACCAAGGCAGAACTGTGAGGGGACAAGCACTGGTGAGCGGGAGTTCCAGCAGCTCAAAAGAGGCATGCTCTCACACACTCTCATAGGGACAGCGAGAGAGTTCCACGATTGATGTCACAGCTCAGAAAGTGACGCGTTGCAAGGGGAAACAGCTGATTGGTAAGTAGGAACAGGTGGGTATTTCTACCCTTTTTTACTACTTTCAGTCGCTGAAATTAAAGTAAAGGTGGGGATTTTAGATTGTAGTAGGCAGTGTTTTGAGTGGAATGAGGTTCCTTGCATAATTAGTACTCGAAATTAAAGGGAGTAACGAAGGGAGGTGGTGAGCAGTTGGATGGACAGTATGCGTTCCGAGCCATTTGAGGGAGGCTCTATCATGCTGAGCAAGGGGTTTCTGATGGCGAAGCCCACTCCGTGCTGTCTTGGTTCGTCAGGATCCCTGCCCTGCCAGAAATAGGTGTAGTCTTGCTCTGCTGGAGATCCACTCGCGGGGAGGCGTGTCTCCTGAAGTGCTGCAATGTCGACATTGAGTCTACTGAGCTCGTTGTTAATGATGGAGGTCTTCCGAGAATCGTTGATCTGTGTAAGTTCTTCCGACAGGCCAGGACACATAGTTCTGACGTTCCAGCTTGCAAAGCGAAGAGCTGGTACCTTCTTTTCTTTTTTCGTGTTGTTTGGTGCGGTGTATCAGTCCACCTTTCGGGCAATGACCCTGAGCTCCAAGCACCCATTGAAGCAGGTAGACTGTGGCGGGACAGAACCTTATTGACCGGGGGCTGCCTGGTTTGAGGCGAGCGGTTGCTGTCCAGTGAGGTGCAATGACTTCTCCCACCGACAAAGGCAACCCGTGGCGCCCAGTTTCTACGCCAATTTATCTGGACTTATAACCCGTAACTGCTGCCTTCCGTGTTGTTTCAGTCGCTGTGAGGCAACTATGGAGTGACCTCTCCATGGCGCATGCCTGGGCGAATTTATGGAGGTTGAGAGTTGCCCAGTCGTCAAAACCCCCCTCTCGGTCTTTCTGGTGGGGTCCAAAGGAATGCAGAGCACGACATTTGGCACTGGTATGGCTGCAGAAACTGCCGGAAACATGCCAAAGGTGACACATGACTGCCTACGGGGTTCCGCTCCGGATTATCTGTTAGGGTTTACTCCCTTAGCCTTGGTCTCTCCCGAGATACCCACAAGGCAGTGGGGTTGTTAGGGCCCCTACACAGGTGTAGGATGATGCCGGTGGGAGGAGGGGATGAGAGGGGGAGGGGTGGAGGGAGGGGGGTGCGAGGGGGAGCTGGGAAGGGGGCTGTAAGGTGGTGGGGGGGTGCAAGGGAAATGGGTGCAGGGGGAAGATGGTGAGAGGGGGGTGCTGGGACGGGGTTGTGAGGGGGTGAGCTGAGAGGGTGGAGCAGGGAAGGGGACGGGGGGTGGTGGGTGGAAGGGGGGGAAAGCAGGTGCAGGGAATAAGCCACTTCCTCAGTGCCCACCATAAATGTCCGGAAAGCTCATCCACGTCTTTCGGGAGGTGAAGCATCTTTTGGCAGACTTACAAAGGTGATTATATTCGCTGAGGGTTTTTTGATGTGGTTTATATAAAGGCATATAGCATTGCCGACAGTGCACTGCAGATGCTCTCCGAGCCATCTCCCGCGGGCGCTTTGAATTTGCGGCCGAGGAACCGTTCGTGGGTTTTTTGGGTGTTCGGGGCACCTTTTCTCAAGGCTTCCCTCGGGTCCCGCTGCTCCTTCTTCACCTCAATGCACTTACCGCACGCCGTGGCCGCAGACACTCTGGACAGTGAAGACATCAGGATCGGAGATTAAAGTATCGACAGCTGTGCTCGTCAGTTTCATTCGGATCAATTTCATTGAGAAAACAAAGAGCAGGTGTGGCTGGGGGAGGGCAGTGGGCCCAGGTAACAGAAACTAAACTTCCTGTTAGCTTTTAGTTAGGGCTAAAATGAACTGATTTAAAGAGCCAGGGGTGTTGAAACAGTTTAAGAGGGTAGATTGGGGGAGAAAACACTAAGAATGGGAGCAGATGGCCATGGATAGAGTTGAACAGCAAGGGAGCTTCCTCGGGAGCTTACAGCCCAGGAGCCATCTTGCTAGGATTTATACTAGGAACGGTATAAATGGGTGGTTGATGGTCGGCACAGACTCGGTGGGCCGAAGGGCGTGTTACAGTGTTGTATCTCTTAATAAATACCATTAGCCTTCCTAATTGCTTGCTGCACCTGCATGTTAGCTTTCAGTGACTTATTGACAAGGACACCCAGGTTCCTTTGTAAATCAATACTTTCTAATCTCTTACCATTTAAAAAATACTCTGCACATCTATTCCTCCTGCCAAAGTGAATAACTTCATATTTCTCCACATTATATTCCATCTGCCACGTTCTTGCCCACTCACTAATCTTTCCAAATCCCCTTGAAGCCACTTTGCATCTTCCTCACAACACACATTCCCACCTAGTTTTGTGTCATCCGCAAACTTGGAAATGCTACATTTGGTCCCCACAGCCAAATCATTGATATTTATATTGTGAACAGCTGGGGCCCAAGCACTGATCTCTGCATTACTCCACTGGTCACAGCCTGCCAATGTAAAAATGACCCATTTATTCCTACTCTCTGCTATCTGCCTGTTAGCCAATCCTTAATCAATGCCAGTATATTACCTCCTATCCCATGTGCTTTAATTTTGCGAACCAATCTCCTGTGGGGGACTTTATCAAAAGCCTTCTGAAAATCCATGTACTCCGATTCCCCTTTATCAATTCTGTTCGTAACATCCTCAAAACACTCCAACAGATTCATCAAACATAATTTCCCATTCGTAAATCCATGTTGACTATTCCCAGTCTGATCATTATTATCCAAGTGTCCATTTATCACATCCTCTGGACCAGATTCTAGCATTTTCCCAACTGATGAAAGGCTAACAGGTAAACAGTAAAGCAGTTAGGATATTGGGCTTCATAAGTGGAGGCATTGAGTAGAAAAGTAGTGAAGTTATGTTGAACCTTTGTCAAGCTCTTGTTAGGCTCCAACTGGAGTATTGCATCCAGTTCTGGTCAAATACTTCAGGAAGGTGTGAGGGGCCTTGAGCGGATGCAGAGGAGATTTACCAGAATGGCTCCAGGGATAGGGGA
The DNA here is from genome assembly GCF_036365525.1 of Heterodontus francisci. Classification (NCBI taxonomy): domain Eukaryota; kingdom Metazoa; phylum Chordata; class Chondrichthyes; order Heterodontiformes; family Heterodontidae; genus Heterodontus; species Heterodontus francisci. The sequence continues at coordinate 37,979,701 of NC_090410.1, forward strand.
TCTTAGTTACAGATTTCGGCTGCACATGCTGGGATTGTTTTGCTTAGAACAATGGAGATTGAGGGAGGATTTATTAGGAGTGTACAAGATTATGGCAAGCTGCGATAAGTTAGACAAGGAAAAATTGTTCTCTTTAACTAATAATACAAAGTCTTGGGACACAGACTGAAGGATTTGGACAAGAGATGCAGGGGGGATCTGAGGAAGAACTTTTTTTCCACAGTGGGTGGCAATTACCTGGAACTCAGTGTCCACAAGGATGGTGGAAGTGAAGACAATCAATGACTTCAAAAGGAAATTAGATGAACACCGGAAGGAAATAAGCTTGCTGGGCTACGGGGATTGAGCAGGGGTGTGGGACTGATTGGATCGCTCCGTGGAGAGCCATCATGGACTTAATGGCTGAATGGCCTCTTTCTTTGCCATAAATGATTCTGTGTCCTGGGGTTGATATGATTGACCTCCAACAACCACAACCATCCTCCTTCATGCCACGTTTGATTCCAACCAGTGGAGTGTTTTCCCCTGATTTCCGTCACTTCAATGTTGCTGAGACTCTTGGTGCCAAACTTGGTCAAATGTTGCCTTGATGTCAAGGGCAGCTGCTCTCACCTCACTTCTCGAATTCAGCTCTTTTTTCCATGATTGGACCAAAACTGTAATTTTGTCTGAGCAGAATTCCCCAGGCAGAACCAAACTGAGCATCAGTGAGCGGGTTATTGCTGAGTAAGTGCCGCTTGATAACACTGTCAATGACACCTTCCATCACTTTGTAGATGATTGATAGTAGACTGATGGGCGGTAAATGGCCGGATTGGATTTCTCTTGCTTTTTGTGGACAGGATATACTTGGACAATTTTCCATACTTTTGGGTAGATGTCAGGATTGTACTGGAACAGCTTGTTCCTGAGCACAACTCTTCAGTAATACAGCCAGGATGTTATCAGGGCCCATAGTCTTTTCTGTACCCAGTACCTTCAGCCTTTTTGAGATCTTGTGCAATGAATTGAATTGGCTGAAGACTGGCATCTGTGATGCTGGGAACCTCAGGAAGAGGCTGAGATGGATCATCTACTCAGCACTTCTGGCTGACGATGGTTGCAAATGCTTCATCCTTGTCTTTTGCACTGATGTCTTGGTCAATAATCGCAGCAACCCCCATCCCCCACACCTCAACTTAGATACAGGCGTTAACAAAGATACAGACAGATAGGCAGAAAGTCAGACAGAAGGATAGACAGACAGGCAGACAGTTAGATGGATGATGTATTTAGCAGACTGACAGATACATCCGCAGACGGGTTGATGGATAGACAGATATGTGCATAATTGTCTCTTTGTGATAGTGTTAAACAAGCAATATAACCTCAGCCTCCCATAATACCGCTCTCACAGATTTATTTTAAATTGATTGCAATGGATAGTGAAATTTAACATTGAGGGGGTGGCCCTGCCCACTGGCTGAAATGTTGGGGGAGAGCCCACCTCCACTGGGCCTGGGGGTCTCGCTGCTATTTTCGTGGCTCAGGCTCTTAATTGGCTTCAGTCAGGACTTCCACCCTCTGAGGCAGCAAGTCCCACTTCCAAGAGCTTCTGACCAATCAGAGACCCAGCAGCTCTTCAGTCCTAGCAGTGCCAGAGAGACTGGTGGCCACTGCTGGGGAAGCACCCAGCGAGAGGAGCTGCGATGGATGCTGGCCTGGGAGCAGGTAAGTGGGGCTGGGGCTTGTCGGGGTTAATTGCTAGGCCCCGGTGAGGGGGGGGGCATGTGTCGGAGAGCAGGGCGAGGCATTAGTATTATCAGGGATGGCCCGTACTGGCGAGGAGCCCTCCATGGGGCACAGGGTGCTCAGTCAGGAGGGCCATCCCCAGCCTGCAAGGATGTCATCAGGTATTACTGGGTGGGCTTCTCAGGTGCTGTAGTGTTTGACTCCTGCTGGTATTGCTGGAACAGGCCCTTAAGAGGCAATAAACTAGACAGTTAAGGGCCTCAATTGGCCTGGGGTGGCCATTTGCCACCTTCCTCCCCGCTGGTAAAATAGCAGTGGGGGGCGGACAGGTTACCGGCACGGCCCCCCCACTACAACCCCACCCCCCCATCTCCCCCCACCTCCCACATGATTTCATGGCACTCCTGCCTTCCAGCACACGACCAGTGTTGGGGTGAGGGGTGGGTGTTAAATTCCAGCCAACGGCTCATCCAATACCATCGAATTTATTTCATCAGCGGAAGTTGAAGGTTTCCCCAATATTCAATGTCGGAAATTGGACAGGGTGTAAAACGCTCAGCCAATCCATTACTGCCATTTTCATGTCCGGGAGTAAAAGAGAATATTCTGCTATTATTTCCAGCACTGAATTTTTATAAAGGTTCTCCCTCTTCCTCTCTAGAAGGTTCTGTATCCTTGATGTGTGTTCACAAGACAGGTATCTTCATGTCCTACAGGTAATGACAGAATGTTCCCTTTTGGTCAATTTTGCCACTGCCCTTTCACAATGCAGATATTTGCTGCACAGAAAGAGATGTTTCACCCTCTCCTCTCCATCTCAGCTGTTTGCTGGAATAATCCAGAAATGAATCCCCAGACCCACTCTCTCCTCATGGCTTGGTGTCTTCCTCTGATTCTTGTTTAGATTTCCTCCTTAGTTAGAAGTATATCCTTTGAGAGTGATTGTTGCTCTCTCCTGTTCCAACCCATCTCATTGCTGATGTTTATTTTGATGTATCTAATTTGTGGTTTTAATTCTCTGTTATTCTTTGCATCTAATTTCAGCCTAGATCTTAACCCAATGTCCCCTCGTACACCCCGGGCAGGAACTTGGTGAGTTCGGGACGGCCACCCGGTTTACAGCCCACCTGATTTTGCTGTCCATTGGCTTCAATGTTGCCCATAATTGGATGGGATGTAAAACAGACGTCCGCCTTGAGCCCACCCCATTCATGCTTGTCGGGTTAGTTTTAAATCAGGGTTTATACAGGTTCCTTGCTAGATTTCAGTACTGGAGCCCACTCTCAACTTACCATTCATAAAGTTTGAGGTTGGGCAGAGGGTGGAGAAGGTGATTTTGCCGTGGCACCTAACATGGCTGATTAAATCTTTTACTGGTCCAACATTCAAGTAGACACTTGTCAGCAGCAGACACCGCACAGTGATCAGGAACAACACCCAGGGAATTACCCACACTGTGAGCTGAATTTAATGACCCCCGGAAATGGGTGCCGTTCCCATTTGTCATGTGGGCAGCTGTCCCATTGGGATCATGTGGCCGATGGCCATTTGCTTACTGGAGGCACGGGGCACCCCCGGGCCATGGTGGGGTGGGAGACAAGATGCCAAATACGCTGTCAGATGACTCGGGAGTAATGGTGCCACCATTTTTCAAGGCCTACCAACCCTACATTCACTCCTGTCTGTTTTGAAAGCGTGCCTTCCTGAATGCCCTTTGCTGCATCACGACCCATTCTACTGCCTTTGCTGCCTGATAGGCAGGGAGCTAAACCCGAGCCTGCAGCGACCATGACTGAAGGAAGACATCGGCTGACCCCATGGTTTAGTGCTGCCTCCCTCGAGATTCTCCTCCAGGCTGCAAGGGAAAGGTGGGAGTGGGAGTCTTCTCCAGTGATGCAAAAAAGAGGTCCTCCCACATGACCGAGCTAGCCTGGATGGAGATTGTAGAGGAGGTCAGCAGCCATGGAGTCACCCCCTGAACATGGGTACAGAGTCGCAAATGGGTCAACGGCCTCATTCATTGTCCTTACCTCACTTGCATATGGCTATGTGACAGAGTGCCTAACATGGGAATTTAGTAAGTGTGGGAATTTCAAGGGTTGATCTCTTTCTAAAATCGAGTCAAATTACACTTAGCATTTAACTTAACTTTCACATTAAATTGGAATTCCTTTCAGTTTTAGTCAGCGGTAAACAAACTGCACAGTTGGTCCTAAAATCCACAAACTGGACTGTCATGGCAGACCCATCGTTTCAGCCTGTTCCTGCCCCAGTGAACTTATTTCTTCCGATCTTGACTCTATATTTTCTCCGCTGGTCCTTTTTCCTCAACCGAGGATTCCCCCCCACTGTGGATGACAGGGCCCTCAACCGAGTCTGGCCCATTTCCCCCATATCTGCCCTCACACCTTCCCCTCCCTCCCAGAACTGTGACAGGGTTCCCCTTGTCCTCACTTTCCACCCCACCAGCCTCCACATCCAGAGGATCATCCTCTGCCATTTCTACCACCTCCAGCGTGATGTCGCCACCAAATACATCTTCCCCTCCACTGCCAGCATTCAGAAGGATCATTCCCTCTGCGACACCCTGATCCACTCCTCCATTACCACCGACACCTCATCCCTTTCCCACGACACCTTCCCATGCAATTGCAGAAGGTGTAATACCTGCACTTTAACTTCCTCTCTCCTCACTATCCAGGGCCCCAAACACTCCTTTCAGGTGAAGCAGCAATTTACTTGTCCATCTTTGAATTTAGTGTACTGTATTTGCTGCTCACAATGCGGTCTCCTCTACATTGGGGAGACCAGTCACAGATTGGATGATCATTTTGCTGAGCACCACTGCTCAGTCTGAAAGCATGCCCCCGAGCTCCCGGTTGCTTGCTATTTGAACACTCCCCCCACTCTCATGCCAACATTTGTGTCTTTGGCCTGCTCCAGTGTTCCAGTGAACATCAACACAAACTCGAGGAGCAGCACCTGATCTTTCGATTCAGCATTCTACTGCCTTGCAGACTGAACATTGAGTTCAATAACTTCAGAGCATGACTGACCTTTGTAATATATTATTTTTTCACCATGTGCCTTCTTTTCATGTAATCGGAGCTGCTCATTATTCCGCTATGAACACTCTCTCTTTACTAATGTTTTGTCTTGAACCACAAGCATTAACACACACTTTGCCTTTGTCCCAGGATGGCTTTGTTATTTAATCTCTCCTGTCCTATCAAAAACTTTCCCCTTCGTTCTCTCCCCCACCCCACTCCCCCCTCCCCTTCACATGCTTAAAACCTCATTCTTTTCTAACCTTTGCAAGTTCTACACCCTTTGACAGATTTGAACATACCGTACTCCTCCAATGTCTCTCCACTGTCATCCAGCTGGTTGGGACTGCATTTGCCCAGCTCCATTCTTTTCTTTCTAATTGTTGCCAAAGTATCACTTGCAATGGCTTCTCTTCCCACTCCCGCACCATTATCTATGTTTTCCCCCGAGGATCGATCCTTGTCCTCATCTTATTTCTGATCTGTATGCTGCCCCTCAGTGACATCATCCGAAAGCACTCATTAGTTTTCACAAGTACACTGATGACACCCAGCTCTACCTGACCACCACCTCTCTCAACTTCGCCACTGTCTCTATATTGTCAGACCTCTTGACCGACATCCAGTCCTGGATGAGCAGAAATAACCTTGAATTAAATACTGGGAAGATTGAAGTCACTGTCTTCAGTACCCCGCTACAAACTCCGTTCCCTAGTTACTCTTCCCAGTAACCTTCTGAATCTAATCCAGACTGTTCACCATGTTTGACCCCAAGGTGAGCTTCTGATCTCCTATCTTCATCATCACTAACACTGCCTATTTCCACCTCCATAACATCACCCAACTTATCCCAGCCTCAGCTCATCTGCTGCTGAAATCCTCACTCATGTCTTTAGCACCTCCAGGCTTGACTACCAACACACTCCCATTGGTCTCACACATTCTACCCTCTATAAAATTGAGGTCATCCTAAACTCTGATGCCTATTTCATTACTCACATAACAATAGCATGAAGTTACATTACTGGTGGCACTGGCTCTGTACATGTTTATGGGCATTTTTGAGCCAGAGACAGACTGTCAGCTATGTTTCACTCGTAGGCAATATTTAGAGTTAACAGTTGTGGTAACCAAGGTATGAATTATATCCCCCAGTCTGGAAAGGGTAAAGTTCCAGTCCTTGGCATCAGGAACAAAAAAAAACTTCATAAAGACTGTCTTCAATATGCCAGTTATGTAACACAACAACATAGTCACACAGTAACTGGTTATGGAAGGAGACAACCTTCAATACATCTAGTCCACACGTCCACAGTATTCTGTTGCTGCATTTCCAATAGCCTCAAATCCCATTTGCTCACAAGCAACTGTTTAACTCCTTATTGAAACATATTGATTTTTCTTGTTAGACCAGTCGTGTCGGCAATATGTTTCACTCACTTAATACCCTTTTACTATCACAAATCTACCTGTATTTTCTAATTGATTTTCCTTAAGTTGTAAAAATGGTCCCTTATGCTTAAATTGTGTACATGACAGTAAAAACTGAAAATCCTGTTAGGCCATTGCTCACAAAACTATTTATTGCTGATTCATTATGGCATGACAAGTCTTATTGTGAAAAAGACACCCAGAAATGAGGTATTTCCGACAAAACAACAGATGGAAACTTGTTTCTCATCCTCTCCTGTTGTTTCACATCCTGTCTCAAGACTGCCCTGGTGATCTCGTTTCACAATGTGGCTACATAAAGAAGTAAAGAAACGCAAATCAGACACCCTGCAGTTGAGGCAAAAACTATTTAACAGCATCAGCTATGTTGTGCCCTGACACATTAAACCGTAAAACATCCTGACAATGAACAACAAGAACTATTTCATTATTTCTAGTTGCAGTCTTAATCTACAAGCTGTCTATAAGTGAAAAGCAGCCAACAAATGTAATCATATCAAATTAAATCAAATCCCAACCCCATGTATGTATGTTATCATGACCAAGGCGGGGGTAATGCACTGTTAATCCAGTCCCACTACTCCATCGGTCACAGCATATCAAGAAAGCTTTCTACCTACCTAAGAATAGCAAAATTAGACACTCTATTTGTCCACCACAATAAAGGACATCAAACCAGGTGCAATGTCAGGTTTAGGCATGAATACTATTGGTGAACTCCAGCTGCTTTGATTTGTCTGGATTTAAGTGGTAATGATGCTGTTTTATGGGAACGGATTCCCCTACATCCACATCATGTGCAGCAAAGGTTGCACACCCTGGCTTATCCCTACAGACCCTTTTAAATGCTGTGTGTAGACTTGTTAGGTCTTCTCGTTTTTCTGCATCTAAGTCCGAAATCATTTGTCCAATTTTCCGAGCCATTCTGTATTGACTACCCGGATAGTAGGAGGTTCAATTTCAGTATTGCCTAGGCCTCTTGCTGCCTCATCCTCACTATTCCTTTCATTCTTATCTGTCCCTATTACCTGACATACTTGGACTGGCTTATCCTCCTCCCTGCGATAATATTGCTTTAACATATTGATATGACACAGCCGATTCTTTTTCTGGTGATCTGGGGTGTCAATCAAGTATTTTACAATACCAACCTTTTGACCACTTTATATGAATCACTGAACCATGCTTTTAATGGCTCACCCTGTAAAGGTAATAATACGAATACTTCATCCCCTGGTTGAAAAGTTTGACTCTTTGTCTTTTCGTCTGCCCATTTTTTCATCGTGCTTTGGGATGCATTCAGGTGTTCCTGAGCCACATTGCAAGCTTTCGTGGGCCTTTCCCAGAACATGGATACAGAGTCTAGTACTGGAGATTCATTCCTTTGTTCTAAGAACCTGTCTTTGATGAGTTTAGACGACGTCTTATCTCATGTCCATAAACCAATTCAAAAGAACTAAAACCTATAGACTCATTCGATGAATCACTCGTGGCAAATAAAAGAAATTCTAGCCCTTTATCCCAATCATGGGGATATTCATGACAGTATGTCGTCATCATTGTTTTGAGAGTTTGATGGTACCTTTCTAACGCTTATTGTGTCTGGGTCATATGCTAAAGATTTTAACTGTTTGATATCCAAATTGCCCATGGCTTCTTGAAATATCTTAGACATAAAATTGGCACCTTGATCCGATTGAACTTCAAATGGTAATCCATATCTTGTAAAAAATTGGGTGAACTTCTCTCTTCTACTTTAGCAGTAATTGTCCTCAAAAGAATGGCCTCTGGAAATCGAGTAGCCATATCCATGACAGTGAGTATATATTGATATTCCGCTTTTGTTTTTGGCTGGGGTCCTACGCAGTCCACCAACACCCTACTAAATGGTTCCTCAATAATTGGTATGGAAATTAGGTGTGCCGGTTTTGTGGTAGGTTGTGGTTTTCCCACCATTTGGCACATATGGTATATCCTACAAAACTGCCTCATGTCCTTTGTAAGGCCTGATTAATAATAATATTGATTTATAAGTGATTTGGTCTTCCGGATCCCCTCTGTCCTGCTAGATGAATGTCATGTGCTATCCTTAATAATTCTCAGTGATATTTTTGTGGTACCACTACCAGTCGAATAACCATCCAGTCTTCATCTGCAGATCTATGAGGCAGTCTGCATTTCCTCTTCAGAACCCCGTCTTCAACATAATAGCCTTCTGGAATTCCTTTCGCCTCAGCTTCCGTCAGAGCTGACTGTATGATTTTATGTAACTCTGGATCAGCTTGCTGTGCTGCAATGATAGAAGATTTGTTAAAGATCTTATTTGGATTATCTAAATCCCCAAGGAATGTTTCAGATTCTCGGTTATCTGTTTGCGTTGCCAATTTTACATCCGACAATGGAACTTGTTTAGCCATTGCTCGGGTTACTACACACGCAGGAAATATTCCTGGAACTTGTTCCTGTAACTGTTCTGTTCCTTTAACTTGACTTGGTTTCTCTTTGTCTACAGGAGAAACTGATACTTTTGCTCCAGCCAAATCATTCCCTATGAGTAAGTCAATTCCCTTTACTGGCAAGCTAAGGCCAACTCCTACAGTTACTGTCCCAGACATGAGGTCACACTCTCAGTGCAGTAGTACAAAGGTACGGGTATATACTCCCCACCAATACCATTAACTAAGATTTTAGCATTCAGTGCACTCTTTAGTGGAAATGTTATACCTTTCCCCAGCAAAAGAGTTTGGGTTGCTCCTGCATCCCCAAGTATAATGATAGGATTGCCTGCCTCACTTGAGGGATATGGAGTTACTTTTCAGTTTAATAAGAATTCCCTATAACCTACAGGTATCTTATTCTCAATCCCTACACTCACTTTGGTTTTTGTATCTGGTTTAACAGCTGCCGTCAATCCCACAGCCCGGTCTGCTGTACTCTCAGTCAGAGTCCCTTTCCCTGCCTTAGTTTTGTGTATACCAACAAGTCCTATGGGTTTACCTCGCAACTTCCTGAATTCTGAACAAAAATATCCCACCTTGTGGCAATGATAACACTTTGATTTGTGGATCTCACTTCGACCCTCAGCACCTTCCTTTCTGGCCTGAGGAGAGGATCCTGGGGTATTCCCTGCTGTTCCTTCTTCTCTCTAACTACTTGTCTTCCTTTCACCTTCTCACTTTCTATCCTTCTCAGGTTTGTGGTTTGATGGACAAAGTGTTTTGGCTGATTCACAAGCTCAAAATCATCAGCAATTTCTGCTGCTTGCCTGACTATTAAAACTTTCTGGTTCTCTACATGAGTTCTCACGACTGGAGGGATTGAATTTTTAAACTCTTCCAAGAAAATCAATTCTCTAAGGTTCTCATATGTGGCTTCCACCTTTGCTGCCTGTGTCTAATTGTCATGCAGATCCAGACCTACCAAGAATGAGGTATATTAATTTTGTCATAGAAAGCTTGTTTTGAACTGTTGCTGGAGCGAGGAAATGACTTGTTAAACAGATCAGCCATGGCTGGAAACAAACATTCATCTACTAACAGACAGTGATCATGGAGACAAAGCACCATTTCCTGACACATTCGACCCACAATGGACTTTGATCTCCAAACACTGAAAGTGAAGAAGCTCATATTCCAGGATGACTGCTAAGATGGCTGAATCCACAAACAGACATGGTTAAACCAAATGATCACATAACTAACCTGGTGGGCAACATGAGTTTTTTTTTGAATCGTCCAGGTAGTTTGAGAGCAAGGAGACTGTTTGCTACTGGATTGTAAAGACCTCTCCCGGCTGGCTCACCACAGCCTCTCCTGTCAGCTTCCATCTCTTTCTCACAGAACTCTAAATCCACTGAAGACATGAACCATAAGAGAGAAGAGTCTCCTACATCGAACAAGCTTTAAGAAGAATACTGGACCCCAATGAAAAGCAAGACCTATTACAATCAAGGACTGTGCAATGAGCTTGAAGAACAGCAACCAAAACCATCTTCAGATATTGCCTCAAACTTTTCCACTTTATTTCTTCAGCTCTTTTCTGTCTCTATCTGCAAGTGTGTATCGTAGGCATTCACCGAATTAGAGTTTAAGTTTAATAAAGTTCAACCTTTCTTCTTTAAAACTAGAAAACCTGTTTGGCTGATTTCTTTGCCTGACAATTGGAAAACAGTGAACAGGGATTCAAAAAGAGAGAACTAAAAACACAGTGTGTTTAAAATCACACCCTGTTACAAGAAGACCAGGTGAAGGCTGAGAGGGAACTTTTGTACCCATTCTCACTAGGTCGTAACAACAATGATCAGAATTAATTTGCTTTATCCTCTCAAATTCTACATAAGTCTGCCTAGCCAATCTTCCGAAACTTCTGTCAGGAAGCTTCAGGGACTAACTCATATGCAGTGAGAATAGCCTTTTTTGTCATCTCATAATCTGCAGAAGCCTATTCAGGAGCATGGCACAAACTTCATGATCTGTGCCCATCAACCTGCTTTGCATAAGCAGTGTCCAGCTTTCCTTTGGCCATTTCATTTCTTTGGCTATTTTTTCAAATGAAATGACAAATGCCTCAATGTCCCTTTCCTCAAACTTAGGGAGAGCTTGCATAAATTTAAAGAACTTTTCACTGGGTCCTGGGCTGGATTCAGATGCTTCATGACCAGAATTTTCCCTGGAGTCAAGACACCTCTTTGTCTGAATTCCATCTCTTTTAATCTCAATTCCCTCTCTACTTTTGCATTTTCTCTCTTAAGTTCAAGTTTTCTCAATTCTTTTTCAGCTTCAAGTTGTTTCAATTCTATTGCTTTTGTTCCTTCCTGTTGAAGCTCCAGTTGCTTGAACTGTAAATGAATTTTAGCCTATTCAACTGCTTCACCCTCTGACTAACTATCTTCTTGTTCTTCTTCTTCAAATTTCTAATGTTGGGATATTATGTCAATTATCTCTGCTTTTTTAGCACCTGATTTCAATTCTAACCCCAGTTGTGCTGCTAATTCTTTTAGTTTAATCTTGGTTAAAGCTTTCAAGTCACTGAGGGACACCTTCTCCTTTCCCAGAAAAAGCTGCTGCAACTGCTAATGCCATTCTGATGGTGTAGACTTTACCTTATTACACAAGAAATCTGGCTGCTTTATTTGTTTCTCTTTCAACTCCCTGTTGGGGTGGAATGGCTAAATGAATCACTCGACACCCAGATGCAATTCAACCGTCAAAGAGTTTATAGTTTTACACCAGTGGGTTGCAGGCCTCTGGGCAGTCCAGGTACCTCTCCACCAAACAGAAGAAATTACACACTTTAAATACAGTTACTCAGCCCATATCGGCTGGATATTGTCTAATTGATTAGGGGTCTTATAACCACATGGACGCATGATCAGGGCATGTTCTACCCCATATTCTGAGGGTCTCATCATCTTGTAACTATGTGATCAAGTCCTGTCGTACCCCTTATCTCTTTCGGTGAAGAATAACAGATGTAGAACTTTAAGCTTGTTTACAACAATGAGACCCTGTATCAGTGCGTGTCCAGGGCCTCTTCTTATCTAACTGCTGGCTGGGTTTGTCTATGAGTGTGCTTAACTGCCTTGTTTTGTCAAGACCTATGGTATACATTATTTCTAATCTAGTTTCTACCGAGGCAGTTAATTAATCTAGACTCTACAACAATTTACTATGTTTTGCATGTTACTAAGGCAGGCTACAATCTGCTGTTTCAGCCAAATTCCTTCTTCAGCCATTTTGTAGCCATCCCTGTTATTTTGTTCATTTAACTGCTGCTTCTGCCACAGCTGGCCCTTACAATCCCCGCTTTCGGTAATGGTCTACCCCTAGGCCCATTAACCGACTTATTCTGATGTTTTATACTGCCCGGTATTCCCTGCCTCATCCGTGCTGGCCAGTCATGGGATTTCGGGAATTCCGGTCATTCAGATCAAATTATAGTGTTCCATGGGAGCCTGTAGTCTACACCATTCCCTTGCACGGGTGTGTGCTCTCTTCCTCAGTGTATAGCCCCTGCAAGGTCTGTAAGCTATTGTTCCCCGTGCCAATGCCAGTATTAGCTGTACTCCCACTAAAATGTGTGATATTATTCTCATCCAGGGGTGGATGTTAACATTCATTCCCCAGTCCCATACCTCTTTCCACCAACTTCCATCTTCGAGTTCTCGCTCGGTGTTTTCCTGGAGAGTATCATTTTTCTTTTGTAGCTGGTGGTGGAGTTTTACTGACTGTCCTGTCCTCTGCCTTATCTCCCCTAGTTCCTCTACTAAGTGTGGGATGGGGGCTTGTTCTGGTCTTTTCAGCTTGAATTATGAGCTCCTTTATAACCCTTCGAAGTCATTCCACATTCTTGTTTACCCCTTGTATATCTCAAGAATTGATTAAAGAAGTCCCAGTATTGATCCCTGTTACTACGTCATTTAATATTTCTCTCTTGTATTTATGAAATGGGTAATGCCCCATTAACTGAGTGGCCCCTGTGACATCAGCAACTTGACATATCACAACATCAGTTGACATAGTCTTTGCCTGCGCTGAACACTGCTCCGGCATCCGGATGCCTGAGACCTTGATCAGCAAGGGCACAATTTCATGCTTAACATTATCGGACAAAATCCCTCCCTCATTCAACAGGACTATTCCACTGTTGGGTCCTTTTGCTATTAGAACAAAGAACAAAGAACCGTACAGCACAGGAACAGACCATTCAGCGGTCCAAGACTGCGCTGATCATGATGCCTGTCGAAACTAAAACCTTCTGCACTTCCGGGGCCCATGTACTTCTATTCCCATCCTAGTCCTGTATTTGTCAAGATGCCTCTTAAACGTCGCTATCGTACCTGCTTCCACCACCTCCCCTGACAGCAAGTTCCAGGCACTCACCACCCTCTGTGTAAAAAAACTTGCCTCGCACATCCCCTCTAAACTTTGCCCCTCACACATTAAACCTATGTCCCCTCGTAACTGACTCTTCCACCCTGGGAAAAAGCTTCTGACTATCCGCTCTATCTATGCCGCTGATAACTTAGTAAACCTCTAACAGGTCGCCCCTCCACCTCTGTCGATCCAGTGAAAACAATCCGAATTTATCCAACCTTTCCTCTTAGCTAATACCCTCCAGACCAGGCAACATCCTGGCAAACCTCTTCTGTACCCTCTCCAAACCCTCCACGTCCTTCTGGTAGTGTGGCGACCATAATTGTATGCAATATTCCAAGTGTGGCCTAACTAAGGTTCTGTACAGCTGCAGCATGACTTGCCAATTTTTATACGCTGTGCCCCAACTGATGAAGGCAAGCATGCCGTATGCCTTCTTGACTACCTTATCCACCTGCGTTGCCACTTTCAGTGATCTGTGGACATGTACGCCCAGATCTCCCTGCCTGTCAATACTCCTAAGGGTTCTGCCATTTACTGTATACTTCTCACCTGTATTAGACCTTCCAAAATGCATTACCTCACACTTGTCCAGATTAAACTCCATCTGCCATTTTCCCGCGCAAGTCTCCAACCGACCGATATCCTGCTGTATCCTTTAACAATCCTCATCACTATCCACAAATCCACCAACCTTTGTGTCATCCGCAAACTTACTAATCAGACCAGCTACATTTTCCTCCAAATCATTTATATATACTACAAACAGCAAAGGTCCCAGCACTGATCCCTGCCAAACACCACTAGTTACAGCCCTCCATTCAGAAAAGCACCCTTCCACTGCTACGCTCTGTCTTCTATGACCGAGCCAGTTCTGTATCCATCTTGCCAGCTCACCTCTGATCCTGTGTGACTTCACCTTTTGTACCAGTCTGCCATGAGGGACATTGTCAAAGGCTTTACTGAAGTCCATGTCAACAACATCCACTGCCTTTCCTTCATCAATCATCTTCATCACTTCCTCAAAAAACTCAATCAAGTTTGTGAGACACGACCTCCCCTTCACAAAACCATGCTGCCTCTCGCTAATACGTCCATTTGTTTCCAAATGGGAGTAAAACCTGTCCCGAAGAATCCTCTCCAATAATTTCCCTACCACTGGCATAAGGCACACCGGCCTATAATTTCCTGGATTATCCTTGCTACCCTTCTTAAACGAAGGAACAACATTGGCTATACTCCAGTCCTCTGGGACCTCACCTGTAACCAATGAGGTTACAAAGATTTCTGTCAAGGCCCCAGCAATTTCCTCCCTTGCCGAGACATTTAAGTTCTTTAGGGGTTGTGGACAGTGTTAAAGGGCGAGGTGTTGTCGGATCAGGGGGAAAACTTATGTACAATGATAAGGCTGGTGTTACCCTGGGCTCGATGTATCCACACACATCCATATTCCCTTCAACTTTCCTTATCGTCCGTTGCCCAGTGGGAGAGGCACAAACAATTCCAAAGACACAGCTCTCAGTCACCCCTCCGCCTTCTGTCTGGTCACGCAGTTACCACGGTCATCCATGGAGCACGGTACACATACTACATATTTGCCCGGATTCACTATAAGCCATGCATTCAAGTAGGTTCAGTCCCTATTTTGATCTTTACTTGCAAGTATACACTTCCCATCCAACATGTTGTACAATGCCCCATAGTTCATATAGTCCATATTAATATTAATCCATTGTACATTCGTCACCGGGTCTTTGTTCTTCTTCTCCTTTCATTTTCCCAAGCCTCCGGATATTAGCATCAGGCCCCACAGCCACTGCAGTCCGTTCCTTCCCATTCTCCACTCATGGTTCTGGCTGTCATTTAAACACAACGTTCTGGTAGTCACCAGGTGTTAGTACTTGTCCATGTTGTGAGTGTCCCCTAATGAGGTATACATGTCTACCTGTGGGGACCGAACACATCCTGGGGAATCCAGGAGTTAATTTATATTCTTATCATCTCTACTCTTTCGAAATTATCTATTTGGTCCCATCGTGCTTGGGCCTCTTTTCCCACAATCCTTGCCCAGTTAATAGCCCATCTAATAATAATCCAAACGCCTATCAACACTACCATTATTCCCAGCCCCCCGAATAGTCCATTCTCAAGTGTATTTTTCCATTCCCAGTATCTCTTTGCATAACAGGTGGTGGTCAGTGTATATGTTATTTCGGGGTCTGTCACTTGCTGTTGTCTTTATATACCTTCAGTTGGGACCAATATTTCCATCGGCCCTTCCCTTTCATATCTATACATGTGCATGTGTCACTGGTCATGATTATGTCATCGGGCCCTATCCACTGTGGGGCAAATCCTATTTTTTCCGGGGTAACCTGTACAAAGACTTGGTCATCTGCGATGTGGGTTTGTGAGGGTTTGGGTCCCCCTTTGACTCCAGATCTCTTGTTGCTTGTTGGTCCCTTGCCTCCTGATGTAGATTCCGCAATTGTTGGTCTAGTTGGGTCACATACTGCCTCATCTTATCCCTGTGGGGTCCCATCTCAGCGCCCCCGACTGTAATACTTTCGGGGAGCCTCACAGCTCTTTCTGTCATCAATTCAAAAGGAGTCAGGCCTGTTGTTTGGTTTGGGGTGGCCCTTAGTCTCATCAAAATGCCTGGGAGTAAGTCTATTCAGCCTTTTCCTGTCTCAGCTATCACCTTGGATGTGGCGGTTTTGATGATCTTATTCATTCGTTCCACCATTCCCAAACACTGGGGGTGATATGGGATGTGGAATTGTTGTTGTATTCCCAGGAGGCCACAGGCCTTCTTCATAATACTTCCCGTGAAATGGGTCCCTTAATCTGAATCGGTTTATAGAGGCAACACCCCATCTAGGGATAATGTCAAAGGCTAGAATGTGGGCCACGGTGTGTGCACTGCAGTCCCTGGTCGGGAATGCTTTGACCCACTGGGTAAACTGATCTATGATCACCAGGCAGTATTTCTTTCCCCAGCTGTTGGGCAGGGGTCTGGTGAAGTCTATCTGAATGTTCTCCCAGGGTCCCTTGGGACGTGGCTGATATGCCATTCGGACCTTTATTGGTTTACCTGGGTTGTGCTGTGCACAAATAATACATCGCTTGCAGTGCTTGGCCACATCCCTGCCAATTCTGGACAACCACCAATCTCAGAGGAGGCGGCCAAGCATACTGTCTCACCCATTGTGATCTGGTTCATGGTACAGTTTCAGGAGGGAATTTCATCTACACTCTGGTGCTACAACTAATGATCCCTTTCTCCACACCCCATCATCGTTCTGGCTTGCCCCTTCCTGTTCCCATTTCTTTCTTTCATCTACACTTGCTTCTGCCTGCACTTTCTGTATATTCATCTCCTCTGGCCCCATCGCTGCTATTTGGCCAATTGTTGGGACCACGTTTTCTGCTGCTTCTTTTGCGTCTGCGTCTGCGTCCGCTAACATGTACCCGTGCTGTACCTCCGTTTCTATCTTTCTGTGTGCTTTTATTTTTATAACCGTTGCTTCCGCAGGGTCTTGGCCGCCTCCACTAGTTTCTGAATTATGTTTTCGTGGCGCGATGGTTAGCACTGCAGCCTCACAGCTCTAGCGACCCAGGTTCAATTCTGGGTGCTGCCTGTGTGGAGTTTGTAAGTTCTCCCTGTGTCTGCGTGGGTTTCCTCCGGGTGCTCCGGTTTCCTCCCACATGCCAAAAGACTTGCAGGTTGATAGGTAAATTGGCCTTTATAAAATTGCCCCTAGTATAGGTAGGTGGTAGGGAAATATAGGGACAGGTGGGGATGTGGTTGGAATATGGAATTAGTGTCGGATTAGTATAAATGGGTGGTTGATGGTCGGCACAGACTCGGTGGGCCGAAGGGCCTGTTTCAGTGCTGTATCTCGAAATAAAAAAAATAAAATAAAATGGTGTGGTTCTCCCTCTATAATCAGATTCTCTGAGGGGTTGTATTAGATATCCCATATGATTCGAATTGACTTATCTTTTGGTAATAGCACTGCTTCCCACGTGGCTCTCCTAGAGTCTGATACTGTTTTTAACCTTCCTGTGTTTAGGAATTCCACAAAGGAATGCTGTGTATGTAACACTATCTTTCCGGACATGGTGACGGGCTCACTAACTTTCACTGCCCAGGCTGCACAGTCTAGAACGGCAATGCACCGATGGAGTCCCCAGGCCACCGGGAATTCCTGTGTGGAGTAATTGGCTATAGGTCGCTTGCCTCCCCCCGACTCTTGGGCTACTCCTGCGTTATAAAAATCCCCGTCGATGTTGTAATATATATGGAATGGTTTTGACATGTCCGGTAGTTTAAGGGCCGGTGCAGTCATGAGACTTGCTTTTAATTCTGAGTGCGCTTTCTCTTGCTCTGACCCTCATTCTACCTTTCCTATTCCTGGCTTTCTCCCTTTGACTAACCTTTGAATGGGTTCTGCGGTGGCCACAAATTGGGGAATCAAATTCCAGCAATAGTTAAATAATTCCATGACCTTCCTGAGCCCCTTACGGTGGTTGGGTGGGGCATGTCTGCTGCAGCAGCTTTCCTGTCTTGGGGCAAGGTCTTACTATTCTGGCTTATGTCATGCCCTAGATATCGAACCGTTCTCTGTCACACCTGAGCTTTCCTGGGGTTAGCCTTAAATCCTGCCTCTTCCAAAGTCCGGGGGACCACTGATAGTGCCCCCAGATGTCTCCTTTCGGATTCGCACGCTATTAAAATGTGGTCCCCATATTGGAGGATTGCACACCCATACGGGGTCACATCGCATGCCTCCAGCTGTCCACTCATTATTCGGTGGAAAATGTTGCAGCTGTTGTGGAAACCCTGGGGCAAACTTGTCCATGTATATTGCTTCCCTTTGGCAGTAAACGCGAATCTATGTTGTGATCCGGGATCAAGTGGTATTGGCCAAAACCCATTCGCTATATCCAATACTGTAAAGATTTTATGCTCTGGTTTTAATCCGTTAAAATTCATAGCAGGACTAGCCACTATAGGGTGTTCCTTGGGGGTGACCTTATTTAGTTCAGTATGGTCGATGGCCGTACACCAGTCGCTGAAGGTAAGCATGCAGGTGCAACAGGCGGTAAAAAAGGCAAATGGTATGTTGGCCTTCGTGGCGAGAGGATTCGAGGACAGGAGCAGGGATGTCTTGCTGCAATTATACAGGGCCTTGGTGAGGCCACACCTGGAATATTGTGTGCAGTTTTGGTCTCCTTATCTGAGGAAGGATGTTCTTGCTATAGATGGAGTGCAGCGAATGTTTACCAGACTGATTCCTGGGATGGCGAGACTGACGTATGAGGGAGAGATTGAGTCGCTTAGGATTATATTTGCTGGAGTTCAGAAAAGTGAGGGGGGATCTCATAGAAACCTATAAAATTCTAACAGGACTTAACAGGGTAGATGCAAGAAGGATGTCCCCAATGGTGGGAGAGTACAGAACCAGGGGTCATAGTCTAAGGATACGGGGTAAACCTTTCAGGACTGAGATGAGGAGAAATTTCTTCACCCAGAGAGTGGTGAACCAATGGAATTCATTACCACAGAAAGCAGTTGAGGCCAAAACATTGTATGTTTTCAAGAAGGAGTTAAATTTCACTTTTGGGTCTAAAGGGATCAAAGGGTATTTGGTGAAAACGAGAACAGGCTACTGAGTTGGATGATCAACCATGATCATAATGAATGGCGGAGCAGTCTCGAAGGGCCGAATGGCCTACTCCTGCTCCTATTTTCAATTTTTCTATGTTTCTAGGTAATTACTTTATGTATTGGCTGTCATGTTAAATTTAAAAAAAACTTGTGTTATACTTACCTTGGCAATGTTACAAATAACCATCTTTATTTGCCGATGCTTTGGTTATCAGGCCCAATTAGCCAATTACATGTCAATAAATTCCCCTGAGTATTGTTTTCAAGTCGTATCTAACAATTTACTGTAACAATATAACCTGTGTAATAATTATCAAGGTCAATATAACATTTCAGTGTTGATTCATACCTCATTGCATTCATTAACAGGTCCAATTGAACAATTAACTGTAACTTCACTAACCTGTGTCATAGCTGTCAAGCCCAATTGAAGAATTGACCAACTTTATTCCCCTATATATTTATTATCATGTCCAATTTAATAATTAA
Source organism: Heterodontus francisci (assembly GCF_036365525.1). Classification (NCBI taxonomy): domain Eukaryota; kingdom Metazoa; phylum Chordata; class Chondrichthyes; order Heterodontiformes; family Heterodontidae; genus Heterodontus; species Heterodontus francisci. Next base: position 37,998,969 of record NC_090410.1, read on the forward strand.
CTACAACTTTATTCCCTGTGCATTGGTTATCATGACCAATTTAACAATTAAATGTAGTTTTATGTTCTGTGTATCAGTTTTGAAGACCAATTTAACAATTAACTGTAACAATATTCCCCTGTGCCTGCATCGTCATCCCCAATTTAACAACTAGCTGTAGTTTTCTACCTCATACGCTCCTTATCAAGAACAATTTAGCAATTAACTAATTATATGAGCCAGTGTATTCATTATATTCATTTGAACAATTATGTGCAAATGTATTATCCTTTGCATTTTTCTCAAGCTCAGTTTAATCAGTAGCTGTAACTGTATATCCTACGTATTGTGTATCGAGTCCAATACAACAAGTAACTGTAAATTTACACCTTGTGTATAAAAAATTAGCTTTAAAACCATTTCCTTGTGAATTAAGTATTGTGTACAATTTAGCAATTAACTGTACCTTTATACCCTGTGCACAAACAATCAGAAAATTAATATCATAATCACTGTATTAGTCATCAACCACAACATAAGAATTAATTTAATTTTATTATTCTGTGGATTAATTATCATGTCAAATTTAACAATTAACTGTAACCTTATATCCTCAGTAATGGCGATAAAACCCAAACTAATACTCAGCTGTAATATTATACATGTGTACTAGTTATCATGTCCAATATAACAATTAATTGTAAATGTATATTGAGTATTCATTATCAAGCCCAATTTATCAATTAGGGCTGGATTTTATTCCACCAACTGGTCCCTGGCAGAGGGTCAGGAGGCAGGGAGCCAATTAACTGCCTGCCATTGGGGATGCCATCCCTTTAAGGGACGAGAGCCCACCTCCAGAGCTGCTGGCCAATTGGAAGGTTGGCAGCTCTGCAGTACTGGCAGCATCACTGGGAGCAGAGGCCACTGCCAGTAATGCAGGAGCCCATGCAGCGATGAAGAAAGGAGGAGACTCCAGGACAGGTAAGTGGGGTGAGGGTTGCCGGGCCCATTCAGACAAGCCCCAGCGACTGTGTGTGGTTAGTGAGGCTGGGGTGGGGTCTTCCTGGTGGGGCGGCCATTACCACTGGCTGGCCTTCCAGGGACTCTGGATTACCCCCAAAGGAGGGACTCCTCCCCCAACCCCACTAGGATGCTTTACTGGCGGCATCCCCATGTGGTGGAAGTCCCCTCTGCCTTCAATAAAATTGAAGAGGAGGCGAGAAGAGGCCCTTAAGTGGCCATTAATTGGCCATTAAAGGGCCTCAATTGGCCTGGGCAGAAAGATCGCCAGGCAACATCAGGAACAGCGTCCTCTGCTGCTTTATTTGCTCCACCACCTCTGTACCCATCTCCAAGGTCAGAATAAACCCTGCCCTTAGATGTAACATTTTACTCTGCAGACCTGTTATCTTTTCCAACATAACAATTAGCTGTAACTTTATTCTCTTGTGTATTGGCTTCATGTCCAATTAAACAATTAACTGTAACTTCATCCTCGGTGTATTGATTATCAAACCCAGTTAAAGAATTATTTGTAAATATATACGCTGTGTATTAGTGATCAAGGCTAATTTAACAATTTTAACAAATTAATGAATGAAATATTGTACACTTGTTGTCATGTCAATTTTAATAATTAACTGGAAATGGACTGCCCTCCATATTGGGTATTAAGCCCACTTTAACAATGAACTGTAATAACGCTTGTCATGACAATGTAATTATTAACTGTAACTTTATTTCCCAGTGCATTGGTAATCAGGCCCAATTAGCCAATTAAATATCAATATTTTATCCTCCATATAGTTTTCAAATTCAATATAACAATTTAATGTAACAATATAAACCGTGTTTTAGTTATCAAGACTAATATAGCAACTAAATTCAACACTGTATTAATTATCAAGGGAAATTAAACAATTCAGTGTAGATTCTTACCCTTATGTATTGGTTATTAGGTCAATGGTATAACTAACTGTGACATTACTACCCTTTGTAATGGCTATCAAGCCCAATTTAACAATTAACTGAAACTTTATTGCATAAGAATAAAAGAAATAGGAGCAGGAGTAGCCACTCAAGCCTGCCAGGCCATTCAATAAGATCATGGCTGATAAGATCAAGGCCTTAACTCCACTTTTCTGACAGTTCCCCATCATCCTTGACTCCACTATAGTTCAAATGTTTGTCGATCTCAGCCTTGAATATATTCAATGACTCAATCTCCAGTGTTCTCTGGAGTACAGAATTCCAAAGATTCATCACCCTCTGAGAGGAGAAGTTCCTCTTCATTTTTGTCTTAAAAAGGGCGACCTGTTATTCTGAAACTGTGCCCCTTAATTCTATATCCCCCCACGAGGGGAAACAACCTGTCAGCATCTATCGTGTCAAGCCCCCTCAGAATCTTATGTTTCAACAAAATCACCTCTCATTCATTTAAACTCCAATGAGTATAGGCCCAACCTGATCAACCTTTCCTCATAAGAAAGCCCATTTATCCCAGGAATCAACCTCGTAAACCTTCCCTAAACTGCCTCCAGTGCAAGTATATCCCTCCTTAAATAAGGAGACCAACACTGTATGCCATACGTTAAGTGAGGTCTCAGCCACGCCCTGTACAGATGTTGCAAGACTTCCCAGCATTTATACTCCATCCCCCTTGTCATCAAGGCCAACATTCCATTCTTTCCTAATTACTTGCTTTACCTGCAAGCTAACACTTTGGGCTGGATGTTAAAGGCTCTCTGACACGGAGAACGGTGGTAGAGGGGGGAATGAAGATTGCAACAGATGAGGACTGCCACCGACCCTGGCAGGGTCTGTACCAATCTCAACGGTGGTGGTGAGGCCTCGTAGCGACTCCCCTGCTGCTCGGTATTGGGACCCGCATTAAATATGCAAATGGTACTTACCTTTCATTGACATTCCAGTCGCAGTGATTCTGAGGGCAGGTTCCAATCTTCATTCCGGTGGCCTGCAATGCCGTGCCTTCGAATCCCTGTTCGGGGAAATGAGGCGTGACTCCTGTAGGGCGGGGGGAGGGGGGAGGAGGAACTTTTGTCAGAGTGGGAGACGGTCAAACTCCTCGGATTGATTGGGAGAGTGATGGGAAGGGGTAAAGGACAAAGGTTCTGAACTTTGGAGTGGGGGTGGGGGGAAGGTCATATTTTCACAGCAGGTATTCCGGGAGGGAAAGGGCAGGAATGATGTGTAATGCCATTGGGGAAGTGGCAGATGGCATGAAAAGATGTTTTTATTCATTTCTATTAACTGTAATATAACTGGCCCTTTAAAAATTTAAATTGTGATTTAGGGCCCTTTAAAAATGGTGCCGGTGCCTGAGCATTGGCGCCGGACGCTGTTGCCAGGGACAACTTGCCCGCACCCTCCACGTCATGGGGGATGGGGGTGGCTGTCCCGGCCATGCAAATGAGCCACCGCGTTTGGAATTGCGGAATTCTGCAAGATGTGTCCCGTCTGTGCAGGCTGAAAATTTTTCCGTCCGCTACCTATATCGGTGGCGGGCTTTTAAAATGCAGCCCTTTGTGTTTCATGTTCATGGACACCCAGATCCCTTTGTACAGGAGCATTCTGTAATCACTTTACATTTAAATCATGTTTTTCTTTTCTTTTCTTTCGACCAAAATGGAGAACTTCACATTTTCTCAATCTGCCACATTTTTGCTCACTCACTCACTCAACCTCTCTCAATCCCTTTGCAGACTCTTTGTATCCTCCTCACAACTTGCTTTCCCACCTATCTTTGTATTGTCAGCAAATTTAGCTGCAGTACACTTAGTCCCTTCATCCAAGTCATTAATATAGATTGTAAATAGTTGAGGCCCCAGCACTGATCCCTGTGACACACTACTAGTTACCGTTTGACAACCCAAAAAAGGCCCATGTATCCCGACTCTCTGTTTCCTATTAATTATCCCATCCTCTGAGCATGCTGATATATTATCCCAACTCACTGTGGCACCTTATCAAATGCCTTTTGGAAATCCCAATACATTACATCTACTGGTTCCCCTTTATTCATCTTGTTTGTTACATTCTGAAAGAACTCTAATAAATTTGACAAACATGATTTTCCTGTCACAGAACCATGTTGACATTCACTAATTGCATAATGATTTTCTAAATGTCCTGCTACCACGTCCTTAATAATAGATTCCTGCATTTTCCCAATGACAGATGTTCGGCTGCAGACTGATGGTCACAGACCTGAAACATTAACTCTGCTTTTCTCTCCACAGATGCTGCCAGACCTGCTGAGTATTTCCAGCACTTTCTGCTTTTATTACAGATGTTTGTCAAACTGGCTTTTAGACCAGAATTTAACATTGAGGCAGTGGCCCTGCCCACCAGCTGAAATATTGGGGGAGAACCTGCCTCCACCAAGCCTGGAGGCCATGCTGCTATTTTACGTGGGCCCAGGCCCTTAATTGGCTTCAGTCAGGACTTCTGCCCCTCTGAGATACCAAGTCCCGCCTCCAAAAGCTGCCAACCAAATAAAGAGCCAGCAGCTGTTCAGGCCAAGCAGCGCCACAGGGTGTGGTGGTACTGCTGGGACTGCACCCAGCGAGAGGCGACACAATGGATGACGGGCTGGGACTAGGTAATTGTGATAAAAACAAGAAATGCTGGAACCACTCAGCAGGTCTGGCAGCATCTGTGCAAAGAGAAGCAGAGTTAACGTTTCGGGTCAGTGACCCTTCTTCGGAACTGAATAGGTAATTGGGGTTGGGACTCGCTTGGGACAATTGCTAGGCCCCAGCAAGTTGTGGGAGGAGGGTCAGAGAGCAGGGCAAAGGGAGTAGTTTTAGCAAGAGCAGCCCATGCTGCTGGGGGGACTAACGTGGGGCCCAATCAGGAGGGTTCCCCGGCCTGCAAGGAGTCCGGCAGATATTACTGGACGGCCTCCTCAGATGCTGAAATGCCCATCTGCTACTGGTAAAATACCAGTGATGGTGGGAGGAGGCCCTTAAGTGCCCACTTAAGGGATTCAATTGGCCTTGTGCGGGCGGGCCATTTGCCATGGGCAAGTAAAGATATCAGGGACAACATAAAACGAAAAGAAAAGACACACAAATATGCAAAAGAAAAGCACAGATGCTGGCGAATGGTAAAGATACAAAAACAGCAAAGGGTGACAATACAGATAGTAAGAGCTACAAAACAGTATGAAAAAGAAACTTGGCTGGGATAGCAAAATCAACAGAATTTTGTTTACGGTTAAATTGGGGAAAAGAGGGTGTTCAGGAGCATTGTGGATTCTTTGAAAACTGAGAACGGTAATATTGTCAATGAAACTAAGGAAATGGCAGACACGTTGAAAAATAACTTTGCATCAGTATTTACAACAGAGGCAGAGGTCAGCATGTGTGACATCGCAAGGAAATTGATATTGAATCAGGAACACTGTCTCAGCAAAATTAACTGCAGCAAAATAACAGAAATTAAGAAAATAATGACACTAAAGAATGACAAATCCCCAGAACCAGATGATTTGCATCCCAGGATTTTCCGGGAAGTAGGTGAGAATATTTCAGATGACCAAATTATATTCTTTCAAAGTTCTCTCAACTTGGGAACCATTCCTTCAGGAAGGTCAATGGTGTGTGAGCTTTTGTTGCAAAGGGATTGGAGTATAAGAGTTAAGAAGTCTCACTACTTTGCTGAGACTGCACCTGCAGTACAGTTTTGGGCTCCTTACCTAAGGAAGGTTACACTTGGCCTAGTGGGAGAACAACAAAGACTGGTTTCTGGGATAAAGGCATTGTTCTATGAGGAGAGATTGAGTAGACTATGCCTATATTCTCAAGAGTTTTGAAGAATGAGATGTGATCGAATTGAAACACATAAAACTTTAAAGGAGATTGACAGGTTAGATGCTGAGAAAATGTTTCCTCCAGCTGGGGATTTTAGAACATGGGTCACAGTCTCAGATTAAGGTTTGGGACTAAGATGAGGAGAAATTTCTACTCCCACAGTTATGAATCTTAGGAATTTTCTACCGCAGAGAGTTGTGAATGCCCTGTCCTTGAGTATATTCAAGAGGAAAATCATTAGACTTTTGGTTACTAAGGGAATTAAGGATGTCAGGATCAGACAGGAAGGTGTAATTTAGTTTGAAGATCAGCCATGGTTGTATTGAATGACAGAATAACCTCGAGGGGCTGAATGGTCTACTCATTGTATTTCTTATGCTGTTATGTTGATTTGAAAATTGTGCATGTCACTGCACTAGTTAAGAAAGGTGAGAGAGGAAAAATAGGGAATGATAGACTGGTTAATTTAACATTTGTTGTCAGGAAATTACTAGAGTACTTAAGTGCCTATTTGGCAGGTAATGCGGCGGGCCTTCACACAAAGAGGTGACGCAGGGCTCTCGCTGGTGCTTCAGCCGGTGGCCAAGACCCCGTCACCTACATAAAATTCACCCCCCGCATCTATTTGTGTTTATGTCATTTACCATTATTTTTATATGTGTCTGCGTTCTGGATAAATGTAATTTTTATGTAATTTAAAAGTAGCATTTTGAAGAATGCAGAACCTCCAAAATCCATTTGAAATAAAGACAGCTGCACCCCAATTGATGATTAAATATTAGGGATTCATATAAATAAATCGGTAATCTGCAGGGCCATGAAATGCAGTCACAGTTCAAACAAGTCCAATAATCACAAGAGCTGTAACAGCTTTTCCTGGTGGTCTCGAGTTTACTATTTGATGCTATCACTGCTGTGGCCCAGGTTTGATTATCAGTCAGTAAAATGATTTTTATAACACAGTTTCAGTAGAGCCATTGGGTTGAATTACTGACATGCATCCAATGTGAAAAAAGCAATTGCTTTAATCACCATTAACCAAGCCAGAAGCTTCTTTTGCAGAATGGAGCAAATTCTTACTGAAGGAGTCGACCCTTTCATGATTTGATTTGTACTTTGCAGGTGATAAGCTGTTTCCTGTAGCTCATTTTACACTGGTGTAAAAAGTTGTTTGCCTAAGACACCAGGAATCTGGTGGAACTTTTGTTAAATGGAATGGGGTTGTTTATTTCAGTGGAAAAACAAGATTCTAACATCAGTCTTTTGCCTGAGTTTGATCCGGGGGATTTTAACATTAGCAATGATCGTGATAACTGCTACACTACTGAATCCATGTAGTTGGGTTCCTCGTGGACAAATTACTTCAGAGAAAATGCTGAATTCCTCTACCTGCAACAACATCTGTCCTGAACAGAAAATTCCATGGTGCTCATTTTTAGTTTCATAGCTGACAGCTTTTCATGAAATCCAAATAATTTTACAGTGAAATGAGTCGGAAAGTAAGTGTTAAGTGTAGTTAGAATCAAAGAATCATAGATTGGCGACAGCACAGAAGAAGGCCATTTGGTCCATCGTGTTTTTGATAGCTCTCTGCAAGAGCAACTCAGCTCGTCCCACTCCCCTGCCCTTTCTCCATAGACCTGCAATTTTTTCACTTCAGGTTTTTATCTAATTCCCTTTTGAAAGCCCTGATTAAATCTGCCTGCACTACATTCTCAGGCAGTACATTCCAGATCAAAACCATTCACTGCAGAAAAAAAGTTTCTTTCTCATGTCACCGTTAGTTCTTTTGCCAGTCACTTTAAATTCCTGTCCTCTTGATCTCGACCCTTCCACTAATCTTGAACAGTTTCTCCCTATCGACTCATGCAAACACACGAACATAAAAATTAGGAGCAGAAGTAGGTCATTCGGCCCCTCTAGCCTGCTCTGCCATTCAATAAAATCATGACTGATCTGTTTGTGTCTTGAATTCCACACTCCCAGCTACTCCCGATAACCTTTGATTCCATTGCCTAACAAGAATCTAACTACCTCCGCCCCTCCTCTTGTAGGACTTTCTACGTGCTGGCTCAAAAAGTTCTCCTTTATGCACTTTAAGAATTCCGCCCCTTTACATCTTGTGCACTAAGACTATTCCAGTTAATACTGGAGAAGTTGAAATCCCCTACTATTATTACCCGATTATTTTTGCACCTCTCTGAGATTTGCCGACATATCTGCTTCTCTATCTCTCCCTGACTGGAGGCCTGTTGTACACTTCCAGTCAAGTGATTGCCCCCTTTTTGTTTTTAAGTTCTACCCATATGACCTCGTTTTAGGAACCTTCCAAGATATCATACCTACTTACTGCAGTAATTGACTCCTTGATCAACAGTGCAATGCCACGTCCTCTTTTACACCCCACTCTGTCACGCCTAAAGATTCTATACCCTGGAATATTGAGCTGCCAGTCCTGCCCCTCCCTGTGATAGCAATTCCCATGTGTTAATTAATGCCTCAACTGATCTTCCTTAATAGTCAGACTCATTGCGTTAAAATAGATGCAATCCAGCCTTGCATTATTCGCTTGTAACTTAACAGGTCTATATTTGCTCTGCCTTCCAGATTGACTCAGTTTCTCTTCTATATTTGACTGTGTATCACCCCCTACTCTGCTTCCACTCTGTATCCCATCCCCCTGCCAAATTCGTTTAACCCCCGCACCACCCTCCCCGCCAACATCATGAGCAAACCTCCCAGCAAGCATGTTGGTCCCATTCGGTTCAGGTGCAATCCGTCCAACTTGTACAGGTCCCACCTTTGCCTGAAACAGACCCAGTGATCCAGGAAACTAAAGCCCTCCCTCCTGCACCATCTCTTTAGCCACGCATTCATCTGCTCTATCTTCCTGTTCCTATACTCACTAGCACTGGGAATAATCCAAAGATTACAACTTTGAGGTCCTGCTTTTGAATCTGCTACCTCGCTCCCTAAATTCTTGTTGCAGGACCTCATCCCTCTTTCTACCTCTGTTGTTAGTACCAATGTGTACCATGACCTCTGACTGTTCAGCCACCCCTTCAGAATGTCCTGCATCGGCTCCATGACATCCTTGATCCTGGCACCAGGGAGGCAACATACCATCCTGCAGTCACGTTTGCGGCCACATAAATGATTATCTGTACCCCTTACAATAGAACCCCCATCACTAAAGCTCTCCCACTACTTTCTCCGTCCTGCTGTACAGCTGAGCCACCCATGGTGCCACAGACTTGGGTCTTGCTGCATTCCTCTGAGAAGCTATCTCCCCCAACAGTATCCAAAGCGGTATATCTGTTTGAGAGGGGGATGACCACAGGGGATTCCTGTACTACCTGCCTGCGCCTACTACTCAACCTGGTGGTCACCCATTCACTTTCTGCCTGAGCAGTCTTTACCTACAGTGTGACCACCTCCCTGTACGTGCTATCCGTGATGATCTCCACCTCGCGGATGCTCCACAGTGTCTCCAGCCACCGCTGCAGATCTGACATGTGGATTTCAAGTAGCTGCAGCTGAAGACACTTCCAGGTGTTTGCCCTGGAGACTGGCAGTGCCCCTTACTTCCGACATTGCACAGGAGGAGCATTCCACGCTGACGAGCTGCCGTGCCATGAAACAAGGCTACGGGCCAAGTGCTGGAAAATGGGATTAGAATAGATAGGTGCTTGATGGCTGGCACAGACACGATGGGCTGAAGGTCCTGTTTCTGTGCTGTAGAACTGTATGACTCTATGACTTAGCCTTAATTTACTCCTTTAAATTACCCAAAAATTAGATTATTTATACTAGGGACCTTGAATCCCCCCAAAAAACTACCTACTATATATATAAAAAACTGTAGACCTTTCTCTTTACTTTGGTTACTTACCCAGCTATTTAGAGTTATTCCCTAACAGCAGTTACTCACCAACCAATCATCTTGCAAATTTCATGTGATGTCACTGTTGACTTTTTTCCTTCTTTTTTTCAAAACTCCGGTGCGTCTGGACTGCTCTGTGCTGCCGGAAGGTAAGTGTCTAGGCCATGATCCTCGTGCTCTATTTATCCTCTTCTCTCGCTCGGCGTTCTCCCCACAGGTCCACTCCTCTCCATTCTGCTCCCGGACAGTAAGTCTCTAGGGCGTGATCCTCGGACTCTATTTACCCTCTTCTCTAGCTCAGAGTTTTCCCCGCAGGTCGGCTCCGCTCCCGGAATGTTATCAATGTACCAGAAAAAGAGGTGATGGAGGGGGCCCAAGTCAGACTGAAATAAGGTATGTTCCACATATTCCACCAACATGCAGACATAGCTGGGACCCGTGGCTATTTCCACTTGTGACATCACCTGATTTCACCCCTGTCTCAGCACATCTGCCACTGAAACCCTCATTCATGCCTTTGTTCCCTCTAGAACTGACCATTGCAATGCATTCCTGGCAGGTCTACTATATTTTACTCCCCTTAAACTTGAGTTCATCCAAAACCCTGCTGCCTGTATCCTAACTCGCACCAAGTCCTGTTCCTCAATCACCCCTGTGCTCGCTGATCTACATTGGCTCCCAGTCAAGGAATGCCTTGATTTTAAAATTCTCATTCTTGTTTTCAAGTCCCTCCACTGCTTCACCCCTCCCTATCTCTGTAATCTCATCCATCCCACAAAACCTCCAAGATATCTGTGCTATCTGGCCTCTTGAGAATCCCCAATTTTAATTGCTCCACCATTGGTGACCATGCATTCAGTTGCCAGGGCCTAAACTCTGGAATTCCCTCCTGAAATCAATCTGCCTCGCCACCTCGCATTCCTCCTTTCAGCCACTTGTTTAAACCTACCTCTTTGTCCAAGCTTTTTGTCGTCTGACCTAATATCTCCTGATGTGACTCGGTGTCAAATGTTGTTTTAAACGCTCCTGTGCAGCACCTTGGGATGTTTCATTATGATTAAGGTGCTATACAAATGTAAATTGTTTATAGACAGTCATTTTAACATTCTGTACAGAAGGAGTCTGTGCCGTTTTTTTTGAAAGAGAGATTCAATTATTAGCTCTCTGCTGCTATTCCCCCATAGCCATGCAAATATCTCCGTTTCAATATATATCCACTTCTTTGGAAAGTTACTATTAGATCTGCTTCCTACTTTCTCAGATACTGTAATCCAGCTCAAAACAAATCACTGCATCAAATTTCTTCTCATATCCTCCCTGGATGTTTTGCCATTTGTTTTCAATCTGTGTCATCTGGTTATTCACCCTCCTGCCTGTGGAAACAGTTTCTCCGTCTCGATTCTGTCAAAACCCTTCATGATTGTGAGCATCTCTGTTAAATCTACTCCAACCATTCTCTGTTCCATTGAAAACCATCCCAGTTTCTCTAACTGGTTAAAATTCAGGAATTAGGACTTTGTCTGGTGGGGATCTCTGGAAATGTGAATTATTTGCACTCTGCCTCTGGAAATGAGAGAATAAGTATAAGAAACACTTGACAGTGAGATCTTTACAGGCGTTTACAGGAACAGTTCGTAATTGTGGATTGTTTCCCAGGAATTGTCTGATGTAATTGTAAGGATTTATTCCGTTACCAGTGATTGCATCACCATTTATAGAGATTGGGCTCTTGGAATCTAATCACATGGGTCTCTGAATGGGAATCAATACTTGTGGGGAATCCTCGGGAATGTTTCAATGTTTGGAGCAGCTACATGGCCACATATGACTATGTGTCGGCTCAATGGTTGTGTATTTTTTGGACTGATTCCAGATCATGTGTGCCCAATCTTTAGGGTCTGGGAGTGTGACAGCATTTTAAGGACGATGGAAATAAAATGATGTTTGATCCAGAATTGAGTAAAGAATATTCCCGGGGCTATACCACATGTTTTGGTCTCACTGGCTGAGTTTAAAGTCCATCCTGTGAATTGGAGAGAAATTCTCTGAAATTACAGAACAAATTATATCACAGAAAAAGCGGGCAACCTGTAAATAAATCTGTTCTCACAGCACTCAATGCTGTAACACTGCAGATTTCACCCAGTCTGTTCATCCTTGGAGTCTGAGGAGATTCACATTCCATTGTGCAATATCTGGCTAAATATAATTTATGATATTGCAATGTGTTGTGTAACTGAGATGAACAGAATCTTTTTGTTCAGTCTCTGTAAGTAATGTCAGTCTCCTTGACTCATAATTATGTCAATGGGGATTTCTCCTGCCTTACATAAGGGTCTTTGCTCAGTTGCAGAGTCAGTAAGAGTTTAGTCTCCAGCACAAACCGGGATCAATGTTCTGCAGAAATGGGAAGAATGAATCGGATTAGTTCACTGGAATATTATGTCAGTATGGTGCTTCGTGATATAGAGCGTATTTATTTTCCCACCCTTGCTTTTATTGGTGTTCCTGGTAAGTTTTATGTCCCCCTATTAATATTGTAACCCACCTTAACTCACTTCTTGACTCTCACTGCCTGAAGAGGGTGTTAGAATAAAAAAGTGATGGAGAAGGATTGCACGTCCTTTACAGAACCAGCCTGATATTCATTGCAGTAAGTTTAAGGAAAGGATAATCAGGTGGGTTTTATTCCCGGTGAAGGGTCTGTCCCCACCCCGATTATCATTGTGCACACTGGACAAGAACTGCTTAATTGATAAGTGTAGACATGGCTTTAAGGATAATTGAAGGTCTGCTGGATAAGATTAACGATACAGAGTTGCAATTGACAATAAATCATTCCAACTAAATTTAATTCTAATTGATTGCAAATGGGGTAATGTGTGAAGTAGATTCCTTTCTCATTTTATTGATTTATATTCCCTCGATTAAGTGGAAATCTATTCAGTTCTCACTCACAGGTCGAAAGCACCAGATTAATATTGTCCCACTTCCGTCCTGATACATTCTCAAACCCGAAGGAGCAGATCTCAGCATCAGTTACAGCATCAGCCCCTTGATAGTGACTGTTCATCAGAATAGCTTTGTAATATAAGTGTAAATTCTCCCATTGCATGAATTATTAGATGGGCAGATAGATGGATGGGTGGATGAATGGATGGATGGATGGATGGATGGAGAGTGAGTGCGTTATGGTCAAGTGAGGAGGCGTCAAAGGACCTTCCTCTTGTCCCTCCTCTTGTTTGTTGACAACAGGTTTTTTTCTTTCTGTAAGTGGATGTACTGGCCAATTCAGTAGGTGTGTCATTACTTACTTGTGATGATCATAGCAAAACCAACCAGACAGGTTTTCCTACTTTTAACTAAGTGTTATGACAGTGCTTCCATTTTTGAATGTTTTTTGAGGACTTATACTTAAAACTGAAATGATTTGATGGATGTGTTTTTCAGAAGGATCACTGAGAGGTCTTGCTTGAAAATAACCATTACTAGAAATCACATGCCTTAAGCTTAATAAACAACAGAAACCTTGGTGACATGGGGAAGATGTTTACAGAGCAGTGACATGTCAAGATGTATCATTGTCAGAACGTTCTGACTTGCTGTTTGTGATTTCACTTCTGAGATATTGTTTAGGTTCAGTTGGTGTGCGGACTGTGTTTGAAGGCAGTTGGAGGTCAGCCTGCTGAGACATAAGACACCAGCTCATCTTTCTTTAACTCAGTGACAAATCTGCAAATCCAGAGTGGGATAACTGAAATCCCTGATGTAACATTTCTCCTGGAATGTATACCAGACTACTGCTTGACATCTCCAGAATGAACTGCTCCAGAAAAGATCCCAGTCATCAATCTCCATATACTTGGCACCAGACTAAAAAAGACAACTGATATCCTTCAATATCTTCTCTTTTTTCTTCAAGAATTAGCAAGTATTTCGCAAAAGTATTTTTTTTGTAAAATAGCTCTGCAGAGAAAATTTCTACTTTTTAGTTAACTGATGTGTGTGTGTGTGTGTGTGTGTGAGAGTGGCTAAGGTAAAACGGAATGTTTATATTTCAATCAGTGTGTTAATATTTTGCTTCCTTTCTGGATAAGTCTTGTTTATTATCAATTGATCATTTTGTTGGTTATTAAAGAAATCTAGTTGATGCAATTAATTCGGGGGGAAAGAGTAGAGTCGATGATCAACTATATCGGATCCTGGGTAAACATATAAATACATGCTGTGACCTGTAGAGAAGTGGAACTAGAAAATACAGCGCATTCCTCCCACCCCAGTTGTAACATATAATTGGGGGCTCTGTGCTGGATCAGCCAAAGCTGACGAGATGAAATTCTAAGTGGCGTAATAATAACTGAAAAGAGGAAAAGGGAAAAGAAAGGGTTTCTTGTGCATTAGAGTAAAGTTTACATGACCAGAATGGATTTGTTAGTTTCTATGATCTTTCTGGAGAAGGATGACTTATCCCTGAGTGTCACAGAGTTATAGAGTTGTACAACCAAGGATAAGCTAATAGAATTGTCAGCAAAATTGGGATCAGTGTTGAAATCAGGAGCTAAGAAAGCAGACATAATTGAAGTAATAGCATTTGAAATTGAAAGAAGAAAAAGGCAAACCAGATGATAATTCAATTGAATTAGCTAAAATTCAGTTGCAGATGAAGCAGCTTGAACTTGAAAGTGGAAAGAGAGGAAAGGGTGAAAGAGAGAACATTTCTGAAAGAAAGAGAATTGGAAACGAAAAACATTGAGCTTGAAAATGAAAAAGAAATGAAGAAACTTGAATGAGAATTTCAAAAAGAAAGTGAAAGAGAAGGAATGGAAATCGAATGAAAAAAGCTGAAACTAAAACAAAAGCCTGTCTTTGATTCCAGTGAAAGTTCTGAGGAAGAAGCTGAGTCCAGCCGAGGACCCAGTGGAGAGCATTTTAAATTTGTACAAGGCCTCCCAAAGTCTGAGGAAAGGGATGTAGACACATTTTACATTTCCTTTGAAAAGTGAGCTAGACAGATGAAGTGGCCGAAGGAAAGCTGGGCACTGCTCATGCAAAGAAGGTTGATGGGCAGAGCTCATGACGTTTCTGCTATGCGTTCTGAGAAGGCTTCTGCAGATTATAAGATGGCAAAAAAGTCTCTGAAGCTTACCAGCAGAAATTTTGAAACCTCCGGAGACAGACTGGGCAGACTTATATAGAATGAGAGGGTAAAGCAAATCAAATTTGTTCGTTTGATGTAAGCACGAAAGGTAAATGCCATGTATGAGAAATAATTCTCCTGGAAGAATTGTAAAAAATCACTTTCTCCATTAATAAGAACCCATTTAGAGAACCAGAAGGTTTCAAAAGCCAGACAGGCAACTGAGATTGCTGATGATTATGAGCTTGTTTACAAGCCCAAACCCTTTGTCTGTCACCCCCACAAACCGAAGAAGGATAGAAGATGGGAGGGTGAAAAGAAGGCAAGTAGCCAGGGAAAAGAAGAGACAGCTGGGAATGCCCCAGGATCTCCTCATTAGGCCAGAAAGGAAGATATTGAGGATGGAAGTGCGGTCTGAAAGCCGAAGTGTTATCATTGCCACAAGGTGGGACACTTTTGTGCAGAATGCTGGAAGTTGTGGGGTAAACCCATAGAATCATAGAAAGTTGAAGGCACAGAAAGAGGCCACTTGGCCCATCATGTCTGTGCTGGCCGAAAAAAAATGCACCTATTCTAATCCCACCTTCCAGCATTTGGACCATAGTCCTGCAGCTTACGGCACTTGAGGTGCATATCCAGACTCCTTCTGAATGAGTTGAGGGTCTCTGCCTCAACTACCCTTTCAGGCAGTGACTTCCGGACCATCACCACCCTCTGGGTGAAAAATCTTTTTCACATCTCCCCTCTAATTTTTCTACCAATCACTTTAAATCTATGCCCCCTCATCACTGAGTTATTGGGACACACAAGGCCAACTCAGAGAAAGGGTCCTGACTGAGAGTATGACAGAGCAAGCTGTAGCTCTGACTGCAGCTGTAAGGCCAAGTATAAAAACTGCTGTGAGTGGGGGGGATGTGAGCAAGATACTTGAGAATTATTGGGAATTCTTGTCAAGGAGAAAAATAACTCCTTATCCCTCAATTAACGCAGGTAAACCTATAGTTATATGTAGGGATACAGGAGCCACACAAACTCTTTGCTGGGAAAGGCATAACTTTTCACCAGAGTGCACACTGAATGCCAAGGTTTACATTGGCGGGGAGTATCTACCTGTACCTTTGTATTGGGTGCACCTGGAGTGTGACCTCATGTCTTGAACGGTAGCTGTAGGAGTTGTCCATAGTTTGATGGTAGATTGAGTTGATCTACACCTGGGGAGTGATTCTGCCGGAGCGAAGGTGGTAACTTCTCCTGTAGTCATTGAAACACCAAGTGAAGTCAAAGAGACAGAACAGTTGCAGGACAAGGTTCCAGGAAGTTTTTCTCCATGTGTAGTGACAGGAGCAATGACGAAACAAGTTCAATTTTTGGAGGTAAAATTGGCACCACAGACAGACAGCCAAATATCTGAAACTTTCTTTGGGGATTTGAATAATCTTTAGGAAATGTTTAATAAATCTTCTCTGATCAATGGTCAGCAAACCAATCCAGAGTTAAATCAAATGACACAATCGGCTCAAATGGAAACTGAGGCAAAGGGAGTTCTGGAAGAATATTAAATTAAAAATGAGATCCTGATGAGGAAGTGGAGACCTGCTGACAGACCTGCAGATGAAGCATGACCCATGAAATTACTATGGTGGGACATGTGGGGATCCGGAAGATCCAATCGCATCTATGGTAGCATTTTTATTGGCCAGGTCTTTCCAAGGATGTGGTGCAGTTTTATAAAATGTGCCAGATGTGCCAGATTGTGGGAAAACCATAATCTGTTATAAAACAGGCACCTCCAATTCTCATATCAGTTTTGGGGGAACCATTATGTAGGGTGTTGGAAGACTGTGTAGGATGTTTACCGAAAACGAAAGTGGGACACCAAAATATACTCACGATCATATATATGGCTACTCAATTCCCTGAGGCCATTCCCTTGAGAACAATTTCTGCGAAGATAGTGGTCGAGAAGTTAACCAGTTCTTCACCAGATGTGGATTACTGATTGAGATTCAGTTGGATCAAGGTTCCAATTTTATGTCTATAATTTTTCAGAAATATATGCATAATTTGGATGTAACACAGTTAAAGTCCTCAGCAAACCACCCACAGACACAAGGAGCTTTAGAAATGTACGATCAGAACTTCAAAATGATGATCAGGGAATACCGTCAGGAATATCCTCATGATTGGGACAAAAGGCTAGAATATCTTTTGTTTGCCACCAGGGAATCCCCTAATGAGAGCCTTCAAAGCGTCTCAGGAACACCTGAAAGCTTCTCAAACAACCGTGAAGAAATGGGAAGACAAGCAGGCCAAGACCCGAACATTTCATCCCGGGGATGAGGTGTTAGTTAATAACATATAAATGTGGTGTGAGGTTTTCAAGCATTGTAATTAATAGCAAAACTATATTTCTTGTTAATTTGTGGTAACAGCTGCTGTTAATTGGGGATTTCTTTGAGTTTAGTTATTATAACAAGGGTCTCAAAACATGAAATCTTGTTGTGTAATTCTTGAAATTGCTCTTGAGGTTCATATCTCGTACTTTTTATGTTAACGATCTCAGTGAGGTCAGAACAACTTGTATTGGAATGAAGTGACGACCAATCTGCTGAGATGATCTGTGGTGGAGCCTCAAGTATTCATAATATTTATTGATGACTTAGATTAGATAATAATGAATCTGAGAACCATATATCCAAGTTTGCAGAAGACACAAAGGGCTGCATCTTAATTCACAAAAACAAACAGGTTGGGGTCATGCAAAGATTAAATGCAAAGAATCTGAAACAGGAAACCAACTTACATCATATCCCATGGTCATAGAACAGCAGCAGAAGCCGGGGGATTAAAAGCTCAGCATGTCCAAGGGTCACTGATCAGGAGCGAGACCTTGGTAATTGTCCCACCATATCCCAGTGTAACTGATTCCGATTGTAACTGAACCAGCTGAGAATTGATCTCTTTGGTTTGCATGGCACCAGTCAGTGTGTTTACTTTCAGTGTACCAGGGGAGACCATTATTCTACCCATGGATCCACTATATTGATATTCCTGCTCCCATCCTGATGTATAATGTCCCTGTTTTTCCTCTTCCTTACAGTCAACTTAGTGACGATTGTGATCCTGTCTTGGGGAAAGTGTGGTCTCTCCAAATGTGTCACTTGTTACTTGGTGGCCATGGCAGCAGCAGATCTATTGGTCATTATCTTCGATCTGATACTGAGGCAAATTCCCATTAGTTATCGTAAAATGTTTCAATTTCTGTTTGATATTCCAGTGTGTAATATCCACGCTGTCCTACTTTATGCAGCAACGGACTGTTCTGTCTGGTTCACCGTCGCTTTCACCTTTGATCGATTTGTGGCCATTTGCTGCCAGAAACTGAAAACTAAATATTGCACTGAGAAATCGGCAGCTGTGATTATTGGAACAATGTCTGTGTTGTTCTGTGTGAAGAATATTTTCTGGTATTTTATGCTTTCAAGCAGCTATATCCGTTTTCGAGCCCCCTGGTTCTGCATTCTTCCCTGGAGTGTTATGTTTTCACCAGTATGGGCAGCAATTGAATTTCTACATTATATTTTCACCCCATGTGTACCATTTATTCTGATTCTGATGCTCAATGTTTTAACTGTCAGACACATTCTAGTGACCATCAGAATTCGCAAGAGACTTCGGGACCGGGTCAGTGGGGAGAGTCACAGTGATCCAGAGACAATGAGCAGAAGAAAATCAATCACTTCACTTTTTATGATATCGGGGAATTTTATCCTTCTATGGATTCTGTTCCTGGTGTCTACGATTCATTCTAGATTAGTTCTGCTGGACCTGACTGATCCTGAAGGTCCATCACACATTGTAGAACGACTTGGGTTTATGCTTCAGCTCCTGAGTTGCTGCACAAACACTTTTATTTACTCTGTGATCCAGAGTAAGTTTAGAGAGGAACTGGAGAATGGGGTGAAATATCCCTTCATTACACTTTCTAAGGTTTTAAAATAATGAAGAATATGAAATATTCTCACGTATAAACCACATGTGAACCCAGCCTCTCTCCACTCAGTCTCTGTAATCATGCTGTTTTGAAGCCAAACGGATTGATTTGATTGAGTTTATATTTAATGTAAGGCACCTTTTGTGTACATAGAGCAGAAAATCCTTTGCACTAATCATACTGTAGTATACTGAATTAAACTGGCTGATTGCATGTAATAGTGCATTTGTGTGGTGTCTCTCTGCAGCCCTCTCTGTTGAAAGGTGTAATTAAATTGTGTTCAAGATGGTTGCTTCCAGTTAAGACTTCATGTTAGTTTTATTCTGTGTCAACAACACAGAAATGTGACAATGAAGGGATGGGACTGATTTTTTTTTACATCTCATTTGAGAGAATACATTCTAAAGTTTTGAGTAAAGGCAGTGAGCTGGGAGGGAAGGAGGCCTGCGATGAGGCCACAGCCGTGGAAATGGCAGGCTGAGATAGCTGCAGATTGCAAGAAAGTTTTTTTCTTGAGCTGGCAGAGGAAGTCCACCAGATTTCAGCAGCAACCAGGAAGCCAAGTTTGCAGACTCAGAATCAGAAATTTAGATGCTATCATTGCCATGGTAACTGCCAACGATCCAAATGTTCCCATTTCCACTCAAAATGCTATGCCTGTGGAAACGTCAGTCATATCCAGACTGCATGTCTGAGTAGAGGAAACAGTAATGCTCCAGGTTGCAGCAATGTTTCAGATCGAGGTCATGATAGACTTAAAGTCCAAATTCCTCCAGTCCCAAGTGAAAATCAGGAGGAAAGTGAAAGTCACAGTAAAACTGAAAGTTTTCCGGTATCACAGAGCCCACCACTAGAACAAAGTGAGTCAATGTCTTTGATTAAAACTAATCAATTTCACAGTTCAAACCATGAAGTGGAGTTGGTCGTCAAAGTCAAAGTTCAGAGTCGACACAGTCTGAGATGTTGGCAGAGCAGAGTCAAGCTAATGAAAATGGAAGAAGATACCCAGACAGAAAGAGAAAGAAGCCAGATAGGTTCATTAAAATTATGTAGGAAGGAAGAAGAAATAAGTTATAATAAAAACAAGAAATGCTGGAATCACTCAGCAGGTCTGGCAGCATCTGTGGAAAGAGAAGCAGAGTTAACGTTTCGGGTCCGTGACCCGAAACGTTAACTCTGCTTCTCTTTCCACAGATGCTGCCAGACCTGCTGAGTGATTCCAGCATTTCTTGTTTTTATTTCAGATGTCCAGCCTCCGCAGTATTTTGCTTTTATAGAAGAAATAAGTTGTTCTTTTCATTACTTCTTGTCAGTGATGATATTTGTGTTAAAGACATACTGGTGTTAATGTAAAACAAATGATTACGTGGGGAGAGAGTGTAAACTGAATTAAACTGGCTGATTGTATGTAATAGGAGAACATTTGTATACTGCCTCTCTACTGCCCCCTCTGTTGAAAGGTGTAAATAAAGAGTGTTCAACATGGCTGCTCTCAGTGAAGACCTCATGTTCGTTTTACTCCCTAAAACACATACATTTAGAATAAAATTAAACTAATTTGGAACATCTCCCGTGACCACTTCCCCCATCTCTGTTTTATTGGATAAGTCTACAGCTTCCCACTTTATCGCTCTCTGCATCCTCCACAGTGGTCATTGAGGCACTCGGCGATCACACATTACAAGCATCGATCCCAATTGCCCCATCCTAATCTTTCACTGAATCTCCGCACCCACTGAGGGCTAATCTTCCAATATCTTTCTCATCAAACTCACCCCTCCCACTGCTGACATTATGGACTCAGCCAATGGATCAGCTCTCATCATCCCTCTACACATCTCCCACCAGAATGACCGTTCAAGGCCTTTTTCCATCCATGAAGTTATTGTGGATGATTGCAGTGACATCATGGCCTCAATGGAAATCTGGCTGAGGGGTGATAACACATTCCCCCTAAATGAAGCCTGCCCACCTGGCTCGACCTTTCACCACAATACCCATGGAGATTGATGCAGTGACAGTGTGGCACTTATCACCAGATCACACCTTGGCCTAACCCCCCCCCACTCCTCTGGCATTTTCTCCCCCTTTCAGCATCTCCCGCTGCTCCACCCCTCTCACCTCTCAATCAAAATCCTCGTTATCTACCGACCTCCCAAGTACAACGTAAATATTCTCACTGAGATATATTTTTTGCTTTGCTCCCTTAGCCTCTGCACTGAATGACATCTCATCCTCGGTGATTTCAATCTCCATCTCAACTCATGATTCTCTCCCTCCTCTGAGATCTTCGCCTTCCAATCTTCCCTAAACCTCTCCCTCAATGTTAATTTCCCAATTCATCTTCACGGTTACAACCTTGACCATGCCATCTCACATAGTTGCGCTTCAATTACAGATCAGGCCATCTCTGATCACTTCCTTGTATCACTCTCCACCCACATACCCCTTCCACGCCCCAACCCTACCTCCTTCTGTATCCACCCCGGAAAATAGACCATCCCCCAATTCACTTACAACTGCACATTAAAAATCCCAACTGTCTAGCCTTTGACCTTCCATTTTCCGCAACATTTCCGCAGTTACCGATTTGCTCCACTGCACCCTCACATCAATCTTTGAAGCCCTCGCTCCAAATAAATCCATTTCTCTCTCTCACTCTGGTCATTTCCCCTGGTACGGCCCTCATCTCAGCTCCCATAATTCCAATGGATGCAGAATTGAAAGGATATGACAGACAACTTGTTCAGCAACACGGCCAGGTCACATAAAGCTCTATTGGGTCCTGTTCTCATCTGCTGAAACTGCTCACTATTCCTGGATCATCCTGCAATGAGAAGATAACCCCGCCTTCTTTTCTTGACCGGACACCGTCTTCTTAAACTTCACTCCACTGTCTCCTCCACCCTCCCCTCTCACAATAAGGGCTGAATTTTACCTGCTCTCCGCCATTCTCGACGGCGACCTTGAAAAAAAGTGCACATCACACGTGACATCTCTGCGCTGAGCCCCCGCGATATTATACCCGGGGGCTGATTTAAATGGAGGAGGTGGAACGGCTGCCCCTGATGATGTAGAGGGGGCGTCCACTGTATCCCAGCAACGGTGACCAGTGCCACCGCCCAATCGCCGGCGCCATTTTTAAAGGGCTTCGAGCCCTTCACTAGCAGTTTTAAAAGGAACAAAAGTTCAAAATTAAACTTACACATTTAATCACATTTTCTCTTCCCTCACATACATTCCCCATGGAAGAATCGATTTATTAAATAACCATATCCCCCGAAAAAACTTTGATGCAGACTCCAGCCTTTCCCACCGACCTTTATTAACTTTAGACCTTAACCCCTTCCCACCATCACCCCACCAATCAAAAGACTGTTCCCCACAGCTTCCCCGTCTCCCACCCTGAGAATTACACTTCTCCCCCCTTCCCACCAGTGTCTCGCCTCCGTTTCCCAAATGGGGATCCGAAGGCATGGGACATCCGGCCACTGTACGGAATGCTGGCGTGGGAAGGCCGCTCGGTCTAGGTAGGTTTATTTACATTTATTGAATACATTTTGCAATGCAAATGAAGGCCCCGCCCCTTGGCAGCGGGTGGGAGGGGTGGGTGCACCGAGGCAGGTAAAAGGCGACGGGGCCTTCTCAGCATTGTGGGTCGCAGCGGTCCTCTTCCGCAAGTATTTTATGGGCCCACCTCCACCCACGACCCATGATGTCGAGGGGCTGGTAAAATTGAGCCCTAAGTGTGAGGAGTTCAGAGAATTCTTTGTCACTAAGATGAAACCATCTGATCTGCTGCCTCTCCACTGTTGTCCAGCTGGTTGGGACTGCACTCGCCTGGTTCCATTCTTATCTATCTAATCGTTGCCAGAGAATCACTTGTAATGGTTTCTTTTCCCACTCCAACATCATTACCTATTGTATCCTCTGAGGATCTATCCTTGTCCCCTCATATTTCTCATCTGCATGCTGCCCCTCAGTTACATCATCTAAAAGCACGTCATTAATTTTCACAGGTAGCAGGGATAAACCAGGTAATTACAGACGGGTGAGTCTAACATCAGTGGCAGGGAAAGTATTGGAAAAAGTTCTGAGGGACCGGATGAAACTCCACTTGAAGAGGCAGGAATTAATCAGGGAATAGTCAGCGTAGCTTTATCAAGGGGTGATCGTTTCTCACAAACTTGATTGAATTTTCGAGGAGGTGACTAGATGTGTAGATGAGGGTAAAGAAGTTGACTTCGTCTGCATGGACTTCAGTCAAGCTTTTGATAAGGTCTCGCATGGGAGATTAGTTAAGAAGGTAAGAGCCAATGGGATCCAGTGCGATTTAGCAAATTGGATCCAAAATTGGCTTAGTGGCAGGCGGCAGAGAGTGATGGTTGAGGGTTGTTTTTGTGAGTGGAAACCTGGGACCAGTGGTGTACCGCAGGGATCAGTGCTGGGACCCCTGCTGTTTGTAGTGAACATTAATGATTTCAATGTGAATACAGGAGGTATGATCGGTCAGTTCACAGATGACACGAAAATTGGTGGTGTCGTAAACAGTGAGGAGGTACGCCTTAGGCTACAGGATGATATAGATGGGCTGGTAAGATGGGCGGAGCAGTGGCAAATGGAATTTAATCCTGAGAAGTGTGAGGTGATGCATTTTGGGAGGACTAACAAGGCAAGGGAGTATACAATGGATGGCAGGACCCGAGGAATTACAAAGGGTCAGAGAGACCTCGGTGTGCTTGTCCAAAGATCACTGAAGGCAGCAGCACAGGTGGATAAGGTGGTTAGGAAGGCATATGGGATACTGGCCTTTATTAGCTGAGGCGCAGAATATAAGATCAGGGAGGTTATGATGGAGCTGTATAAAACGCTAGTTAGGCCACAGCTGGACTACTGTGTACAGTTCTGATCACTACACGATAGGAAAGATGTGACTGCACTGGAGAGGGTGCAGAGGAGATTCACCAGGATGTTGCCTGGGCTGGAGCATTTCAGCTATGAAGAGAGACTGGATCGGCTAGGGTTGTTTTCCTTAGAGCAGAGAAGGCTGAGGGGGGACCTGATTGAAGTATACAAAATTATGAGGGGCATTGATTGGAAGAAACTTTTTTCTCAGCAGAGGGGTCAATAACCAGGAGGCATAGATTTAAGGTAAGGGGAAGAAGGTTTAGAAGGGATTTGAGGAAAGGAATTTTCACCCAGAGAGTGGTTGGAATCTGGAACACACTGCCTGAAGGGGTGGTAGAGGCAGGAACCCTCACAACATTTCAGAAATATTTAGATGAGCACTTGAAACGCCATAGCATACAAGGTTACTGGCCAAGTGCTGGATCATGGGATTAGAATAAATCAACTTGATAGACGGCACAGACACGATGGACCGCAGGGCCTGTTTCTGTGACTCTTTGACTCTATGACATGTACACTGACAACATCCAGCTCTACCTGACCACCACCTCTCTCGACTCCTCCACTGTCTCTATATTGTCAGACTGCTTGACTGACATCCAGTGTTGGATGAGTAGAAATTTCCTCCAATTAAGCACTGGGAAGATTGTCTTCAGTTCCCTGCTACATAATCCATTCCCTAGTTACTCTCCCTGGCAACCTTCTGAGACTGATCCACACTGTTCACAACCTCGGGACCATATTTGATCCCAAAGTGAGTTTCTGACCTCATATCTTCAACATCACTAACACCGCCTATTCCCACCTCCATCACATCACCTGACTTTGCCACTGATCCAGCTCAGCTGCTGCTGAAATCCTCATTCATGTCTTTAGTAACTCGAGGCTTGACTATTCCAATGCACTCGCATTAGTCTCCCACATTCTAGCTCCATAAAATTTAGCTCATCCAAAACGATGCTGCCTATTTCATTACTCACATAACAATAGCATAAAGTTACATTACTGGTGACACTGGCTCTGGACAAGTTTATGGACATTTTTGAGCCAGAGACAGACTGTCAGCTATTTTTCACCAGTAGGTAACAGGTGGAGTTAATAGTCACAGTAACCAAGGTATGAATTCCATCCCCCAGTCTGGAAAGGGCAAAGTCCCAGTCCCTGGCATTAGGAACCAAATCACACTTAATGACTGTCTTCAATATGGCAGTTATGTAACACAACAACATAGTCACACAGTAACTAGTTATGGAAGGAGACAACCTTCAATATATCTCGTCCACACATCCACAGTATTCTGTTGCTACATTTCCAATCGCCTCAAATCCCATTTGCTCACAAGCAATTGTTTAACTCCTTATTGAAACATATTGATTTTTCTTATTATTCCAGTCATGTCTGCAATCTGTTTCACATATTTAATAAACTTTTGTTACAACAAATCCTCCTGCATTTTCTATTTTATTTGTAAGAATGGTCCCTTATGCTTAAATTCTGGACATGACAGTAAAAGCTGAAGATTCTGATAGGCTGCTGCTCACAAAACTATTTGTTGCTGATTCATTATGGCATGACAAGTCTTATTGTGAAAAAGACACCCAGAAATGAGGTATTTCCTATTAAACAACAGATGGAAACTTGTTTCTGATCCTCTCCTGTTGTTTCACATCCTGTTTCAAGACTGCCCTGGTGATCTCGTTTCACAATGTGGCTACATAAAGAAGTCAAGAAACATGAAACACACATTCTACAGTTTTGGCAAAAATATCCAACAACATCAGCTAAATTGTGCCCTGGCACATTAAACTCTAAAGCATCCTGACAATGAACAACATTAACCTTTTCATCATTTCTAGTTGCAGTACAATTCTACAAGCTGTCTATAAGTGAAAAGAAACCAACACGTTTAATCATATCAGATGAAAACAAATCCAAATCCCACATATGTATTTATACAAAACTAGGTGATCTTACAGTCCCTCCCTGAGGATGAAGAAATCACTGAGTGATTTCTTATTTATGATTCAACAACACAAACGTTTAACTGTTCAGCTTAAACTTTTAAAATTCTCACTAACACTTAAAAATAATCCTTTAATTTGCCTTGATCATCATTTTGATTTTCTATTTCTAATATGTTTCATGAAGCCCCATCATCAGCTCCTCCTGCCTCCAATCCATAATGGGCCCTTTCTGGCAAAAGTGTGAGAGAATATTAACTCTTTCTCTCTGCCTCCCAATACATCCCAGCGGTATATTAAGAGAACCAATCCTGTCCTTATTCAAGCACTACTTAAACCCTGACAACAAAATCATTATCACATAGCCCCTGAGGAAATGCCATACTTGTGAAATCAGTGGAAACGGTACAGTTTCTTAACGTATATTCGTTTTCACCACTTGATGTCCTGGGTTTGAGTGTCTTGTGTTTGACAACCTTGTAGAAACCAAACAGTTATTGACACATGGGCCCATCCTGGGTGAAAAAGCATCCTGAGTTTACTGAGCCTGATTGCAGACGTTTTGTTGCCGCACACTCAAGCTTCCCATCATGTTGTTTGAGAACATAAGGAAATGGTTTTGTATAACATTTAGTACAGTAACATATGTACTGTAACTGATTTGTTCATCCTTCTTAACCCCCATACCACTGGTATTTATTGAAACGTCTAATGTAAAGTAGCCATCATCTTTAGACATAGAGTCATAGAGTTATACAGCACAGAAACAGCCCCTTCGGCCCATTGTGTCTGTGCTGGCCATCAAGCACCTATCTCTTCTAATCCCATTTTCCAGCACTTAGCCCTTAGCCTTGTACGCTATGGCATTTCAAGTGCTCATCTAAATACTTCTTAAATGTTGCGAGGGTTCCTGCCTTGACCACCCTTTCAGACAGTGTCTTCAAGATTCCAACCACCCTCTGGATGAAAACATTTTTCGTCAAATCCCCTCCAAACCTCCTGCTCCTTACCTTAAATCTATGCCCCCTGCTTATTGACCCCTCCGCTAAGGGAAAAGTTTCTTCCTATCTATCCTATCAATGCCCCTCATAATTTTGTATACTTCAATCAGGTCCCCCCTCAGCCTTCTCTGCTCTGAGGAAAACAACCCAAGCCAATCCAGCCTCTCTTCATAGCTGAAATGCTCCAGCCCAGGCAACATCCTGGTGAATCTCCTCTGCACCCTCTCCAGTGCAATCACATCTTTCCTATAGTGTGGTGATCAGAACACTACACAGTACTCCAGCTGTGGCCTAACTTGTGTTTTATGCAGGTGCATCATAACCTCCTTGCTCTTATATTCTATGCTTCGGCTAATAAAGGCAAGTCTCCCATATGCCTTCCTAACCACCTTATCTACCTTTGCTGCTGCCTTCAGTGATCGATGGACAAGTGCACCAAGGTCCCTCTGACCCTCTGTACTTCCTCGGGTCCTACCATCCATTGTATATTCCCTTGCCTTGTTAGTCCTCCCATATTCCACTGAAGTCCTCAGGCCAAACCAGGAGTTGGCATATTATTTGGCAACCATGTATAACTGACTGGCAGTTGTATTCTGCATTCTTGGACCAATGGTGAAGTATCTTATACAATCACAAATTGGTTTATGACTCCATAAGCAGAGATGTGATACCTTGCCTGAACTCATATTAGTCCAAATAGTACACACAGAATCAATAACTGTCGTGTCATCATTGTGAAGTCTTTGGGCTGGAATCTATGAACAATGGCACAGTGGTTAGCACCGCAGCCTCACAGCTCCAGAGACCCGGGTTCAATTCTGGGTACTGCCTGTGTGGAGTTTGCAAGTTCTCCCTGTGTCTGCATGGGTTTCCTCCGGGTGCTCCGGTTTCCTCCCACAAGCTAAAGACTTGCAGGTTGATAGGTAAATTGGCCATTAGCAATTGCCCCTAGTATAGGTCGGTGGTAGGGAAATATAGGGACAGGGTGGGGATGTGGTAGGAATATGGAATTGGTGTAGGATTAGTATAAATGGGTGGTTGATGGTCGGCACAGACTCGGTGGGCCGAAGGGCCTGTTTCAGTGCTGTATCTCTAAACACTGATGATCTCGACAGTGAGCTCAAAAAATGGCGGCCCGCCCAGCCAATCACATGGAGGAGGGGGCGGGGGCTGTCCGTCCCCGGCAATGGCGTCAGCTGTCTGTGCGCAGGCGCTGGCGTCGTTTTTAAAGGGCAGTCAGCCCTGCCGGCAGATTTAAATATTGAAAGAAATATATCACAAAATTAAATCAATATATTTCTTTTGCCCATTTACCACCCTCAAGAACAATTAGAATGACTATTTCCCTTTTCCCCCAAAACACATACGTTTTACATCTGACCTTCGCCCACAAACTGCACAAAGTTTAAGATTTAACCCTTCCCACCATCCCCGACACCCATTCTGTGAATTTGACCCTGCCCCCTGCCCCCCTGCCCATCCCCCCACACTGATAAACTTACCTCCTCTCCCCTCCCCACCAGTGTGGCGTCTTGTTTCCGTGGACTGGGATTTGTAGGCGCGGGAGTGCTGGTCACTGCGTCAAAGATTACGGCGGGCACTCAAGATCTCAGGTAAGTGTATTTAAATTAATTAATGTTATTGATTTGAATATTCCAATTGTGGTCCCATTGCCCAGTGGCGGGGGTGGGGGGGCCGTCACAGAGCCTCCTCGTCACCAGGAGGATCGGGCCGGGCCCTGCCGGTGTCAAGGTCCATGACGGCCTCATCCAGAGCCATCTTCAGGCCCCTCCACATCATGGATCATGACATCGAGGGCTTCTTAAAATCCAGCCCTTTATATCTTTAAGTCGAGCATTGTATCTCCATTAATAATCAAAACAATTTCTGGCCACACTCCAGTCTTCAACTGGATAATGTGACACCACCCAGTACTTTGATGTTTCTCTTTCCCAGTGTATTATAACAGAAGCAGAATGATACCTGGACTCCAGTGTTTAAATTAGGAGGAGAAATTACACAAACTACAGTTGTATTCCCTCAAATTTAGAACATCTTAACGGTGATTTTATCAAATGTTTCAAGACATTAAGGGGAAGATAGGGTAGATAGAGAAAAACTATTTCTGCTGGTTGGTGAATCTAGGACAAGGAGGCTTGTCAAATAATTGGACCCAGACTTTCAGTCGTGAAATTAGGAAACACTTCTTCCCGCAAAGGAATTTCAGAATGCTGGAACAGGTTCTCCTGTTTCTATGTTCCTCTTTCCACAGCTGGGTTCACCTTATGCACAATTGGAACTCATCCTAGTCTTTTTGGTGCAAACACATGATCCTTTTTTCCATCGCGTAACACCAAGAGATTGTCACCAGCTTCATATTTAAAAGGTATCATCCTTTTATTGATGTAATTCTTAATCTGATTTTTTGATTTGCCAGTTTGATGGGCCACATATTGATTAGTGACTTGGTCATCGTCAATCATAATAACCAATCATGTGTCCAAAACACTCTCGGAATCAATGGTGTTTCTGGTGGCAGCAAAGAGATGTCCTGGGGTACACATTAGTCACCCATCATTGTTTGGCAAAGTGGCACTCCTGCAGTGCAATGTGGGATAGAACATCTAGCCATTAAGCACATTGGTAGCAGAGTTGCCCATTTGTTTCAGCTTTGATTTTTTTTTCTTATTTTTGCTTTCAGACAGCAACTGCTCATTATTCTGTCATTGACACCTTATCTAGATGCATCTTTTATTTCTTTACTTGTTCCATTACCACTCCCTTTGGCTCTACACCATCAACCCTTTTGTCATTTAATGTCTCCCATCTACTGCCCTATCACAGACCTTCCCTTTTGTTCTTTTTCCACCCTCCCACATTTTACCTCCTTAAAACCTATTAGATTCCAGCATCCACAGTATTTTGTTCGTGTTTTGTTGTTGTTGCCCTCTCAGTTGGGTGATTTGAACAAAACTTGTTAAGCCTCATTTTCAAAGACCTATTTCTGCTTTCGAACCCCCTGATGACTGAGGGTGATGGGATCACATGCAATTTTTGTGTAATTCCCATTGCTTCCTGTAATGCTGTAAAGAAAATCCCTTTCAATTCTGAACCTTTATCAACATGCACTTGTATTACGAATCCCCACCTCCAGATCACCTCACTCAGTAGTAAGTGTGCTGCAGTGAGCGGTGTGTTAGTTATGCATGGGAATGTCTCAATCCACTTAGTGAAATTGTCAATAATTACTGAGCAATGTCGTTGACCTACATTTGACCTGTGCAAGGATCCTAGACAATTGATTGGATAACATGGGATATTGTGAGCCGAGTCAAAATGAAAAAGGAATCATTTGTAAAGGCTGGAAGTCCAAGAACAGACGAAGCACTTGAGGAATATAAAGACAGTAGGAAGGAACTTAAGCAAGGAGTTAGGAGGGCTAAAAGAGGTCATGAAAGTCATTGGCAAACAGGATTAAAGAAAATCCCAAGGCTTTTTATACATATATAAAGAGCAAGAGGGTAACCAGGGAAAGGGTTGGCCCACTCAAGGACAGAGATGGAAATTTATGTGTGGAGCCAGAGGAAATGGGCAAGGTGCAAAATGAGTATTTTGCATCAGTATTCACCAAAGAGAGGGACTTGGTGGATGATGACCTTAGGGAAGGGAGTGCAGATAGTCTCAGTCATCTCATTATCAAAAAGGAGGAGGTGTTGGGTGTCTTGCAAAGCATTAAGGTAGATATGTCCCCAGGTCCTGATGGGATCTTCCCTAGAATACTGAGGGAGGCAAGGGAAAAAATTGCTGGGGCCTTGACAGATATCTTTGCATCCTCATTGGCTACAGGTGAGGTCTCAGAGGACTGGAGAATAGCCA
Organism: Heterodontus francisci; assembly: GCF_036365525.1. NCBI lineage: Eukaryota > Metazoa > Chordata > Chondrichthyes > Heterodontiformes > Heterodontidae > Heterodontus > Heterodontus francisci. Next base: position 38,029,545 of record NC_090410.1, read on the forward strand.
ATGTTGTTCCTTTGTTTAAGAAGGGTGGCAAGGATAATCCAGGAAATTATAGGCTGGTGAGCCTTACGTCAGTGGTAGGGAAACTATTAGAGAGGATTCTTCGGGACAGGATTTGCTCCCATTTGGAAACAAATGAACTTATTAGCGAGAGACAGCATGGTTTTGTGAAGGGGAGGTCGTGTCTTACAAATTTGATTGAGTTTTTTGAGGAAGTGACGAAGATGATTGATGAAGGAAGGGCAGTGGATGTTACCTATATGGACTTTAGTAAAGCCTTTGACAAGGTCCTGCATGGCAGACTGGTACAAAAGGAGAAGTCACATGGGATCAGAGGTGAGCTGGCAAGATGGATACAGAACTGGCTCAGTCATAGAAGACAGAGGGTATCAGTGGATGGGTGTTTTTCTGAATGGAGGGATGTGACTAGTGGTGTTCCGCAGGCATCGGTGCTGGAACCTTTGCTGTTTGCAGTATATGCAAATGATTTGGATGAAAATGTAGCTGGTCTGATTCGTAAGTTTGTGGATGACACAAAGGTTGGTGGAGTTGCTGATAATGATGAGGATTGTCAGAGAATACAGCAGGATATAGATCGGTTGGAGAATTGGGCGGAGAAATGGCAGATGGAGTTTAATCCGGACAAATGTGAGGTAATGCGTTTTGGAAGGTCTAATGCAGGTGGGAGGTTTACAGTAAATGGCAGAACCCTGAGGAGTATTTACAGGCAAAGAGATCTGGGCGTACAGGTCCACAAGTCACTGAAAGTGGCAACGCAGTTGGATAAGGTAGTCAAGAAGGCATACGGCATGCTTGCCTTCATCCGTCGGGGCATAGAGTATAAAAAATGGCAAGTCATGTTGCAGCTGTACAGAACATTAGTTAGGCCATACTAAGAATATTGCGTGCAATTCTGGTCACCACACTACCAGAAGGACGTGGAGGCTTTAGAGAGGGTACAGAGGAGGTTTACCAGGATGTTGCCTGGTCTGGAGGGCATTTGCTACGAGGAGAGGTTGGAAAAACTCGGATTTTTTTCCCTGGAACGACGGAGGTGGAGGGGCGACATGATAAAGGTTTACAAAGTTATGAGTGACATGGACAGAATGACCAGTCAGAAGCTTTTTCCCAGGGTGGAAGAGTCAGTTACTAGGGGACATAGATTTAAGGTGTGAGGGGCAAAGTTTAGAGGGGATGTGCGAGGCAAGTTTTTTTCACAGATGGTGGTGAGTGCCTGGAACTTGCTGCCAGGGGAGGTGGTGGAAGCAGATACGTTTAAGAGACATCTTGACAAATACATGAATAGGAAGGGAATAGAGGGATATGGGCCCCGGAAGTGCAGAAGGAGTTAGTTTAGGCAGGCATCAAGATAGGCGCAGGCTTGGAGGGACGAATGGCCTGTTCCTGTGCTGTACCGTTCTTTGTTCTTTGTTCTTTGATTTGGAGGTGAGTTCACGGTACCTCGGCGCTGGGGTGGGGTGTGGGATCGACAGTGAAGATCGGAGAAGGACACGGTTAATGTACAAAAACAACAATGTAGCAGAGAAACAAAAGAACACCAGTCAATGTTCCGCTTGATGTCAGGGCACCAGGCAAAGTTACCCACTTTTTAATTCGTTGCCTTGGTTATTGAGCAATGATGTGAAGGGATCACTGGAGCAAATGGGGCTGCACTGATTGGACAATTGATTTGTGACGAGTCATTCCATTAGAGAAAAAAAACATAAACGCATAGAAAAATAGCACATATAGAAAATGTACGGCTCAGAAAGAAGTCTTTCAGCCCATCATGTCTGTGCTGGCCGATGAAGTGTTACCCAGCCTAATCTCACTTTCCAGACCTTGACCTGTACCCCTGTATGTTACAGCACTACAAGTCCATATCCAAGTTTTTTTGCAGTGAGGATTTCTGCCTCTACCACCCTTTTCATCAGAGAGGGCGCAACCCTCACAACCCTCTGGGCGCAAACAAATCTCAAAAACTGCTCTCCAGTCCTTCTGCTAGTTATTTTAAATCTAGACCGCAGTTACTGACTTCTCTGCGAAGTGAAATAGGACCTTTCTACCCAGTCTATCTGGGCACCTCATCATTCTAAATATCTCAATTGAATATCCCCTCAATTTCCTCTGTTCAAAACACAAGAACTCCTGCCTGTTCAATCTTTCCTCAGAGCTAATATTCTCCATTTCTTACAACATTCCATAGATCTCCTCCGTGCCATCTCTCGTGCATCCTTTCTCCAATGCAGTGACCAGAACAGGATGCAGTACTTTAACTGCAGTCTTACTCTTATTTTATACACTACTAGCATAATATCCCTGCTCTT